>NC_133205.1:7378514-7723514 GCF_958299795.1 Porites lutea
ATGACGTAATGTGTACAGGAGATAAATATTTTGGTAACTGGATTTTAAAAAGTACCCGAAGAAAGTGACGGTTTTACCTCCTTACTCCCTTGGACGTCGAAAACTTTGGGGCAGTGACTTGTTGCTGAGAAGAGCAGATTGTCATTTGGCATGGTCAGTTAAGTTTCTTTGTTTTTTTCATAGCCGTATTGTTGACACTCGTTAATTTTTAATGTCGACTTTTACGAATTACGTATGTCATGTGAATTCAACAATTTCATACTCAATTTCGAGTAGTGACAGAAGTATACATAATTTTTTTATTAATTGACGACATAAAAGGTTACCTTTTGTAAAAATGTTTGTACGCCTAAAAATTTTAATTCAGTCCAAATTTAGGCGAAATGTATCACATGTAAGTCCAAGTTTTTCAAGGAAAGCTTGTAAAACTTTTTCACGAGACAAATGTGTAATCCTATTAAAAACAATGTGACTTCCGATTTATGTACGAAAAAATACCACTGTTTTTATAATAGACCGTGTTTTTTAGTAGTAGGCAAAAAAAAAGCCACATATGAGTCGTCTATAAATTCAGATAAGATGAAGACAAAATATCTATAATTCTAGTATTTTCATTCGTTTACTTGCTCGCCACTTATTTAATTTTAGTTGCGTTGATTATGCAAAGCAAAGGTCTGGAATGAAATGCACCGCACATGCGGCAAAATTAGACATTTCGTCACACTTCATAATTCACGTCCCACTTATTCTCAATAACCCTTCACATATTTCTGCAACTAATTTTGTAGGCTAAATCTGTTGACACTTTCTTCAAGAAATTGGTCATCTCCATGGCGAAATATAGCTCGTTAGGCTTGGCTGCGTAGAGGGACTTCTCCAAATCTGATCATCGCACATTTCTATTTGTATCGGAGCAGTTAAGTTCGTTATTCTAACGCAGCGATGCTTTGTTTACTTTGCCGGATCACTCGCAGGTGGGGTTTAATAGTCGTTATTACGTCTTGAAATATTGTCATATATAAGTGCAAACCACCCGATGTAGTTAAATGGTCATTGTGTCAACGCTCATAACAATCTTTGTAAAATACTATAACAAACATTTGATTTTCCTGTTGTTAAAACAGTTGTCGTCTGAAGTCAAAATGTGGTATAAGTTGCAATCTTTTCAGCAATATTGTTTTACAGAACAGGCAGATTTCAGTCAAGGGAACTGGGGATCATTTTAAGTTTTTTTTCTCTGTAATGGCTCTGGGGAGACGCGTTTATTTTCTTGTTAATTGAAAAAGTGGACTCTTCTTCGATATTGTAATTGATGTTGTATTAATTATTGCGGAGACAAGCAAGTCTTACGCTGGTCTATTCTTCAGTCGGCTAAGACAGTGACCACACGCATCTCTGTAAGTTTCTACCGAAGCATACGTTATATGCTTCCGGTTTATAGACCCATACAAACTTATTATCGTGTAAGCTGCGTAGCACTCGCATGAAGTGATTTTTTTTTAAATTGTGCATTTAAAAGTTAATTTTAAAAAGGAACGTGAGTTCAACCAGGAATCAAAGAAATGTTTTTGACGCCGGCGATAAATGGATCTCACGATCTTCCAGCGCTATAACAGACTGAGGCCTCCATAAAACCTCGCATTCAGGTGATGTTACACGGGGGCGATTTGCAACGACGATTTCGAGCGCAACACAGCGTTGCAACATTGTTCCAACATTGTCTCAGTGCAACTTTTGCTTTCCAACACGGCGGCTATGTGCCACGTGAATGGACGAAATCAGTTCTCAACTATAACTTGGGCACATGTGAAAAGTTAATCTTATCTAACGAAATAACGTAAACAGCGTTTTGCAGTGAAGACAGGAGTCGCAGTATGAAATTAGTTCACCTGCAAATTTCGCGCTTACTTTGCACAGTTTTCGTTTAAGGGTTCGTCCACACGTAAACAACAGAGATTTTTTCTCCGTTTTCATAAAAGTACGCATCCACACGTAGTGTATTCAAATCGTTTTGGCGCATCCAGATGAAAACGTCTGAAAGACGCAAATACGATAGCGTCCCCCACAGAGCATGCGCTGTATGATATGTGGCATCATCGTATTCGAAAACCTACGTTTTTTTTGTCCGTCCACACGAAAAAGACAATCCGGCGGCTTTTTAAAAAATCTCAACTCTGAGGACCGTGCGTTTGTGGTGACTAAAAACTCCGTTTACATGTGGACGCAATAAAGGCTAGCCGGCGAAAACAGCCGTTTCTCCTCGCTCCTCGCTGCTGGCTACAGCGGCAGGAGAAATCGCTGTTTTCGCAGACTAAATAAAGGCTAAATCCGAGTAAAATCTCCGTGTTCAAATATAGCCGGATATGTGTGGACTGGGCCTGAGACAGCTAAAACGTCCTTGATTTAGTCGAACCTCATTATCCTCTCTGGCGGGAAAATTGTTTGCAGCTGTTAGTCTATCTGGTAAACATTCTCCAAAGTCAATACTTGAACTTAGCAAAATGATAAATGTGAACTTAAACGCACCAGTTTGAGCAGTTTGTTTGCGATTTTAAACTTATGCGGATCGGTGCGGACAGAGCCGCATCCTTTGGCGAGCAAACTCGTAAAATCAACGAAGTAAATTGTTATTTTGGAAAGTTTTAAATATCTTTAATCTTACCTTGGTTACCTTTTTAATATTTTGGACGAACAGGCTTTACAACGGATGGTTAAAATTTACACATCTTTCACTTTTAGATATTTAGATTATCATTATCTATCTATCGTCAGGAGTGCTTCGTTCTTTTTCAAGAGACAGAATTCTTAGACGGCCAAGGTCGCTCGCGGCCAAACACTTTTTGAAGGGAGAGAGTTTATGGCTGCGAGCGACCTAGATCGTGAAAAATCAGTCTGCATAAAGCCCCACCTGGTAAAAGATATTTAAACTCAGAAATGCGAGTTGTCGGCGAGCGCAGCTGTATAGCCAACCACTCAAAAAGAGTGTTCAATTTTTGCTATTGAGTCATCGCTCACGTGCTCTTAAAAAGATAACATTAAACACGATTAGCCAAGAAAATTGTGGATACCTGCCAAAAAAGACCTACGAAACAAAAACAAACAAAAGATCCCGGGAAAACCTCTTGAAGCCATTGCTGCAGTAAGCATCACCACCGTGAAAGCAAACTCCAAATTGGTACGCGCGGAAAAGTGTATCCCGTTTGTGGCTGCATGTATTGAAAAGATGGTGGCTTGAGCAGTCGAATCCGTTTTAAGAAGTGTTCCTGCAATGTGGCTATTTTTCTGCATGAGGAGGTATTTTCTCGATGTTTTCACTTGTTGCTTCGGTCACCTGCAGCTTTCGTTACGTGAAATTTGCAAGTGATCCGAGTGAAACAGCGAAAACGAATTCTGTGCGGCATTTTGGCCGTATTTAGCTTCTTTTTTTTGCTGTTCCGTTAACTACTAAGACCGTAAAGTCGGTCTATGCTGCAATGAATTCTTACCCGACGACGAATTGTGCTCATAATATTAATAGCACTTAACAGAGAAGTTTATCATTTACGATGAGCTAGTTTCGCTACTCTCTAGCTTTACTGCATCGGACTTTAAGTCTTCCCCTTGATAGAGGATTTTCCCCATAGCGAATTGCAAGGAAAATTATGTTTTTGATAAACGGATTACCTCAACGACTATTGTTACATTGGAACTTCATTTCGCGTTCAAATTTCACTTCCTTTACCTTGGCATAGTACAGTTATACGTTTTTGTTTTACTAAATCATCTTGTGCGTGCCAGTTTATAAGCACTTGGTTTTCTAGTTGCTTCAAAGTGCAATTTGCTTGGGTTGTCAGTGATGTAATATATTATTGACCATCCTTGGATGGTATCTTTTATTCCTTGCGTTAGGATGCGTTGGCTGTATTACTAGTATGCTGTCTTCTAAAAATCTTGTAAAAACCTGTTTTACGGGATTTTTTCGTTTCTGTTTAGCAGCCATTCTGTTACTGTAGCTTAAGGACCGAAAACCGTGATACTTTTCACGTTGCGTGTGTTGCTAATAGTGAGTATAGTTAACGGAAAATATTTTCAGCAGACGCGGCTGTTTTTAACCCATTCTCACTTCATTCGGAATTCTAGCCTGTCTCGTTTTTAAAAGCGGTTTTAACTTATTTATGCATGGTCATCTTCACGAGGCATCATCATCCAAAACCTTCGTTCATTTATTTGCTCGTTGGTCAGACAATGTTGTACTAAACTTAAAGATGTATTTAACCCTGGTAAGTAGCGATTAACAACCAAGCGGTTTTGCCTGAGTGCTGTTACAGTTTAACTGCATCAAGGAAGCACCTAATTTTTCTGGCTCTGTTTTAAGACTTCCTGTTAGAATGATATTAAGCAAACAGTGATATTAAGCAAGAATGGAAAAAGGTCAATGGATGGTGGGCTTTCGGCGTTAATTTACCTGAAAGGATTCTGTAACCCTCCTGATTTGAAAAAGAAACAAAACAAAACAATTAAAAATAAACTGCAGATCTCTGCGGCCCCCCAAAATGGCACGGTATATCATAGCAAGGTGAACGTTCAGGTTCTAGCAAAGGTATGAAATTATTTCAGAAAAAGATGACTGCTATCGCCAAAGTTGATTTAATCAATGAATGCATATTAAGGTCTTTATTAACTGCCTGCGTACTAGAGAGTGAAAATTTTGCACAAGTCTACTTAGTCTGAAAAAAAAAAAACCAAAAAAAAAACCAATAACAACAAAAAAAATTTTCAAGGTCAGAAAAAGTCCCACAGAAAGCCGGGTAAAATTTTAGTTCTTGGCCAAGGCAGATAGAGGTCAGAGAATTTTAGTTCAGTCTTCTAGAGGGTTTTAATTCGTCATTATATTCAGCAGAAAGCACTTTGTAGTTGATCGTTGTTGACATAGTATTCCAAATCTTGGAACACAGTAGATTCCATGGCAAACGCAGCGTGATCGAAGGTGAATAGAAAAATATTTATTTAAGTTGCGTCAGTTCTTGTTGGTGTTCTCTTACTGTTGTTATCTCTTTCAAGTTGCCAAAGAAGCCTTTCTCATGAATTATTCGAACTGTTGCGTGACGACCTCAATGTGAGATGAATATGATGTGTGCATAGGTTTTGATAAAGAAAAGAAAAATGTTCCTGGGGGTGATTTAAAAGAAAATCCTCGAAAAGTTTTTTTTACTTAAAAAAAAGGAGACGAAAAACGAATTTGACTCGAGAAATTTGCGCAGTGAGGAAACTAAATGAGAATTAAAAATATTGCTAGAAATAGATTGTTTCACTCCGTGGCCACCATCTATGCTAATTTATTGGAACAAAAGGAAGTTTTTACATAAGAAAAGAGTTCAATTCCGAGAGAAACTTTCTTGGGAAACCAACATGGCCGCCCGTTTCAATGTGGCCGTCGTGATGTCATGTAAAAACGCTCTATACTTGGCATTTAAATAGGCTTCCTTACGGAGTTTAGCCTGTTCCAGGCTCCAAGTAGTGCAGTTGTTCAGTAAAAAGTGATGCGGAAAAAGCGCGTGGGCTGGGGAGAGGCCAGGCTCCAAGAAAGCAGTCGTTTAGTAAAATGATGCGAAAAACGCGTGGGAGCTGGGGAGAGACAGATCACGCGCCCCTCATTTGCGCTTCACTTGTTTTCTTTACCTCCCTACTATACTATTTGAGAGCCTAGGACAGGCTATACGGAGTTCGGAGGTGTGGGGGAGGTCTTTGGGCAAGGGATATCCTGAACTGCTCTGTAACTAGGGAAACTGATCTGATTGAACGTATTTCTTTTATGAGGGATTTTCTTAAGGTAAGGAAGAGCTTTTACTTTATTGAACGTGTTTAGTAAACGCCGTAAATCAACTTGAATTATCTATTATGCTGCAGATACTTAACCCTGCGAGAGCAAAAGCTTATGAAACGGCGAAGAGAGGCTGAAAACCTGTTAGAAGACAAGAAAAAGCTGCTAGAGTGGGAAAAACGTTTGGATAAAGAGGAGAGCCTTGTGCGTAACCTGCTTAACGAAGCGCTGAAACTCGAGAGCTCCAGAAATAGGAGCGGACAAACCAGCTTCACTAGTGAAGAAGAAGAACATAAGGGTAAGTTTGCTCTCTACGCCCTTTGAACCCTAATATTAAAATCCAAATTCTAATTTGTTGACCGTTTGAGTTTACAATAGAAGCAGTGGGGAGAATTTGTTGAAGTATCAATTAGATTTATCTTCTCTGATCATGACCAATTTACATGATCAATTTACGGGAGTTAAAACTCCTGTAAATTGGCCACTTCCGAGTTCCAAAAACTCTCACTTTCAAAGTGAGGCCAAGTGCACAACCTTTCTTGGGAAAATTAGTTTTATTTGCATGAGAATGAAAATTCATTTCCTTCTCAAAGGCTGAGCACTTAACCTCGTTTTGATACAGAGGCCAGTGGAACTCGATTATTGCATTTATACCTGTTGTGGCTCGATTGGGATCATTATACGTTTCTGGGAAACTGCCCACCTACCCCTCCCTTAAGCCAACATTAACATTTACTTCTTACTTAGGGCAAAATGTTGGCTTAGGGGAGGGGTACGTGGGCAGACCACAGCCTACTCCATTTAAAACGGCTTCGCTCCCACCTCGTGTTTCACTTGCTTTATTATTGCCTATCTCCCTCTCGAGCACCTGCGCCACTATTCCCCGTTATTTTTTAACTATTGTATCTTGTTATTAGAGACCTTTAGATTCTAAGAAGTGTACGACAACCAACGAGTACGAGATTTTCTAAACACTAAGCAGTGCTTGCTCGTGAACCAGCGTCATTTTGGCGGGAAAACGTGGTAGCCGTCGTCATTCTACTGTGAGTTTTGGCGAGATTGTCTTAGTGGCGGAAACAAGTTTTCAAATGTTAAAAACTTTTTCATTTTGTGATTGCGAGAGGGCTTAACCTTCTCCAATAAAGATAACAGTAGTTACTTTTCTGGTGAAAAACGCACAATGAAGCATTCCGGGTTACCTACTTTTTGTCTATTTCAAAAGAAATCTTGTACTCGTAGTCTTGCTCGTCCGCAAATCTAAAGACCTCTAGTAGGCTGATTTAACAACAGAACTGGAACGTCAGTTGACGACGGTACGCGCAAATTATACAACTGGCTTGACCAATGGCACAACGGCAAATTGGGTACCGGAAGTCTTGTTTAGTCCTTTCCGCGCCTTTTTGCCGCTGTCAACTGACGGTCCCGTCCTGTTGCTAAATCAGCCTATTGTCTTTTGGTAGACCGCAGTGGCCGAACTTCTGCCAGTCCTTCGAGTAAAACAATCGACAAAGATCGGTACTCTCAAGGGACTGAGTCCGTCAGCGAGTCCATCAAAGCTGCAAGTTCTAGGGTTCACGAACGGAGCGCCAGTGAGAGCTCTGTTCCTGAGGATATCAGTGCTTCAGCACGTGATAAATCACATGATTCGGGCAGATCACGTGAAAGCTCTATCCCGGAAGTGTACATGAAGACCCAGTCGCACGGAAGCTCGATTCCCGAGGAGATCCCCGAAGAGTATGGAAATGACACCTTTGAGTCTCTGGACAGTACTGTCACTCCTACGCACTCCACCCCTGTTCGAAGCGATTTGTTGTTCAAGAAGGACGCCTCTCCCAGTGTGAGCCGGAAGTCTTCTAATGACGGAAGTAAAAGCGAAGAAGAAACATCCATGACTGGTAAGTGAAACACTGCTTAGAAAGTTTTTGAGAAAACATGACTGTTTCGTGGAAAATCAGTCCATACTTAGTTGATTGTTTCATGTTCTCTTGGTACAACAAATGGAGTAACCTCACACGCAGACTCCCTTAGGGCTTCGTCACACGTTCCTTACTCACGATCAAAGGTGGACGCAAGTGCCTGCTTGGTTAGGTAGACGATTGTCGGGAAGGAACGCGTGACGAAGTCCTAAGAACGTCCGAGAGGGAGGCTTAATAGCCAATAACATCTGGGCTTAAGTGACAGACGACCAATAACATCGCGACCTAATTGACCAATCAGGTCAATAACCAGAGTTTGATACCATCAGTTGGCGTGATACTTTGACTTTGACTCGAAGATCACTACCGCACAGGTTGTTGAAAAGTCAGACACTGTCAACAACAGTCCTATTCAGGAATACGTTCACCCGGACGATCAAACTCAACCTACTTATGAAATGACTCCTGGGTTCAAACCTTTTACAATCCCAGAGCTACAGCTAAAATCCAGTCGATCTGGAATGAGCCCTACCACTTAACTTTCAACCGAAATTAGCGGTTTTTTTTTTCTGAAGACCGCGCCAAAGTAGAGTACAAGAAGGTTCAGGTGAGTGTGGGGTGATTTTCACGCGCGCTCGCGTTTCGCTCGCTCTACTATCCCTGAGGAAAAAGAGGGATTACTCGTAGTGTACTCAAGAGTGACCAACATTAGTTTTCTCCTTACAGTATCACTACACAATCAAGAGAAAAGGATCTGAGAGTTAACATAATAATCACAAAAGGGAGAATGCTTTGATCTTTTATCAAATCCTCTCAACTGATTTTCTCATCCCTGATGATGCCGTTGATCGGCGAAAGCTTGGATTCTAGATTTTACTTTTTTAAAACAGCAGTCTAAGACCTCACTAGGACAGTTTTATATTCTCTCAACTAATTTTGTAAGAGATGCATGGAGATCAGTATGGAGAATTTGTTTTTGGATATTGTGGCTAAAAGGGTGAAGACAGGTTTTCGCCTGTGAATTTATGCAAAATTGCATTCAAGGCGTTATGCACTCTATAGATGTCAGGTTACAAACAGCGAGGGCGGTTTTAGCGAAAGCTCTAAATGGTAGTGTATGAGAGTACACTCTTTGTCTTTCCAAATTTAACAACATAAATTAGGGCGTCATTGGAAATGAGTGGGTTAAATCAGAGGAAGTACAATTGGGTGTCATGTATATTCAGTTTTCTCTAAGGCATTTGAAAATATTGTCCGCTCATCAATCATTTTTCGTTTTTTCCAACGACAACAAGCTTAAATACTGTCTTAGAAGAAAACAGTCTTATTTGTTTATTCATTTTGATTTGCTAAGTTTAGCCATCGACGGTTTTGTTCATTTGATTTTTTGTAAGCGCGTGGGAAGACCTTAAACGCACTTGCTCCTTTGGAACATCCTATTTCAGTTGAACTTAATTCATATGAAATTGTCTTAATTTTACGCAATGGGTAAGAGTTGATGAAACACCCTCGTTTTTGTATACAAATGGTCTTCACATTGTGTAGATTTAATATGCTAGTTTGAGTAATTTTGTTTAAATTGTTGGGTCATACACGCGTTGTCTGTATTTGCATGTCATTTGCTACTTTGCTACGACGTTGGATTGATATTATTGAAATAAATACAAACTCCGTGCAAATTTAATATTATAATTTCTTTATTTTATGTCATTAATTCAAGAGTCAGTTAAGCGCATTCTGTTGCAGTATTCTCGCCTTCCCAGAAAAAATCGTGCCGATGAAAAGTCAGTTGATGACCTGCTCATTAAAAATCAATGTGACAACCTTATGGACCATGACTTCATACCTTCTAAGTGATTGTGCATTTGCATGACAAAGTCGAAGTGTATGACAATCCTTACACCCACTTAAATCGCCTCCGTGTAGTTTTTTTGCTTTTCGCTTAACGGTTATTTCGATTTTTTGCTTTATGCTTGTCTTCTTCGCTTGTATTGCAATCGTGTACTTAACGGTATTTCATCATTTCGATAACTCCAATAAAATTCAGGTAATGTCACTTTCACGCCTCAGGGAAAAGTTGCCATAGGATTTCCACACGCCTGGAAAAATGTAGTGAATATTTTACCTCTTTCGAAATAACTTCCCACACGGAGAATGACGGAATGGGACTTCTGTAGTAATATTCTCATTCACTCTCGGGTTGTCGTCTTCTGTAGAATCTTTTCCAACACGTGTGAGGATTTCAGTGGTGTAAGACCGAAAAATGTTGTTTTTGTAGATGTAAGTTTTTCATTTTATTTATTACTGTACATTTTTTTAAATGTGCCGTTTATTGCACTAAACTAAACGTGCCTTTAAAAACCTTAAAATTTCAGGTTAAATGTAGACATTTTTATTATTATCGTTTTTGCCATCTTGGAACCGGTCGGTGTCAATGACAGAGGCGTTACTTACACGAAATGAACAGTATGAACGGTACAGTCGTGTGCTCGGTATGACACATCCGGTCACAGATTTTTTGTACCATACCAAACTCCTTTAGCCTTTTAAGCTGTCCAGGAGCATTAATTTAAGACAACCCTAGCCAAACGCTCTTTAGTAAACCAAACGCCGTCAGTCTTTAGGGCTGCCCAAGATCCTTAAACTATGATCTCCCTACTGAGCCAAAAGCTCTTTAGAAAACCAAAAGAACCCTCAGGGACACCCAACGATGGTTTCATCCGAAACAGCTTGAAGACACTTTTTAGGCTATCCAGAGTACTTTTAGACCGCTAGAAATGCATTTTAAGCGGTGCTATAAAATTTGGATCTGTTTGGTCATCCTAGGGGAACTTGAGTCTTTTTGAAATTACAAGGGCTTCAGTATAATTTCCCCGAACATTTTAGATACAATTTGACTTATTACTAAAGTGAGACATTTTCTGATTCCTCTCGCTTTCACTTCACATGTTTACGAAAATAACCTAACTTGGGAAGTAGAATGTGAAAATTAAACCTCGGAAAATCGTAGGGAATTTATAAGATAACCTTCGAAAATTGTACATGAATGAACGGTCATCTAGAAATTTTTTGCCGTTTTTTTTTGCAAGTTATAGAAAAGTCTAGGCAATTTTTGCTTCTCCGAACCGATTTTTTACAGAAAACAGTCGTTGGGTGTCCCTGAACCCTTTGTCGCTCTCACCTGAGTTCGCTTTTCAGTTGTCGGTTCTTACAAACCTCAACCTGCTACCCACTTCTTTCTGTATTCCTACTTTACATAAATTTATTTTAGTGAAATAGGAGTTAAGTTCTGATCATTTAGCATCGCTGCTACATCCTTTCAACTTTTGTTGGATGAATGTTGGATATGACCTAACCTAACCCCAGCAAATAAAACACACGTTATATGCATTTGAAAACAGCCAGTGGGATCTCTTAACTTGTGTGTGGGATGTGACATCGAAGGAATATCACTTATCCGCAGCGCTAATGGGAATCGGGGCGGGCTAGGCCAAGATATTTTAAATGATTTTGCCTATTTTCATTAACTTTTGATTACTTAGAAGTAGACATTGGTGAAAGAAACGTAGCCCTTTAGTGGCAAAATGGTCGCCACTTATCAAATAAAGATGACTCCTTTACATTGTTAATCGCAATTCATTCAAGCTGAGACAAATTGACCACTGTTTTTCAAAGACTAACCTGAATGCAATCCGTTTTAATCTTATTCAGCTTTTCCCATTAGTGCTCCTTTTCGGCCTTTTTGTATTTTTCTCGTGATTTTCTACTTTTTGAGGAAGTCATTTTTATTGAGCTGCCCGTGAGGGCAACACCCAATCAAGAAATGGGTCGCTTCTATGTCGAAAAAAGGCAAAATGGCGGACGGAGCTCCCAGAAGGCTCGGCGTGTCCCATCCCCGCTTCAATGGGGCCGATTTTTGCGGGAAGAGGACGGGTCATTTCAGGTCTTCTAGCGGACAGATTTGGAACTAGGTTTGGAACGAACACAAACTTATTGCGTGGAGTTATTGGCCCTATATCTACGCGGAATGATTATTTAAATACAGTAATCGGTAATGTAGTTAGCCTGCGCGGGAGCTGCGGAAACAAGCGGCCCTCCTACGGTCCCCACGGGAAAAGCTTCAACCTGTTGCAGTTCTCTCCCTTCGTGTGAAAAATCTTTCCTTACAAGAAAGGAATATGCTATTTGTAGATCGCCCCGTCAAATAGAAACATATTCACTTGCCATGGATTGTTAGAAAGGCTTTAAGCACAATATCCGACAGAAATAAAACTGAAAAAGGTTGACCCTCTCACGATTTATAAGAGTAGAACGGCAAGAATTTTTGGAATTTCCGGCGACATCAAATAAGTCACCATATAATGTCATGCTATATTTTGCGGCGGGCAGAGGGGGTGCATTGTGGAAATGTCCCAGTTGAAAATAATGCCAATCTTTTCTTGTTTCATAAGGCTAACTGGCCTATTTTTTATTAATAACGGTAGAATCCACCATTCAGCCCCGGCTTAAAAACGCGCAGTCAGCAGCCCAATGATCCGTCACTATGGGGGTCTTTTTTTATCGTTTTCTCAGTCGATTCTGTCATTGTTTGGTATTGCTGAAGTTACCTAAAATATCGTAGATCACATAGCCATGCAGTCTTAATAATTCAGAACCTTTGAAGCAGAACATTCAAAGCCCGGAATTTGAATAACTCTATTTCTCAGTCGATATTCTGTTAATTCCATTGTAATTGAACATTGTAGTTTGGTTACCCACGAAGCACTTAGGAGTTCTTGTGAACTCGTTTAAACGTGTCCGTGCGTTCCAGATCGAATTGGAATTCGGAAGTGTTGGTTTTTGAGGAGCGGGGAAAACCTGAATACTCGGAGAAAAACCTCTCGGAGCAAGGGAGAGAACCAATGAAAAACTCCACCCACATATTAAAGGCTTCGACACCGGGATTTGAACCCGGGCCACATTGTTGGGAGGCGAGTGCTCTCACCACTCTGCCACCCGTGCTCCAGCCATCAGGCATGCGTTTTTCTTCGCATTTACTGACGACTTTTTCGTTTCTTTTTTTGTATAGAAACCTCCGACCACAGTGATATCGAGTCACGTGTCCGCCGGCTGAGAGACCAACTGGAAGTGCGCAAGCGCGAAGTGAAGCGTTTGTACAATGAGAGGAAAAAGCAGAGAAAAGCTATGTTGCGGGCTCAGGAAGCCAGCTTGCGACAAGAACTACAGGTATAGACGCCAAGGGTTCATTTTGACGTCATTTCTTTGGTCTGTAGGAGTGTAGACCATGTAAAATTGTTGTCTATTGGTTAGATTCTGTAATCTTTAATGCTCTTCGAGTCACGAGGTTACCCTTTGTGTAGGGGCAATAGCTTCCAGATGGAAACAGTTCTGCAGCCCCTTCGTTTTAGTCAGAAATAGCAGTTCAGAACGAGCGTTGCATCTTATGTCGAGGCTTTCCTACCGAGGATTACGGTATTGCTCATTTGTTGTTGTTACTGTCTTTGTTAGGCTGTGGAAATGGTGATCTCGAGGACCAAGGCGGAGCTTAACAGACCTCAAACAGACTCCAAGAGACCAGAGACTGGCTCGGTAGACCAACAGAATTCAAAGAGTGACACGAGTGATACAACTCCTTCACGGGAAATCAGATACAGCCTCTCTCGTACCTCAGATGCAGGCAGCAGACGTAAAATATCTCCTTCCGAGAAACTTTTAACTGTATCAGCCAGGAGTGAACTGGCAAGGGAGAAAGGTTCATCCGCAACGGAGATGGACACCAGTGGTCGAAGCGAGCGAACAATTTCAGAAGTTCCGAGTTTGAAAGACAAAGATAAGGACTTGTCCTCCTCCATTCAGGAGGCAAAATCTTTTGGGAAAAGTGAGACTTCGATAAGTAAAAATATAGACTTGGAATCCACAGCAAAAACTCGAAAAGCTGACGAGCAGATCTCTCGGAAGCTTCGGCAAACTTTGGAGGATGAAAACAAGGGCTCGTTGCGGGAACAGCAAGCTTCGGAGGAGGCGGAAATTGAGGACGAGGCGAAAACCGCCGATGATCTGTCCATAAGCGAAGATAGCGTGGCGCGAACTACGTCTAAAGCATCTCGTTTGGAGAATATTTCTCAAGGTTCTAGTAAATTGTTCTCTGTTAGTCGTGGAAGAGTTTCTGATAGCGATGCGAAGAGTTCAATAAAGACTGCTGAAGATTTATCCGTTAGCGAGGGAAGCGAAATAAGGACGAAGTCATCTCGTTCTGAATCTTCCATAGGAGATAGTAGCCGGAAATCTATACCTAAGAAAACAAAGAACGATATCTCAGAACAGTCGAGTCTTGCTGGCGAGAGAAAAAGGACTGTTTCTGATGCCTCAAAGTCTTCCCGACATTCAAAATCACCCTTGATGGATGAGAAGTCGCGAAGCTCTAGGCAAGTGTATAGTTCTTCCTTTGAAAGTGTCCAAGATGAAGGAGACAGGACCGAGGACGACATCAGCGAACACATTAGCATTGAGGAGAGGGTGCAAAGCAGCGAAACAGAGGATAGCATAAGAGATGAACGCGAAAGCTCCCAGAAAAGAGACGAATCAAAAGATTTTGAAAGGACAAGATATATTTCTGATGCTCATGAGGACGTTGTGAGTGTCAAGGATGAAAATTCTGAAATTGAAGAAGAACTTCCTTCAACTGAAAGAACGACGTCTGTGTTTGGTAACAATAGAACTACGACTCAGGAGACTGAACATTCGCAAGAAAAAGAAAAAGTCTTTCTGAGACCGGAAGTGAATGAGGACCAGTACCCTTCCTATAGCGCGGATTTTGAACCTTCTGCTTTGGATGAAACAGACGATGGAAAATCTGATAACTTAAAACCAGATGCCTCTTATACCCCAGATTTTGAAGAGCGTGATGATAGCTTGCGGAGTCAAGCAAAAGTTGAAGATTTTAGTTACCCCGCGCAAGAGAAGTCGCATTCCGAGTCAAGTGCTGGCGACAAGAAGACGCTCTCTCACGGAAAGCTTGAGCGGGGTAAGCCACAAGTATCTGAAGACCAGAAGGTCCCCAAAGTGCCAAGTCTAACATTAGAACAAGCCACTGACGAAGAGAGTGTAGTTGAAGAACTCGGCGAAACTCACGATGACGCTTACGAGGTTACTGACAAGGAGGATAGTAGCCTGTTTTTTGACAAAAATGACCTTCAGAGAATCGAGAACAATGAAACCTCAGTGTTACCTGTCGTTCATTCTGATGTTCCTGGAGCGCCTGAGCTACCAGACGTACTTTCCGCAGAACAAACTGCGGACAGGATCGCTGAGGGCTTATCTGCCATGTTGTTGGCCGAATCTGTGAACTGCGTGACCCACATGTTTGAAAAGCGCCGACAAGTTGCCGAAGATGTTACGAAAACGCACGGAGATGTAGGTGAAAAGAAAGAGCAGAATGATAGAGCTTCGTTTAAAGACGACAGAGACTTTTTTCGATGGTCAGCCGAAGATGAAGTGTCTGAAGCTGACATAATTTCGCTGTCAGAAGGAGAGGAACCTGTTTCTGGATTGGACTTTAGGTCGAGAGAGCAAGACGAATTGATACTTAAGTCAAAGGCAGGAGAGGATTTGTTTCCGTCTCATGTTGACAAACCTCAGCAAGACCAGGTGGACGAGAAGCAGATTCAACGAGAACAAAATGAATCGTTGGTAAATAAATTCTCTGATACATTGCTAAAGGAGGCAGCTTCGCAAATGATCGCTATTTTGAAGGCAAAACAAGCTAAGTTTCCGGAGTCGCATAAAGGTAAAAGCACGATTTCGGTCTCAACTCAAAAGGGCGTAGCAACAGAGGATGAACCCCACTCAGAGGAAGAAAGTCCTCTTTCGTCTCCTAGAAATAACCGCTTTATGGCCGTGCAACGGTTTCCTGACGGAGTGTCCAAGTACTTGGAGGATACAGCGACCCCGCCCGGGAGTCCGACAGAAGAGAGAAGAGCATTTATCGATGAAAAAGAATTGACAGACAAACTAGATCAACTGAGGCGGCTACACGAGCACCTTGATAGTTCACGCGAGGAAACGTTAGAAGAGGATGAAAATGACCGCTTAGAATTCAAGGTACATACAAATGAAATGATCGAGTTTCCCGCGGAGGAAGAAGATGAAGAGGAGATTCGTTTGCGTTCCAGAGCAGCGTCCTTCCTGTTTTCCGTCCCTCATCACCCGAGTGAAGTCTCCCCTGTGGTTGCTTCATCGTTATCGGTATTCTTCGACCGAAAGAGACGAGGGTTACCGATAGGCACTGGTTCGCCACCTTCGGAAATCATCGGAGAAGACAAAGCCGATGATGATCTGGAATCGAACAGTAAACGAGTCTACCGACGCCTTGTATTCGATTTGAGCGGAAATATATTAAAAGAACTATTATCCGAGGAAGTTCCTCCAAGCCTCCCCCCTTGGATGAAAGCCAAGCGACGGCGAAAACGCCGTCTCCATCGCGGCTTAAATCCGCTTGTACGTGAAAAAGACTACCTCCCTGTTGTAGAGCAACAAGTGTTGAATTTGATTGGTTTGGGCGATGCCAGACCTTCCTTGGACCGAGTTCGCCGCAAAACGCCTCTTAAGGCGGGCAAGAAGGATTTCGTCGATGCCATCTTGATACAGGAGCTCCGTGAAGATGAGCCTTTATGGATTGATTATGACGACGATGAACTTGCGGTGAAATTCCAAGTGGCGGACGCCATTTTTGAATCGCTGCTTTCTGAAACTGTGATGGTCCTGAATGCTGTCCAAATGAGGCGCGAGGCGAGAGTGGATGCGTACGGGAGCTAGCGGTGTCTCCAGTTGTCCTTTTTTTATAATTAGAAAATTTTCATCAATCGCGTTTACAATTGCGCCAAGTCTCTGTTTCAAAGCGAGGCTAACTACGAAGCTATTGTCATAAAAATTGTGCAAATGAAAGTCATTTTCATTTGAATGGTTTTGCACTTAGCCTCGTTTTGAAAGCGTGAGGTTTTGAACTTGGAAATGGCCTATTGAAATAGCTTCTAAATGATAAGCTGCAATAGACACCTTCACGGTTGTAACGGCATGATGGGTAATCAGGACAAGATGGTGGGAAAATCAAAAGTTTGTTTGGGAATACAAATTCAACTAATTCTTACTAATTGAATATATTTAAAACTTTCCCTTTGAAAAATGTAACAAATGAACTTAATGAAACTACACACTAAATCTGGAGTGCATAGCAGTCCTTCGTTGCTTTTTAGAAAACCTGAGTTCTTCCATACTTTTTCGTAATCCAACAACACAAAAATTACACAATGTATGAACGTAATCAAATTTCTAAAAAGCGACAAAGGACTGCTGTGCTCTCCACTTTTAGTGTATAGTTTCTTTAAGTTCATTAGTTAAAGTTTGCAAAGAGAAATTGACAAATATATTCAATTGGGAAGAATTACTTGACTTTGTATTCCCATACAAACTTGTCCTGATTACCCAGCATGCCCTCACAACCGTGAAGGGGTCTATAGGCCATTTCCGAGTTAACTCAAGCCCTTACTTTAAACCGAGGTTAAGTGCGAAGCTTTTGATATGAAAATAATTTTTTATTCTCGTGCTAATAAAACTCATTTTCAAAAGTAAGGTTTCGCCTTTGGGCTCATTTTGAAACCCAGGAATTTTGGAGCCAGTAAGTGGCGTATTTGAATTCATGCAAAATACCGAAGGTTAACACGCCCACCCTGTGCGCAACCATCGTTCTTTTGGGATCATCTTTACGTTATAAACTTGGCTTCTCGTCTGGCCTTTCTGCTTAAACTTAAATTGTGTCTTTTACATAGCTAAGAACAATAAGCAACTATCGCCTGTAGCTTAGGTGTCATATCGTTTCTCAGCGAAAAAATATGCGACGGCACTGAAAATATAGAAAATCATTTCATATTTATTCACTTTGACGGCGCGCGCTATCGTGTCCTTGGCCAACTTTCGAGCAAACACTGAAGAGGATTATGTGTTATTTTGTTTTCCCAAGTGTTATTGATAGATGAATCAAAAGTAGAACCTTCTACGGTTTATTCTTCTTTTGACGTGGCCTTTTTTTTTTTTCACTTCGCACTGTCTTTGTATATCGGGGTCAATTAATGTTCTTCGATAGTTAACTGTGTATTTGTATGGTTACCTGTTCTTTACAGACTGTATTGAGAGTTTTGTTTTTAGTTTTCGGTTCATCAGTGTCCTCGTGCCCGATAGCCAAAATTTATGCCTCCTAGGTACCAGTTGAACTCTGAAAGTGCAAACACTGTCTGGCGTGCGCGGTCGTGCACTTTAGCACCTTTGAATGCTACGATGTAATTACGTAAGAAGTTCTACAAAGTGTAAATACAGAGCTGCAATTCTATTTTTTTGTTTAAAGACGGTAATTTGTTCAATAAAGGTCTGTTTGATTTGCAATCTGCGTAAAATAGTGTTGGATAAACTCTTTAATAAATGACTTTTCTGGTTAACTCCACCCGATCCATTCTTGGAAACCGTTTTATCCCACGAAAAATTGCTACCGTCTGAGCCTGCAAGTAAGCTCTGTCTGTCTGGGTTCTGCGAGACTATGCCCCTGTTCCGTCGCGGCAAGGGATCTAATTTCGAGTGCCTGTAGATGTGGGAAATGATTATGCCCAGTTGGCCCAGTATGGGTTCAAATTTGATAAAACTATAACAAGTGCAGTTTGCAAGTGTAGCCATTATTTCTGTTTCGTTTGATGATCGCTTTCCTCAGGTCGGAATACAAGTCACGATGATAAAGACATATATAACCCTGACAAAACGTTGATTGAGAGTACTAGTGAGACACCCTACTATCCATTAATGGGGGGGGGGGGGGGGGGGGGGATCTAATCCTAGTGTTCATTTGTTCACAAGACCATGGGACCATTCTGGCGCATTGGATCTAGCTCAGTCAGCTCTATCACCAACCTAACTGAACTTATTTTGTTAACCACATTAGAATTTGTATGTGTTTTTCGAAACACTTAGCACACACAAGCTTCCTTGGCCAAAAGAGCAAGCTTTCGAGAGAGGAGGTGGTATACTGTACGCACTGCCATTTCTTCAAAATTTAGCTATTTTTTATTATGCCATTGTTCAAGTGTAACAGTTAAATATGAAGTACGTCTGTGTTCGTGGGCAATCTGTTGGCCCACTGGTGAATAACCAAACAACAGTGTCCAACAAGCAAGTTGTTGCAGTGAGCACAAATAACAAGTCAACAACTCTTAATTTAGTGAGTTCTCTTTGCTTCAGAAGACGCTCTGGTTGGAGTCGGTGACAAGGCAATTTCTTTGACTCCAGAAGTTGCAGATGCTCTGTTCACAGGATACCTAATGCAGTTCCCACAGGAATGCCACTGTAGGTCTAGGTTCAGCTGGTGTCCATTTTCTCAGTTGCTTTAGCTGATTTCTCTTGTGATTTCTTGTTGGCTTGCTCTGAGACAACTGATAGGATTGAGAAAAAGTTTACAATGTAATTTTTCTGATTACGCTATTTTTTACTTTAAATTTCACTAAAGAATAACGTTACACGATTCAAAAACTATATCAAATGCTTGATTTAATTTGGTGTTTCATCATAAGATCCTAAAAAGCTTGGCTCTACATCATCTGCACCACTAATAACATTTATACTGTACGATACGCGATGAGTTTTACTTCAGACAATAATCAATAACTTTTCTTTTTTAAATTTATACATGATAAAACTTAAGCAAACAATTCAATGATCTGATGACAATATAGCTTTTTTTGGAGGGGGCTATTTTGTGAGTTCATTTTTTCCCTTTTTTTCTTTACCTTCCATTGCATTTTCCTCCCTTTGTTGCTTCTTGATCTGTTTCATAATCAGCCTTTTCTTCTTGGCAGACAGTGAAACACTTTTTTGGTTATTGCTGAAACAAGAAATCAAGTTTAATATAAGAAAAAATATTAATTATACTTTAAGAAGACTGCAATTCCAGTTTCAGAAATTGATTGGAAAAGCAGCCATTGACAATGAAATTAGGCCCTCTTGGTGATTTGTTGACTATCTACCATCTTATATACACTACATACTTCACATGGTACTTTACTGTATAATTAGGGTATTGAGACATAATTCTTTATGATGAGGCGTATACATTGTTGCATGTGAAAGTTAATAGCCTGTCTGCCGACATTTTTTTCTTTTTTCTTTCCGAGGAATTTTACATACACAGTCAATAAATCCCCTACAATTCTAATTTTTCATATGTGCAATCAACGATAGTGAAAGAGAAAATAGTGGCTGTGAAGGGCTTTTTCAAAGTTTTACTGCATAACAAAGGTGTGTTCTTTTACAGAAAGGATAAATTTGAGCTTTTAAAGCTGCAAACTGGGTATTCATTTTGCTTTGGTCTGAGAGAAAGAAGATGCAGTGGATAAGGGGTCTCCCATAGAATTCCAGCTGTTGCTGGTCTCCACCAAAAAGTTCTGCAGAGGTAAGTAACAACCAGAAATACGGTGCATTCGATCACAGGTTACATCTCTCCTTGCTTACCCCTGTTTTAATCCTTTACTCTTCTGTTGCTGCTTCTTTTTCTGAGCTTTTCGAACTCTTGAAAGCTTGTTGAGGTTTTTCTGAAGAGCCTGTCATTTATAAAAAAATTCCACACATACTTAGTTTTAGCTAAGTGCAATTTCTTTCAAGTTAGAAGGAACATTAATGGAACATTTAAGCAATAGAAAACGTTTTCCGTCTTGCATAGCCTGATATAAACTTGAGAGATTAGGAGAATTCTCGACAGTTATGCAAAACCTTGACTTCGTCTCGGGTTTGCATAACTGTCTCGAATTCTCCCAACCCCCCTCGTGTTTATATCAGGTTATGCAAACACAGGAAAAAACGCAAACTCTTTGTTACAGTCCTGAGAAATTCTTACCAGTTACAAAGTCTTATACACAAAGTCTTGCATGCGTAATCAGTTCTTGTTTTGCAAAAAGATGCTTTCCAAAATAAGGATTTTTCTCCCTTAAAATGTCAGCTTAAGCGAAAAAAAATTGACACACCTTCTTTGTAACGATTTTCCAAGTTTCAGCCAACGAAGAAATGGGTAAATAAAGTAAACTTGTCGTGTTTTGAACTTGAAAACTTTTTCAACTTTGTGCTTGCATGATTAGCGCGCAAAAAGCAAAACATCTTGACGCCACAACCATGTTTACATACTCTCATGCAAACACTCCTCTTGGCCAATCAGAGTGCGCATACTATCTTAGCTATTTTATAATTATGCAATGGTGACTTCAACATGCCTTCCCCCCACTCCCCACCTCCCCTTACAAGTTCATCCCTGCAATTTTCTTATTGAAGTGGACAGGGGTGGGGGAGGGCAGGAATTTTACAACTGTGACGGTGAAGAATTTGACACCATATGGGAGGGTCTTACTTCCATATTAGTTATACACCTAACCTTCAGGGGTAGGGTCATTTAATGGACACTCACTTCCTTCGGTAGAGCATCTCAACACCACTTTAATTTTGGCCTGGGAGATGTAGAATATACAAAGTGACTTTATGGCTAAAGTTTTCTTATAACTACAGTGTGAATTTATTGCAAATTTTGCATTTATATATACAACCGTTGGCAACGCACGTGTTTCTGCAGCCTGTCTAACGGGCGTCATTTACCAGTCGAGCGAAAAGTAGAAGTCGACTGGCACGTGTTTCTGTTCATTGACAGTTTCATAATGCATCGGTCAACTCGACCTTTAACATCCCCCCCTCCCCCGCTCCACGGCTACTTTGAGTTGCCCTAATCTCCCAGGGGGTGTATATATAAATGCAAAATTTGCAATAAATTCAGAAACACGTGCGTTGCCAACTCACAGCGACACAACTGAGAATACATTTCATTGTTATCCACGTTAATTGCCAATCAAATGCATCGTACCAAACAAGAACTGTTTGAAGATGTACACGTACCGTTTTTGGACGATTTAGAGTGTTGCCTCCTGTCATTTTGGCCCAATAAACGAACAAGTCCAATCTTAATTTTCGATGATCCGAGATCCGATTGATTGCAGTGATTCTTAAGACAACGAGCCTGCAAGTCTGCAGCTGTAAACGCGGAAACCAATGTTACGTCATATAACCGACTCAAGATGCCATCCTTTCCGAATCTCTCCAGGAAGATGTGGATTACGAAAGTTAGTTTTGTAAATCGATGCTTTTAAGAGCGGCCAGACCAGTATTCGTTGCCTTGGATGCAATAAGAAATTGCAGTTCACGTGGAAGACCTCTAAAAAGAAACTGTAGCTTCATCATCTTGTTGTGTCGTCGAGAATTTTCTGCAACAAGGGGAGTTTGTCAATCGAATATGGAAAGCCCTTCTAAAGCTCCTGCTCTCGTGGCAGTTTGTCAGATGAACTCAACCAACGACGTGGATCGAAATCTGGGGATTTGTGAGGATCTTGTGCGGAAAGCTAAGTCAAGAGGAGCTAAGGTTAGATTCCTATGTTCGCACATGAGGAAGGCCATTTTGTATTCAATTCTTAGACCCATAATTCAACCTTTGCAGTCACCCATGCGCCCCCCCCCCCCCCCCCCCACCCCTCCATTTCCTTAAAAAAAGGCAATCCCATCTTTTTGCTCGCGAACGTTGAGGCCATCTGCACGAAAGAGGCATAAAATGCCAACTTTTGCATACATGACTCTTGGTTTTTCTTTTGGTGCTTTTGCACTAGTGACACGCACCTTACCCTCCCCTCCCCCCACTATCCATCTCACTAGAGTATTTTGAGAGGGATGTTATTTCTTTACATGCCATCAGCCACCATTTTCCAAGGTTCACAACAGATTACATTATGTTAAACCTATTTAAAAACAGCTTTAATTTATTTTATAGCTCTTTTAATTCAGCACTGCTTGTGAGATCATCATCATCATCATCATCATCGTCATTGTCATTGTCATCATCATCATCATCATCATCATCATACTATTATTATTATTATCATTATTTGGGTGGATATTGGGTGATTTTAAGGTAATCCTTAATAGGGACAATATCAGGATCATGAAAAACATATATCATACATCATCCTTTGCAGGTTGTTTTTCTCCCTGAATGCTTTGACTATGTAGGTGAAAACCGTGAACAAACACTTTCCATGGCTGCTCCATTGGAAAGTACAAGAATGCAAGGCATGCGTGACTTAGCTAAGGAACTCGGAGTGTGGCTGTCTCTGGGAGGATATCATGAAAAGGTTTCCCTTAATTTGTTCTTTGTCCTCTTAGTCTTAGTACAATGGAGGTCAAAAGTGTTGGAACCTTTCCAGTGAGATAAGGCAAACTAGCAACCCCTCCCCTCCCACCCCAAGCAATTTTGAATTTTGTTTTGCCCACAACATTGTTAAGGGGGGGGGGGGGGGGTGGGGGATGAAGGGATGAACCCAAAGCCGATCGAAAAACCATCATAAGGAGCAGAGTCCTATGTAACATTAACTTGGGTTTTTTTTCACACATTCCCACATTCCTTTGGTCTCCATGGAGATTTCAAGGATAGGATAGTTGATGAGCTCAAGATAATGGGCAAACCCCCTTTTATATTTATTAGCTTTTAATTTAGAAGCTAGCCGAACTTAGCCATGGAGACATGCATTGCAAAGCATTTAACTCCACAAACTCTGGATCTGGAGGTGCGGGGTTCAAGCCCCGCCCGTCGTATTGTTTCCTTAGACAGGAACTCTACTCCACTTTGCCTCCCTTCCCTCAGGTGTATGACATACATGTATTGCTGGGGGGTAACACTGCAATGGACTAGCATCCCATCCAGGGGGGAGTAGAAATACTCCTACAGTCGGCGACAAAATGAGTTGAGACACTTCACCCAAAAGAAGGCTTTTTTACATTTTATGAACTTCAAAAGGAGGAAATATAGCTTTCCTCCCCCATCCCCTCTGTACAATGTTAGGCCCTTGTTCTAGCTACCTGTAGAAAACAACAAACACCCCAACTTTAAATGGAGGGGACAGGGGAGGGGTGCGGATTCTTTTGTTCTCCGAAGTCACCCTATTTAAGTACAATGTCTCAACAATTTTGTTGCCAATTGTAGGCATGCTTCATGGTAATGAAACCAGGATAAGCTCTGGCTGTTTAAGCCTTTGGCTCCTGTGGGTTTCTACCTTCACCTAACTTAGCCTGATCTAAGAACTGTTTTATCTAGTTCAGCAGTACAGGATAACAATATGCGTACTCCTCTACTTGGTAAATACATGAACATGGAGAAAGTTGGGGTTATGTAGAGTTTTTTGTTTTAGAAAAGAGGCAGATCCAGAACAATCATAAGCAGGGGGGCTGTGAAGCCTTTGATAGATCCCTCCACACTCCTTACTTAAAAACTAAAGTTCATATTATTACTGACTAAAGAATCCTAGTTAAGACTCTGGAAGAAACTTTTATAATTTAAGAGAGTCTAATTAATGAAAAGCGACAATGACTCCAGTCAAATGGGGGCAGTGCCCCTAATTGGTAAATCCGGCCGTGGGATCAAACAATTTGATAGTTCAGTAGATCTACTTTCTCCTCCACATTTCTAAGGCAATGTGTATATATATGATTATGTCCAAAACTTTGTTATTAATGTCAATACATACAGGGCCCTGCGGATGATAAACGAGTGCACAATTCGCATGTGTTGGTTGATGATCATGGTTCCATAGCAGCTGTTTACCGCAAGATTCACTTGTTTGATATTGATGTTAAGGATGGGCCTCAGCTCAAAGAGAGTGATGGTACTATTCCTGGTGACCAGATAGTTCCTCCTGTCCCTACTCCTGTGGGAAATGTTGGACTTGCTATTGTATCCTTGCTGGGTCATGGGGGCATAAAATAACCATTGACTATGAGAAAAATGTGCTTTGTGTCATACAACTCGTCAACTAGCATAAGGCCTTATCACCACTATAGAATAATTATTATTGTTCATGTGAGATTTTCTTCAACTTTAATGAATTGCAAAAACTATACAGCTTCCATCTTGTTATGCACGTGCACAGTGGGCCATGTGTGATGGAAAAATGGGAATGTCCCAGTTGAAAAAATCTTTAGTTCAACTGTAGATGCATCTCTGTCTCTATTGAAACTTCTTTCAGTGGGCTAAGCCCTTCCCCTGGGGGCAGGGGTACTCCCTGTAATGGCCTATATGGGGAGGCTCCGCCCAAAAGGGGTACCTTTTTCAGGTTCCAGGTATATGAAAGGGTAGGGATTTCACTTGTTAACGTATGTGAAAGGGTAGAGAAGTCTGGCATTTCAGTCTTAAAAAGCCTAAAAGGGCTAACAGATGCATATTATGGCTTTGAAAAAGTCAAGAAAACGTTGTAACCCAGTTCTGATTTTGTGATTATTCACATTTTTAAGACATTGCATTTATAGTATTTTAATGGGATCAAAGTTCTTAACTACGTATGTGAAAAGGGTACCAATTGTCAATAGAAGGTATGGTGGAACCTGGATATAACAAAGCTCTATACTGTATCTTAATGAAGTCCTCAGTATAACAAATAATATTATGTGTCCCAGTAGTAGTAAAATATATGGAAAACAACCTCAATTTAACGAAGCCGTGTTGTAGCGAACAGATTATTCCAGCCCCTTGGCCCTTTATTACAACGAGGTTGCACGGTAGACAAAAGGGGTACATTTTCTGTCAAAAATAGTATATGAAAGAGTAAGTTGGATCTCGCAGTGGAGTCCCCCATATAAAACTTTTTTGAGTACCCCATCTCCCTGGGCCCTTTCATCAGAGAGGACACATAATACAACACCCACTATGCCAGGACACAATTTAGTCTGCATTTTGTAGAGTTAGGGGTATGATGTGACCCCCACATGCCAGCTGTTGCCATCCAGGCCCCAGTTGTTCATAAGGTGGAAAAAGCTATTCACCGGATAAATCTCTACCCAGTGAATATTGCAATTGGCTTCCCTAACACTTATCTGCTGAACAGTGATTTATCTGATTGATTGCAGTATCTAACATTTGAACAATAGGGGCCTTAAGATGTGGCCATTATGTGGAGGTTTTACTAACAGTGAATGTCATAGTCAGCAATGTTGCGAGTGTCAATCATATCTAGGTCTCAAGTGACAGGTCTGGCTGCAACACAGGGTATCCGTGAAGGGGCTTTTCAAGAATTGTGCTGGTTTTCAGAGTGTAACATTTTGCTCCATGTAAGGGAATCCGGATTCTGAAATCCGAGAAATTTTTGCTTGTGGAATCTGGAATCTGGAAATTTTTACTAGTGGAATGCGGAATCCTGGGCTTTGGAATCCGACATACAGCTCAAAGAATCCGGAATCCCCCCAAAAATAATTGGTACCCGGAATCCAAGTTCCACTGACAGAGAATCCCGAATCCATGGCGTGGAATCCGGAATCGAAGACTCCCTTGGATTCCCTTACTTGGGGAAAACACTTTTTCTTTATTTATTGTCGCATCCTTGACTTTCTTAATGTGATTTGTAAAGTGCTACGATGTTCGTTTCCCAGAGTTGTCCACCATCTTAGCACAACAGGGAGCCCACATACTTACTTACCCATCGGCATTTACACAGATTACTGGATCAGCACATTGGGAGGTTTGTTTTACTTGTGAACATAGCATTTTGTAGATACAGGTGTGTGCTTGTTCAGAGGATTTAGTGTCGTTTCGTACTACGACTCGTTTAGCAAGCGTCTTAAGTCGTTTCGCTAACGTGCTAGGTCAGTTCCCCAATTTCTTTAACCTTATCAGTGCCGTAAAGAACGAGTTATACACACGTGTATCGGACTTTTACGTATCATGGCTGAAAGAACCAGGTTTATACATGTATGTGTTATGTTCGTTTCGTTTCGTGAGCGAAACGATTAAGACGTTAGCGAGCATGAAAAGTTCATGACAAAATGAGCAGACCCAAAAAAGAGTTTTAGATAATGGTATTCTTTTTATTTCAAAATATTTGTTTCCAGGTTTTATTAAGAAGTCGTGCCATAGAAAACCAGTGTTATGTGATAGCTGCAGCACAAACAGGACAACATAATACCAAACGAAGATCGTACGGCCATGCTATGGTAAGAAACACGCTTGTTTGTTGAAACAGTACGTAAGAGTAAAACAGGCGATGCAGACAAGCATGTATCCTAGAATAGCATTTCAGAACCGTAAACCGCGGCTAAGTATAGAGATCTATTGAGAGTTGTCCGATATACCCGCACTGTAACAGTCCGTGTAATCCATGGAAAACTTAATCTTCGCATTTTGGGTGATCGCTTAGGAGAAGTTCGCTTTTGATCCTCGCATTAACTATGGGATTAGATTGCAAACGTAATTGTATCGCTATACAATTTTTGCGTCTCAAGCCGTCACAGTAACACATCTTCAGATTGTCTTTTGATGTTTTTTGTTGTTATCCAACTGTAGGTCGTGGATCCATGGGGCTGCATGATTGCTCAGTGCCGGGAGGGGAATGATGTGTGCGTTGCAGAAATAGACCTGGATTATTTGAACAAAGTTCAACAACAGATGCCTGTCATGAAACACAAGAGAGACGATCTGTATGGAAAGTTGAATTCCTCACCGAAACTCTGACAAGATTTTATTAACAAACAAGTAGTCGATCTCCCGAAGGCCAGGGGAACGGAGGGGAGGTTATAATCCCATTCGACTGTTTCAACAGCGTGCGCTCTTATTGGCTGGTTCTAGGTGACATAACACCTGACGATGACACTGTTTTCCTCCATAAGTTTCTTAGAAGGTAACAGCGCTTTCTAACTCGCGCCGTGTTGACTTCTATATTTGTTTTATTCATGCCTTGATTGATCTCTCTGAAAAAAAAACTAGTGCCGTTTATTTTCCAGAATCCCAATTTTCTATCCGCTTAAAATTTCCCGAAAACAAATTTAAACCTTTCACTCGGGACCAACTGTTTAGTGTCAGTATTAATGCGCATCCATTTACCTTAACTTAGGTTACAGTAAAACTGAAACTTTAGCATTCATTAACTACGATACACCCCCCCCCCCCCCCTTACAATAGTTTCTCGCGCATGCGCACAGCTATATTGGCCTATAAGTGCCAAGGTGAACAGCTGTTTCGGCCATATTAGGCCTTCTCGGCATGAAGCAAAACACGGCATTTGGCGCAGGCTAGCTGCCGCTGCGTGAGGACGACATAGTGTATTTCTCTCGCTGGATTTTGGTTCTCATTCTCATCACCGTAACGAGTCACCCGCTGGCAGAGGCCTCTTTGGAACGCAACGAGAAGATTACACTCACGAATTGTCCACCTTTTATTTCTCATAGTGCACGTATCTATATTACCAAAAGTTGATAGTCACATTTTTAAGTCTTCCAATAACTGTCCAGCAGATACGCTCATTTTCTCCATGAAAGTACAATTAAAAGTCTTGTAAAACAACCCTTTAGTCAAGTGTACTAAACATACTGTGTTCTGTAAACTGCCAGACAGGGGTAGCTTTGATACCCATCGACTTTCTCGAGCGTTTACTATTAGTGAGCCGGGGAAAACTCCATTTTCGATGTTCGCTGTTTCGACAATTCAATTTCACTTTAAGATATGCATGGTCGAGAAGGGGTAACTGTTGAGGAAACACAGTTACAATTTGCCATTTACTAAACGAGTAAAACACAGGGTACGATTTGCGACCATAAAGCTTCTTTGGATCGTTTAGGGGGACAGCATGAAGTTCAACAAACAGTTCCCATTTGCAGATCTCCCATTTTACACCCTGTTTGCTCCCCCAACATTTTGCATCATCATTGTCTTGGTAGGACTGTGATACCCAGGAGAAATTAAAAGCAAAGGCTATGCAAAATTTTGGAGGGCAAACAAGGTTTATTATGGGAGATGTGCAAATGGCGAATGGGACACTTCAAGTGCTGTGTTCCAAACTGCAAATACAACTTATCTTCACTATTACAGAATTCCTAAAGACCCTGGAGCACCGGGTATGTATTCTTCCGTCACAATAGCCATGAGAGCGTCGTTAACAGGTGGCTTGCTGCTGTCCACCATGCGTTTTGCTGTCCCTCCAAACGATCCCTATAGTCCTTGCGATCATCAGTCGTACCTGTTTCCCTCGTTTAGAACATAGCTAATTTGTACGGCAGGTATATTGAATGATAAACACGGTATTTTCGTCTTTTTTAATAAATGAACTTTTACTTAGATTCTTCCGCAATATTCGTTTATTGTTCACTTCTACGAATGTTTTGTATGAAAATATTATGATGAATTCCATTTTATATGGTTTCTTCCGCTATATTCTTTCATTGTTCACCTCTAAAAATACTTTATATAATAATATTATAATGCCTCCCGTTTGACCATTTATGTTAAATAACACGGGAGACATAATTGCTTTAAATATTCCAATAATTCACAATTTATCCCTGGATCAAAGAATGCAAAGTCAATTTCTAACTTGTATTACAATAGAAGCATCTGATTACACTTCAAATATCTATTATGCAACTTTTGAAATAGCGATATTTGAGATATATCTGCATTTGAATGTCCCTTCGGTAGCCAAATACACATACATTTCCAATGTAATGTACTTATATGGATAGAAATCTAATTGTAAAATAACACCCAGGTCGCACCGGACCTGCACGCACAGCACCTTCCAGTACGTTGTTACTAGACTAACAGTTGGCTAATTTCATGTTTTTAAGACAAACGAATTGTGAAAGTTTGCTGGCAAATACGAAACTAATCTCAAATTATGTGGTTATCATTTCATCGCATTTCACATTTTAACTTGACACTCTTAACGATTTAAGGCTCAAAAGAAGTTGAATTTAACTAAGTACTAAGTCCTATTCCAAAGTACAGTTTCTCTTAGCCGAGTGGAATTGTAACATCAGAGTTCTCCGCAACATGGGGTCAAGAAGCAGTACAAACTTTTGACCGGCGTACGTTAAATCCCCTTCAGATGCATCTTGGGAAGCCAACTGCTCCAACGCCTGAGCCCGCGCATCTCGAAGAAACTGTCTCAAGCGGTCTGAATCACCACTGTCATGCACCCCGTCATCCTCCTCCTCTCCTTCCTTAGTGATCACTGATTGGTGCACAATAGACACGCTTCTATTATCTTCCTCGTTTTCTTGCAAGTCAACATCCCGGATGAAGAGGGTTTGTTGGATAGCGTCAACCGCTGAGCCCACGATAAAGAGCGTGTCTCTTGTCAGCAGTATTGTCCCTTCATAGTCATGCCCAGATGACGTTACAACTGTGACGTCCAAATGGAGTAGCAGATCGACATCTCTCTGATGATGAAGCATTTTCCTGTAAACGAACAGTGTCTGGCATTAAAAAAGTATCCTTCAAAATAGACCACTTGGTGGGCTTCGTACCCTAGCATTCGAGTAAATGTGAGGCTGAGGTTGACCTTGTCTTGATACAAAACCCTTTGATGTTCTTATGAAGATTATGTTTGAAAGATACTACTTAGCATAGAAACAACATGATTTACGTGAAGAAGAAGGCAGGAAGGACTAAATCAAAACAAGGTCAACTCTAGCCTCGTTTCTGTCTATAACTGTAAAATGGTCCATTATTTCTTATTTATTTCTTGGAGGGCAAGTTTCATTGATCGACAATAGAGTTTTAGATCCGAGTTTATCGCGAACCTCTAACCGCGGTTTGCGGTTACCCGTTTGCGGTTCGACGTTCAAATATAATTCGATTTAGATTGGCGGTGGATTAAAGAAGTGTATTGTGGTTTATTTTTCCATTTAGAAATAGAAGAAATATCAATCAGTGAAAATAACAGAAATTTACGGTAACGCTGGGTTATGTAGCAGCAAAGAGCTGTAAATTCTTACATTAGTTCTTCTTGCAAATTTACGGCCGTCATTTGAATCAGTAGCCATGAATGGCACTTGTATTCAAGATCCAATAGGATTTATCAAATTTAGCATTTCGCTCGAATTTGTGCCTCTGTTAGTGGATAGAGACTTGCTCCACAAGATTTTTGTATCATTACGTGCGATAAGACAAGAATTATAAGCTAAAAACTTTCAGGTACATGACATACGTGAAAACCTACCTCCTCACGTTAAAAACGCACGTCGTAAACCTCAAACATGACGCGAAAGACTTGTCACGTGACTTCCAGCGGTTAGAGGTTCGCGGTAAATTCGGATCTAAAACTCTCTAATGACGTTATTTGGCTTTCAAGGAAAAGCAAATTATCCGAGTGTCCTATACATTGTACTATCGAATAGACCTTCTTGTCTCGTTAGCAGGTTTAAAGCCCGTTTTAACTCCAGAACAAGGTCAATTCACATAAGATAAAAGATTGATAATAAAGACAAAAAGGTCTTTTATCGCCAATCCATAAACTACAAGGATAATGGGTACAAGCATTCTGTTCAAGGATTACTGAGATCGTTTGGGTGGACAATATAAGCAATGACTTCAACCCATGCAAGGTAATCCGGATTCCGGAGTCCGAAAAATTTTTGCTTGTAGAATCCGGAATGGGTGAAATTTTTGATTGTGGAATCCGGAATCCTGGGCTTTGGAATCCGGAATACAGCTTAAGGAATCCAAAATCCCGCAAACGATTGGAATCCAGAATCCAAGTTCCAATGACACGAATCCGGAATCCAGTACTGGAATCCGGAATCCGGAATCCACAGCGTGGAATCCAGAATCCAAGAGTGTCTTGGATTTCTAAACATGGGGCGAAATGACCGGTCAATGGTTGTCTTAACATCTGGCAACGTTAATCATTGCTAATGCTTTTCCACACAGACAATCCCACCCTGTATTTTATAGAGTGGCGAATTCCGTTAGAGTTCTGTTTGCAGCAAAAAGAACTGATTTTCAGAGGATTGACTAATTTCTTATTTCAAATGCTTGAGAACATCTAAATCGTCGTTAGCATTTGCTCTCGACCCTTTCAAACGTGAGCAGACGACAACAGACATCATATGATTTAAATATAATGAACTACGCAAGAATTGAGAGCAGTACCAGAAGTATTTTAAATGGCTGTTTTTAGCGAAGAACTGCAGTCTTTCTCCAGGTGTGAACACACGGCTTGGCAGTTGAGTCAGTCCAGCTCCTTGGAGTATCCCTTGACCCGTCTGAGAAACAAGCTCCATGGCGCCCCCTAAAGGCTTAGTAACCACGCCTAGAAGACCTTTGCCCACTCCGGTAATAATACCGCTGGCTGCCTCTCGCACATCACTGGCTCGCCTTATCCCCTGAATGGGCTGATCTACGATACCGGCGACGGCGCCAAGAAGACTGAGGCCGAATCCTCCCAGGCCTTGGGATAATCCTGCATGAGAACGCATTTGGTTACTTAAAAACAACAAAGCGCGCACTTTTTCCATAATTTTAGGTAACTTTCAAATGTTTAAAACGAAAGGGAAGATGTTTTGCGTTGTTTGATAAGGGAGAACTCATCTTTGGTAGATATTGCAAGCATGAAATATTGACGTCTTCTCAACCGGGGCATTATAGGCGGGCTTACGCGTTTGTGTAAACTATTGCCCAGCTTTCGTGTAGCAATAAACTCTAATTTACTGGTTTCCATAGTTAGAAGTTTAAAGCGAATAACTTTGGAACTTATCAACTAACATTGTGACCACTGTACCAAAAGTTTTAATGAGGTTAGCTTAGTAAGGTATTCGGGCCTGGGAAAAGGTATTCTCCCCGGCCCGCACCGTCAATACATTTCGTGACGTAACCGAGCGAAGCCACCCATACGAAACGAATTGACCAGGCTGCGACAATTTTAAATCTAAGAAACTAGGCTGTTTGATTTTTTTGCTGCGTTGCAACTCTGGAACCTAAAAACTAACATTATGACCATTATACAGTTAGCTTTCGTGAAATAGTGCATACATCAATTTTACCTGTCAAGACTTTCTTTGGCTTCCTACATCTCTGCTCCTCCAGCAGCTTGAGATATTCTCCATCCATACTAAGTCGGTCCAGATTACGAGCCATGCTAGAAGCTAGACTTGTGATAGAAGTCAATGCACCTGTAGAAAGATGCCTTACAAACGATGACATACCTCGGGACATGCCTGAAACGAATGCCCCAGGACCTCGGGTTAACCCATCATACGGGAAGTAAAGGAAATCCGCCACTCCCTGGCTGAAACTACGGACTAATCCCGCGGGATTTCCAAGGAGCTCCAGAGAGCCCAATAACCATCCGGCTTTGAAGAGCGCGGCGGTCAAGTAGTGATACGAAAGCTTCTGAATGAGTGCTGAGGCGGGAAGGAAAACTGGAGACAAATGAAAATGACCGAGTGACAATGGAGAATCGTCTACCGATAAAAAGAGTTTTACCGAGGCGTGTAACGTTACATTCACCGTCAAGGGCGTGATTTTCAACTCGCCCAATAAGAATGGATGGATATTGGAATGCGTGACATCCAACACCTTAAAGCAACTAAAGTGTTGGCTTTCAGCTGATTCGCTAGACTGAAGCAGCGAGGGCGGTAAAAAGGACGAAGCCATGCTGCCAAGTCGGTAAAGGAATGTGTCCTCGATATACAAAGTAAGTGGTTCAAGAGAGATGTCCACACAGCTCAAGAACACGCCACTCGAACTTGTGCCAGGCTCATACACACATTTGATACAAGTCAGCGGTTTGACTGCAGAGCTGCTAAGAGCGGGTCGCCTTGTTGATGAAGGTTTCCTTGGTGACAGAGGAGAATTACTTGGAACAAGGATCACTTGAAACTCGAAATTGTCATCTTGCAGTTGATTGTCAATCTGGAATGCTCCGATGCGTAGTATCCATTCAGGGCATATCCGACCATTATCTTCTGAAATTCGTCCCACCGAATGCGTTACCGCTACGCCTTCGGCAGTCAATCGGAGAACTTCGTAAGGGATTCGGAAGTTTGTTATTTCGTCAATAACTGTCACACTCAGCTGACAAATGAACAAGTCTGCGTTAATAACCGATGTAGGTGTCGACACGATCTGATTGTTGCTTGAATCCGCACTGTTGCCTTCGTAAGGCTGAATTTTTAAGCACGTACAAAGTCGTTCGCGAGTTACATTTATCATAATTTGCCCCCGACCCGGCAACGTGACAAAGGACTTCCCTGGAGTATTCAAGTCAAAACTCTTACTCCAACCCTGTGGGACCTCGGTCGTCACCTCACTAGCAAGTTCTTCGCTATCGGCACCATTCTCCGATATTTCAGCCACGTTTACGTCGTAAAGAGCTTGAATGTGCATTTCAGGAAGCTGTTGAACCTCACTAGAGGTGGCAAACCATTCGCGCATGATCGGAAGTTCGTAATACGTAGAGCTAAATGCTGCAACTTCCGGAATCTCACCAAGACCTTGAATTTGTTCCATAATCACTATCTTCTCAGAAGACTCACTCACGTGACTTGGACTCTGCGGGGGGATTGCCTGACCAAACTGAAGGGTGAAGGAACAGTCATTTTGAAGGAACAAACGAGGTGCTGGATCCGACGCAACAACGATGTACACAATTCCATCAACGACCTGTGACGTCACGACGACCGGAAGTGTGCTGCGTTCATTTAAGGAGACCGCGACAGATTGACGGGTCACTTCCGGTGTGACAGATACAGCTCGTGACCATAAAAGGCTGTTCGGCTTGGCATCTGTGGGTTGGCCTTGTTCGTGAAAGGCTAAGAATAACACAGGCGAGGTCTGACCGCTGAAGGACGCGTTGCCTTCTTCGTCAAGTACAACTGAGGTTGACGATGGTACATCCCAAGTTTCAACAGGAGTCGCGGTCTTAGGATCGCAAGAAAGATGAACCAGAGTAGCTCTGTTAAAGCTTTGTGGTGAAACCTGAAGAGAAGCGGGTAAAATAGTTTAAGAATTATACCGTGTGACCGTAAAATCTCAGTTGGAGTCAAAACGGTTGAAACAAGAGGCCATTTGCACGATGGTGTCATTTTACTACTACGACCGGAATCCTTTTCGTTTTTCTTTCATATTTAAATTTGGTAACTTCAGCGAAGTTAAAAAAACCAAAGCTCTAATTCGCACAAGAAAGCAAAACCCTGAAGGATTCTGGTCGTAGTAGTTAATTGACGTCATTGCGCAAATTGTCTTTAAGCAAAATACAGACGCTTCATTATTTAGAGGGGTTAGGGGTGGGGTCAATTTGTTTAGTTTAGTAACGTGACCAATCACAGCAGACTCAGGCAATCCCAGGAACCAATGAAAACTCAAAGCAAACAGGTGCTAATTCAAAGGAAATGCGGGTGAGCAAGTCAAAGTGGCGCGAAACTTTTTATCCAATCAGATTGCGTGAAACTGAAAAATTTTAAGCAACCGCAAAACCCCGTATCTACAATAAATATAAATAAATAATTTATTTATTTAGTTAATAGTAGAATACCTTTTTGCCAGGAGATATTAACACAGGGTGCACAACAAGCGGCCTTCCAACATTATTGATAATTTGAAATCTCTGCCCAATTGATATGACTTCAATTCCTCTAAACGTTCGACTTGTGATTGACCATCGGGCTCCGCGAATATCACCCGAACCCAACAAAAACGCCAGTGGAACGGAGAGGCTGTCTTCGGTATCGTTTGCCGTTGCTTTTCGGCTGTTGCTCGGTGAACCGCTTGGGAAAGGAACTTCCTCGGACCAAGCTGAAGATTTGGCTTCCAAAAATGTTCCGAACTGCACTGTACCCTGTAGAAAGAGAATCGAAAAAAATGTTTTTAAACAACAAAAACAATCTGACAAGATCTGACCAGTGAACAATAGACAATAAAACAGTAGATCTATCGCGGCCATACCGTGATTCTGTGCGGTGCTACCACAGAACCTGGAGATACAAAGACTGTAACCTTTCGTTCCAGATCTCGGACGAGCATGGGAACCGCAGTGTTATTGACCAGAAGACACCATGGTAAAACTTCGACCAACAGCGAACTGAGATGAGGCCACCGTTTTATCACACGGCACTGTATCTCAACAGGGGGGACTGGAGACGAGTTGAAATCTAAGAGGCCAAAAAGTCAATTTGTTATCTGCATTACAGCCCTAATGAAAACAAAAATACGTAGAGCCAAAGGTAAAGGTAAAGAGTCCTTACTTTACGTCGTTAGCTAGAAATAGTCGTCTGACAAACCAACCTGACGCTGACGGTAGGCTCATGTAACTACCCGTCTCCCCCCCCCCCCCCCCCCTCCCCCCTCCATTAGTACTCCGATTTACGGGTATTCAAAGCTACTTCAAGCTACACGGAAAGGAGAGAAGTCGAAAAAAGGATTTAAGGTCAAACCTGGGAATCGAACTTGGGAGCTCCCCAGAAGAAGGCATTGCACTAGCCGACTGTGCTAATCCTTTCTCCTAAAGAAAGCTTAAAGGAAGCCATTTCGAACTTAACTGGGAACGGATAAGACCTGCTCATGAGAAAAGAACGGGATTCATAAGTTCCTTGCGAGGTGCCCCCCCCCCCCCTTCCCCGCCCCTAGAAGTTCCTTTACGACCCAGTGCAGTCAGATTAGTAGACGTGTTGTGAGACGTTTACCAAAGGTTTTTGTCCTTATTCGAGATAATAAATAGCCCAACCATTTGCAGATGTGGGAGCAAAGTCAGCAAATTCTCCTCACTTATTTCAAAACCTTCAGTATGTGTCCGGCCGGGAAGCGAACTCAACCCTACCACATTGAGATCTGATACCAAGCTAAACAGTACAATATCTGCCTTCATCATGTAATGATGCTGTCTCATGGAGACATCAAGAAGAAGACGACTTCTTTTCCCAATGTTTTCCTATTAACCTGTTAAATATACGGTACGTGTCAACCTGACCTTTAGGTAGCGTAACCTCTTCTGTTCCCGGTTGCTGCTCGTTCTTGGACACCTGACCAGCAATGGAGACGTTCTTTACTAAAGAGGACTCCGATTTTTCCTCCAAAACGACGTCTGTGCGCCTTTAGGGAAAAAAAACACAAACAAATGAAATTTTCCTAATGAAAACCTTTATAAGAAAGAAACCTCTCTACTGTATCACGGACAGTTCATTACGTCCAAAAGATACCAAACCAAAGAATGGAAAAATACGAAAGACAATCTATCCAAAATCAAATAGACATCTATTTACAAAGCATTTCTTAAGCCTTTCAGTATTAACACGTGGGAACTGGTAACCATGCGACCAAACCCGTAGTGCCCTGCTCTTGTGAAGGGGGAGAAGATCCTGCAGGGGATGCGCGGGAAAACTTTTAAACAAGAACGCTCTTAAAAAAGCGCTACGTCGAGCTTGTTGCTTGGGAATTAGATAATAAATTGGGAGGAGATTAATTCTAGACATTCTACACGAAACAGGATTTCCTCGCTAAAAGTTTTTCACGTCCTACTTTATTGACGGTCGAGTATTCTTCAGACTATTTGCTTTTTATATAGTATTCGACTATTTGTTTCTGAATTGATTGAGTACGCGTGTATAAATACACAAAAATCAAGGGCCTCAATTCGCGAGAAATTACATCATAGCCAAAGAGCAAAAACGTGATGAACATGGCGCATCATCATCGCCGAAAAAAACAGCGTACTCATGACAAGACTCATTTGCATGCAATGAAAGTTTACAACACCCGACCATTTAGCCTCACCATCGAAGTTTCGCTAAAGTTTTGCTCATAAAGATTCTGCTTTGTTTGGACACTGAAATATTCACTTGTTCCAAAGAAATCAACGCTCTCAAGCGATAGAATTCGTGAACCCACTCGTTCCGGAATAGCTCGACATTTTTCAAATATGGTGTCACATCGCGATATTTATCCCCAATTTCAACGGTCTCCGTTAGGAATGCCCGGGACCACGATCCCCTTTTGGCGCGCACACGCGAAAAAAAAAAAGAAAAGAAACGCTCCCATTTTTGAAGTCTAGCTGTCTAAGCAGGCTCGACTTATTAGGAGAGTGAGCTAGATAAAAACACACAACGTTTCAAAGGGCGAAATTAATGATAACTCGTCATTGCATCGTTCTTCCTACCCAAACAACTGATGATTCCTGCAGTACGGCCAACTATCTGTCAGCGGTGTTTCTTCGTCTACAGTGTTATCTTTTGCCACCCTATTGGCTAGTTCAATTAGCGTGGTGTTGAGTGGGACGGTGGGACTTGACCACTTAGCTGATCCGCTAAACTGAAAGGCAAGATGATGCCAGGAGTTCGGTACCAAGTCATACAAGCGCTGCTCCTGACCGCGGCCCTGCAGCTGGTGGACTGAAGACGAGAGAGAATTGGATTGGGGCGTGAACACGTTCATTAGGACTGGTTCAGGAAGGTGACTCCTCATAACGAACAATGGAGATAGCGTCACCTATAATGCAAGATAATGTTACTGTATTTAGGTTCTTGAGTATCAATTGCGATTCAAAGAATCCTGCAGGGTCAGGTGAACGGTCCACGCACAATTATCGCATCGTGCCTTCGTACTCTAAATTTTGGAGGGAAGGACTCAGATATCAAGGACCCAATCCAGGTTGCAGCAAACCAGCAGTTCTTCTGAAAACATGGCTCACAAATTTTCAGTTTGATAGGATCATTCGCTAGTTTTAGTATCATACGGAAACTGTCATGTAAATATCCTTTGTGCTTTGGCTATTTTTTAATGTACTGGACAAAGTGTTGTCAGTGTTTACCAACTTTTGAGCGATCATAAATTGCTTTTATTGTACATTTTAAATGTTTTTTAACCGCTCTTTAGCCGCTATGTTGGTCTCCCCCTGAACAACCTCAACGCGACGTTACTACAAATTCCCGCTTCAGAAACTCGAGGGTTAATGGACACAAGATTTGGGTGCAGTGATTGCTGGGATGGTTTGGTTGGACAGGTGTTAGTTGTAATTGGATGATGGTATTCAAGGCAACCATTAGCCAATCATAAGTAACCCTTGTCCACCCAAGCGATCCCAGAAATCGTTGCGCCGAAAGCTTGCACCCATTCCCATTATAGTTTCTGGAGTGGGGAATTTACATGAATCATCTTTGAGAAACCGCAAAGAATTGAAATTTCGAGAGATTCTTTACAAATTAAACTCATCTTATTTAATTTATATTAAACTTTACTTATTGAGCAACTCAGATTTTAGTTTCCACGGTATCACAGTTAAAACCAGCATATCTCTACAAGTAGCAGTAGTTACGCACGAAGAATACAAACCTTGATTTGGTCCGGCGGTCCGGGTTTCTCCACACTATACCAGAAGTAAAACGTCTGGAAATCCTTTACGCCAAGAAGCTGTAAAAAATAATCAAACTCTTAAAAAAAACTTTAGTGCTTTCAAAAGATGTTAGGGTAGTTGCGCATTCATGTGAAGATGAAAGAAAAAGTCGCAGTGATAATAGCGTTTTTAACATAATAAGTAAGTATATTAAGCATGATCGCCCGGGTAAGCGTGGTCCTGAATAGGGCTGTTATTGATAGTGTCTACCGCACAGGTTGTCGAAATGTCAGTGAAAATCACTGTCAACAACAGTCCTATTCGGGATTACGATCATGCTCCACCTACTTATGAAATGACTCCTGGGTTCAAACCTTTCACAACAGTAAGTAAGAACACAGGCTATGCAGTCAGGGCAAAGTAAAAAGCACGAAACTCTGAAAATTATTTAATGTACGGCACGTTTTACTTTTTGTTAGTTTAGTCTACTTCCAAGAAGCAAAATATTTTTAAGGTGTATTTAGCGTCAAACGAGAAGACATTTTGCAACGCGCATATACAGTAGGTCTTGTTACCTGTACAATCAGATGATGGCCTTTATCACTTCCTTCTATATGCTCCAGGGGTAATGTATCAGACCATGTGGTATTGTTAGGAATACGAATGCGCATGCCTGCGAGTCCGCCATGTGATATGACGTAAGATGGCAGAGTTGTGTTTGCGGGAAGGGAGACATCCTCAAGGACCTAAAATTAAAAGAAACATTTTCTTATTTAGCAAGGATGCGATATTCAGTGCGTTATTTGCGGGCCACCACTGCTTTTCACGACCAAAAAAAACTGCCTGTAAATACTAAGTGTAACCAGCTCCCTGGGACTAAACTTCAGTTTGGATGATCGTTAAGTGACTTTTCTAACTCTCTCCTTCTCTAACTTTACATATGCATACTTTGGTTACGGAGTGCGGGCGAACATGATCGAAGGTCAAAAAGCTTTTTCTCCAACACTTTGGTTTTCACGTGATAGACCTCGGAAACACGCGTGATCGGATTACGAGTGATAGGAGGCCCAAACGTGATTAGATTGCATTCTGTGCATTCCATTTGTTCCAAACGACGCTGGCTACATACGTGTTGTGCATGCGTAATGGCAACCTTTCGTGGGCCGAGTAGGAAAGGATCCTGGGAACGAGGTTGGCTGGAGATTAGGATTGCAGGCTCCTCTTGTCGCCTGCAAAAAGCTTTTCCTTAATATTCTACTTTAAAACAATACACTTTTAGAATGACGTTTAGCATTTTATTTTCTGTTTACCTGATAGCGTGCCTTGGAGGCTTGACCAGAGTTCAACGAAGGATTTGTTAAAATTTGTACATCAACATCCATTGACAAACGACTCACAATTATGTGACTTCCATGAATTAAAACCTGAAAAAAAAACGCAGTACTTCTGTAGTTCGTGTATTTTGGTTCTAAGTTAAAAGTCTGTGAATGAAAGTTACTGAGCAACTGCTCTTATCTGGAACTGTAAGGCTTGCTTCAAAAAATCGACTTCGGTTTGTGAATAAATTCAAATTTGACTATTTCAATGAAAGTGAAACTTAAGAATTTCTACCCAGAATTGAAGTCAATTCACCATTTGCACATCTCCCACAATGTACCTTGTGTGACCCCCTACCCCCCCCCCCCCCGCCCGCCCCCCCAAAAAATTGGATGCGTTTAGGCCTTCTGCCCACACTTACACTTTTTAATTCTATCGTTTTTGAACGTTTTAGTGTGGGCAGTCGAAAACGCATCAGAACGGTAGTGTGGACGCGAATCGATCGATGAGTTTTTCGATGGCATACTTTTGAACATTGGTGTGGACAGGGCTTCGCCCTGAATGTTTTTCATTCTGGTAACGAGTACTATACCAAAATTGTGTACATACCTGTTTCTGCATTCCAGACAGCTGCTTTACCTCGATAAACAGAGTAGCACTGTGAAGCCGGTGATGAATGGTTCGACTGAAAACGCCGACGGTGTCAATTTCAAACGGCTCAGACCAGCGCCAGTCCCCCTCGGTCTCTATGCAGACGTGAAGCCTGGGGTTGTCTTTCACTGTATGAGGAGTTCTCCAGCTGTACGCATGCGCTTGGCGGCTTCGGAGTAACAAAGACTCGTCCGTGTCGACCTGGGGAGGAGGGCAAAGAATTAAGACTTGATAAACAGATTAAGTAAGCCCCCCCCGGGGGGGTACTTTAGTAATGTTTGGTTGGGGATGTGCCGCTAGGACTCCGGAACCCCTAGCCTATACCAGAATGTTGCTACCCTATCCCCTATCCTAGAGTCGCTTTTTGCCAGAAATTGCGGAGGTCGACGCATTGTGTGCTATTAAACTTACTCGCGGGTAGATTTTACATTTGCCTATTTTATTTTTTGGAGTGGCAATTCCCAGTTTCCCTAGTCTAGACTAAAATCTTCAACCAACTGATCAGTTTAAATGGAAAATGATACCCAACTCTACACCCACACTCGCTGAATAAACTGCTTGAAAACCATATCTTTCACAGCGGCACATACCTATACATCCAATATATGGCAGTACCCCTCTCCTCCCCCCCCCCCCCCCCCACCACCAGGCGTAGGCCATATTCATTTAAAGAGCCGGGATTTAGTGCTTGTTAAAATTCCAACAGGTTTTGTATTAATGGAAAATTCATTAAGAGTCATTACAATAACATTTCACTCACCTGACCAAGCCGCAAAGCCTCGTGTGTGTCATTACAGATGATGTAGTGATTAAAAATAACCCTTTCTGCGTCACGCTGCCCAGTTTGGCCCCAAGCAGTAGTCGATAAAGCTATTGTGTGGACTGTGCTTTGACTGACATGCATCAAAATAGATCCGGCTTCCAGACCAACATCCAGCCACCCCGGGGAACCAGTGGGGGATTGTTTGTCCTTGGTAAGCTTGGCCTGCTGAACAGAAATGTTTATTACAATTCAGATATAAAATATGAAATACTGAATTCAAAATTTATTAAGTTACGTTACTCTTCTAGGCTACTTAAACCCAGCACTGTTATCGAAATAGCTTATTAAGGAAACTTTCTATTAGTTTATTTTCTTACACGTCCACATTGATCACTTATCACAAGGATCATTCACTCAAAGTTTCGTTCCTTTTCACTTACCACTTCTCCGTGATACAGGGCCACAGTGAGTCCCACATCAAAGGGGCTCAGAAGAGGCCTATACGTAAGGTCCCCATAGTCCAGCACTTGTGCATGGCAGTTCCACTCGGTCTGTACCTGTGAAAATCCGCCCTCCCCTCCCACATCTTTTACGATGGCGCTGAGTCCCTCGATACTTAGTAGAAAAAATTCTTGGTCTGTTGGTAGGGAGGGGTCCATTGCAAATCCGTTTAGGTGTTTAGGAATAGCTGAAAAAACACAAAATAACGGAATATAACCAACTCTCTCTTAATGGCCATCCCTGTGAGAAGAACAATTCCCTTGAACGGACACCTAAGACGGTCCTTGTGGATCCTCAGTCTTCTTTGACCCTCTACAAAGCGGACACTTCTCTAAGACGTACACTCACTGGTATGTCTGTTCCAACAGCATCTGTCTTAAAGACAATTTACTGTAATATTTGTAACGTGATTATTTTTTCCAATTTTAAAGTTTACCTTGACCGATGGCATGTAGTTGGTTGCTACACTTCACTTCCAGCATGTTTATACTGACGTGAGCTGACAGCGCGGGGTTAAGAGCGGGACGCACGACGGAGTTCACCTTGACAGACGCCGCCAAAGACGTGGCGCTTAACCATGAGCGGTACGGTGACGCGTAAGATGAACTGGTATCATCACCATTAAAACTAACACCAAACAAAAATAAAGAAAGAACTAAACTCTGAAGCGGCAAAGTAAGTTAGCAGATCCAATAAACAAGACTAAAAATCAATCAGTCTGTGACATGCAAACCTACAATCCTGGACAAAAGTCTTGGAACATATTTGCATTTGTGGCGCTTGTTACAACCACACATGCCCCTCCCTACCCCTGCATGCAACGTTGAGTCCATGTATCCACATTTTTTCTTAAAGCGGGGGGGGGGGGGGTGGGTGGGAGGGGAGGGGTGAGGGAACTGCCAGTTGTTTGTAAAAAAGATAGCACTGTTTTAAATGAAGTCCATGATTGTAAAAAACGGCCTGGGAGCCTACCTCCACACACGCTCGCATCTTGACGAATATTACATCTTTCCTATTATTTAATTTATGATTTATCACTACGCGGAAGATATTCGACGCTGTTGAATTGTTGTGCACGATTTGTGTCGCATAAAAAACATTGTAACCAAAACTTGGAGTTTTTTCTTAGCATTTTCTCATTTATTCACCGAGCTTAACAGTTACTATCTTTCACAACTATCAGAAAAACTCCCTCCTTTATTTTAGTCGCGTGAAAATTGCCTACCGCCACTAACCTGCCATCATCCGGATATTCAATATCAACAGTCACATCGACAACTATTTGCCATTCTGCAGCCACGATCACTTCCGAGGGGTTAGCGGTGACAGGGTCCGGGAGTGCAATGGAGGTGGTGTTGTTTTCCGACAGTTGAAAGTCTTTGTACGAGATATAACACTTCTGAGTCGGATCCCAGTAACGAAGAACACAAGGAACCTACACACACAAAAGTATTTAAAACAGTCTTGTACACATTAGGGATTTGCTAGCGACGAACATAGAACTAAATGTTGCACTTTCGATTTAGACATAGTGAAAAATAATAGCGGTAGTATGCCAAATCAAGAGCCATGATAGCTCTTGGCCAAATCGATAGTAGTATCGAAACCTGGACATGACACTAGCAGCATTTCAATCATTTCCGTTTGAGACGGGCCTGCGACGAGGTCTGAATTTTTCTAGCCTCTTCACAGACTCTCGATTTTTCTTAAGAGATGACCTAGCGCGCGTAAGAAAATAAAAACAGCGGGGAATTTATTTACCGTAAGTGAAAGGAAGGGGATAGAAAAAGAGAAAATAAATCCTTTCTTTATTTTCTCGCGCTCCGCGCTCACTATCACGCGCACTGTAGAATTGTCGAAAAAAAAAACGTCTGTGGACTACTCTGATTTGCATTAACCTGCGATCAGGTGGTCCTTCTTCCCATTTTGTTTTGAAGGCGAGGGGAAAAGGAAGCGTTCTTTTCTTTCCCCTTTGCACCCCCCGCCTCCCCCCCCCCCTCAAAAAAAAAACGCCTGATCGCAGGTTAGCTTTGCAGCCGTTCTTTGTGTCGTCACGCAGTGCTCCTAGGAGCGTTGCATGACGACACAAAGAGCGGCTGTGGACAGGCTAGGAATTTTCTGAATAATAATACGCAGCACGATACGTGTACCTGATATTCTTCACCCATATTCAGAGTGTTGACTAAGACAGGTGTTGACAGTGGCAAGGGCACTAGATCAACCGCTGACAACGCCCGCGGTTCAGGATATCTCCAGGTCATTGTGGGAGGTCTATCACTGACGTCTGATGAGAAAACTACTTCCCAAGGTTCCGGGTGGTGCAAATCCAGATCTCCTGAGAAATGAATGAACGATCATTTGTAAGTATCGTAAAATACGGAAGAAATAAAGGAGCATGGAGCATTGAGGGGTATTATTCTAAATCAAGCACCTTTTCCGACAGGATGAAGACTCGTCACGTGCTGTTTGTCAAACAATTTAACCCCTTTGGGCAAACAAAACTCATAAACCATGCCCCTGAGCACCTTTAGTCTCGCTGGTCATCAGGTTGTGGTTCTTGAAGCTGGGCAAAAACTATGTGCCAGTCGTGATTTGTGTTATTTTCCAATAAACTGATAGATAAAACGCATGAATAGTTCGTTCAACGAAATTGGGAGGTAGAACAAAACACTTAACTGAGGAAGCCACAGGAAAACAGTAAGTTTTGTTTCTCCTCGAACCTCATTGTTTCCCTCGGCTCAGTGTTCCCTCCAGGCCAGTCACCAAGGGCATATTACCCCCTCCCCCCCACAAATGGAAATTTACCTGAAGCAGTGACATATCTAAAAGAGCCGGCTCGGATGTCATCAAAAGACTTGAACACTTCAGTGTGGCTTGCAACCTCACTGGTCTCAAAACCAGGCTCCGCTGATTGCTCATCAGCCGTTGGTGGAATGGTAGACATTTGGGCTAAATCGGTGAGGAGACTGAGGCAAGTCACGTGCTCTTGACCAACACTGATTTGAACGCAATTTGCTTCCACAAAAACGTACAACTGAGGAACACCGCAGCCACTACAAAGAAAGAAAAGACAATTAATAAAGGAAAAGTAGGTAAGCCCAGTCCACACGAGCAAATTCTAATGTGAAAATCTATTTGCTTGCGTACACGACGCGTCATTTTTTATGTTGAGAACTCTTTCCTTAGCGGGGCTCTGGGCAGTGGAAACAAACATTAGAACCAGACGAAGGGCGCTACTACGCGAGTACAAGGAGCTTAGAAACCACCGTCATCTTTGAATATGTCACAACGCTTTTGTTGTTAATCCTGCCCGTAAAACCCACTCCATATATAACAATTATTCTTTGAAACATGAAAAAAAAAAATGGCGCGCCATGTTTCCGCAAGTTAATTTTTTTGTCACAAAAATTTAGGCACCTGAAAACTATCACATACAAATCCATGCAAAATTGCTGGTATAGTACTTTTGATATCAAAGAGGCTCTAAACGAACGTAAAAAATGCTACCAAAACCTGTTCTCGAACGAAAGAATCTTTAAACAAAAAAAACATATGGCTTACCTATGAACCAGCAAGTCCCGACTGTGAGGGGCCCAGACCGCCTCCAAATCCATGGAGCAGCTAAATGGATGAATCAGTGAACGGCACCTGTCATAAATTGAAGTCGCCAATCCTACTCCATGTAATTGTAATTTTGTGTCCACTCTGTTCAGGTTGCCTAGAAACAGAGGATAAACGCGGTGAGAACACAGAAAGACGAGAGTCTGGGAACAAGCTTTCCTGGGAAGGGGGATGGTGGGGAGAAAAAGAGCTCTAGCTCTTTTCCCTTGCCCACCCCTGTCCTCTGAGAGCTTGCTCGTTGAAGTTTCTTGGAAGCTACCCCTTCCCCAAACTACCCCTGAGTCTTTAGGCAAAATGTTAGTTTAGGGGAGGGGTAGGTAAGCATTTACCCAGAATCTTATACTGATGCAACAATATCATTGACAGGTATCTATCGCCATGTTAAAGCGGTCTTTACAAATTTCAGCCATGAGCAAGTATCTTAAAAAAAACTTCATTTACTTTTCATAACCGATTACAAACTATTTTTAGTTTTATGCGACGAATCAAAAGTAATTGTTTTTCGAAGCGTGCTAATGAAACACATACAGCCACAATATTTCCTACGCAAAATTAATTCCAGTACAAAGCAAAGCAACTTTTATAACATACCCTGATGATCTGGTTTTAAAGACGCCTTCGCCTCGATTCCAACCACACTGAAAAGCAGCTTGGGTTTGCCAAGAATTTGAATAGCTTCCATCTGTATAAAGATGTCCGACGTACTCAAACCAATGGAGCTAAGAAATAGGGCCCTTCTCTTAGGCGCATTATCCACGTCCCTGAGTCCTGAATGCTCTTTGTTAGCAAGCACCAATCCGTCAAAGAATTCCGCGAGCTCCTCTATGTTTTCAGGATTTAAGCTCAAGTGAAAAGGTCGACCAATGTCTACTGACACATCAGCTGAAATGAGAACAACAATTAACTGAATTTACTAGGGCCTTGCTTGGACCGGTAAGTCCGGGTTTGAGCCCTGGCAAGGATCAGGGTCGCGATATGTATTCAATAGGGACCTTACGAAACTACGACTGCGACGGCAACGGGAACGTCAAAGCTATAGGTCTAATGAGCAAAACAACAACTCTGCACGTGCATCACGCTTTTTTGTACACTTCTTTGCCGTCCCTGCATTACTAGGACGTGAAATGACCAAATTTTAAGTCTACTTGGGAACGGCAACGGCAAGGCGATAAATTCTACCATCTCTGTCACAACTTGGGCGCAGTCCTTTCTCTTCAGCTTCAACCCAAATTCCCTTCTTTTAAGTAACTGGGCTGGGCCCCTTGGAATAATCGCGAAAAAAAGTGAAAGGATGCGAAGTCCATTTTTCAGCGACGTTTCCATGGACTTCGCCGTTGTTGGATCGTAAGATCCCTAACAACAGCTTACCTGGGGCGGATAGAAAGTTTGTGACGTCTACCGTCACTAGAGATGGTAAAATCCCACTGTGAGGATCAGGGACCCCAGCTCCGCTCTTAAACCAATCAACTGTGTAATCCAGTGAATCAGGAAGAGGCTTGTAAACGGAACCTAATAATAAAAAAATCCAGCAATAGTAAAAAGAAAAATTCGGGAATGGATTTTCTCTGGGGCAAAGACATTGCCAGACAGTCCTTGGGAAACAAACCAGTCCTTCATACGGCCAACTTAGCATAACACTAAATTTTACACAGGACAGGTAACATAGAAACGAGAAGGAAACATGAGCTGAGTCAACTTTCGCAAAGACCTCTGGGACTGTTACTGAGGACAGGGGAAAAATGGCCATTAGGGAGCTCAAGCAACGACGACAGCGACGTCAACGAAAACGGCAAAAAAAAAGCAATAGGTTTAGATTAGCAAAATAACAACTGTGCACGTGCATCACGCTTTTTGTATATTTCTTTGCCATCACAGCACGACTATGACGTGAAAATGCCTAGTTTCACGTTTTGTGGGGGACGTGAACACAAGGCAATGAGTTTCTTTTTCTTTTCTTGAACTTTGATACAATCTTCTCAGCATCGACTGCACGTGCTACGCATCAGCTTCGCAATAATTGCATCCCATGCAACAACTACTGCTGACGTCGAGAGATCGACCATTTTGCTTTTGAGACGGGGAAGTGAGGAAGACGTTTTTGAGAGATTACTTCAGGTTGAGGAGCGTTGCTTAAGCATCCCAATAGGCTGATTTAGCAACAAAACGGGAACGTCAGTTGACGACGGCGAGCGCAGATCAAACAACTGGCTTGATCAATGGCAGAGCGGCAAATTGGGCACCGGAAGTCTTGTTTAGTCCTTTCTGCGCGCTTTCCCGTCGTCAACTGACGTTCCCGTCCTGTTGCTAAATCAGCCTATCTTATAAACAGATCTGGAAAGAAAAAAGTTAATAGTAAGTCTCATATTTACAGCAAAAAATTAGGAAAAAACGGCCAGACCTTAATTTCCCCCATTCGTTGAGTTCCCATTTTGTGGAAAATTAAGCAGCAAGGGTTTCATAATTCCAGAACAAAGTAGCAGAAGCTGTCTACAAGAACCCTGAATTCCGTATCTATGCCTGGACGTCTCGAAAAGACCTATTACATACCTAAGGTAGGTGATGGTCCAGCCATATTGATGTCAAAACAGGAGACCTGAATTCGCGGACCACAAGATTGCGTATTCACAACAAAGGCAGGATGAACTACTTCAGCACGCAATACTGGCTTTATCAGCGATGGTTTGCTTCTACCAGGCACACTTGGTTTAACAGTGGAAGACGATTGTTTCTCAGCGTGTTTGGTGTCTCGGTGAGTTCGACTGTAGACAGCTACGGTAAGTTTCCTCCCGGTAAGAAACACCTCCCACGGGGTGTCCGTTTCAAATACCGGTAGGCTTTCTGTATCGCCATGAATCTTTCCTTGGGAGAGATGTGCCGCGCCCCCAAGCCCTTGGCTGAATTTCGCATTGACTGCAGTGTGCTCGCTCTCAAATCCACTATCGATTTTCTCGGTGCTCTTCGGAATAGCTTCGCCTGATGCGTTAACGTCCGATTTGACGCTCTCTTTAGGAGAAGCATTCATAGAACAAGTAGCAAGGACTTTGACATTTTCAGCTAACAAAGTCTGCAGGAGTTGGATCTACCAACCGAAATACAAACATAAGTCATTAGTATTTCGCTTAGCCTTTTCAAGGCAATTTCGAGAAAACTCTGTTCTATTTATCATCCACGTTACAAGTAATAGAATACAAGCACTAGATCGGGATTAGCTTTCCAGTCTGCAAAAATATCATATAACGTCACCCTTAAAACAAATCCTCTTCAGTACTACTCTTGAAAGGTGACATTTGTTTACCAGTATCTTACAAAATCCTTCTAAATATACTTTCGTCACACGGCCAAATGCAGGCAAAAAATATCCTCGAAACCCACACTTTTTTTAATACGTCGTTCTTTAGTAGTGCCTCTACAATCGCAGCGTTTTTTGTTTTGGCATAACAGTAAAGCGTAGATAAAGATCTAATTTGTTTTCTCATCGGACTTTTTACGCCAGAAAATTCAAAAGTTGCCGCTCGAGTCACACCCACTGAGGTAGGGCTAAGCTCAAGGCAACTCCGTCCAAATCGTGAGATAATTTCAGGAAGAGAGAGTTTTTAGAAGGGCTGTCGTCAATAGTTGGGAAGTAGTGAGGTACATTCCATTAGCGAACACGAAAAGGCTAGCCTGACAAAACCACCGACAGTTCGCGACGCCACCACTGGTTTCCTCGCGAAATGAGGTCTGAGAAAAGAGCGCAGAAATTCGACACTGATGATGCGTCACTACCCAGATCTGGATAGTGTATCTGATTGGTTGATTGCGCTCTTTCCTCATACGTCACTTCGCGAGGAAACCAAAAGTGGCGTCGCGAAATGTCGGTTGCTTTCTCAAGCTACCAAAAGGCCTATCTTATTTAATAGAACAAAAGAAGCTAGGCTTGAAACATTACCTGTTTCTTGTTCAGAAAACAATCAACATCTGTGACTACATTAAATTCCAGCGACCAACCACATGTTGGGACATACTCTGTCATGGTAGAACTCTTAACGGTCACGTGCTTCTCCAATGATATCGCGGGCGCAAGAACGATCCTGAAGTCTGAGCCAGATATGATTGGAGTGACATTCACCTCTTCCACTCCACGCCTGGTTCAGATGATAGAATCAAACGAGTTTATGAGTGAAATAGAAAACCAAGCAAATATAAATGTCAAGTTTTTTTGAATGGAAAGGCATTTCGCGGCTCAAAAAGAAAAATAATCCAACTACATGAAGAACATAACGCCACTCAAATTTCTAACGTGCATCAACTAGGTCAGGTAAACCGTTCACAATTTAAATGCGTGGCTGAGGAGGTAGACTAGAGACAACAAAGAAACAAATCCAGCTGTGGGTAGGAGGAGACTTGAGTCCCGTAACTGCTTACTGCTGCAACTTGGCCTCACTTACTCACGCAAAAGGTCAGCTCTAGTAGCAATGTGCTTACCAAAAGTCAGAACAGGCCGGCCAGAACTGTCATTCAAACTGAAGGAAGCTTTTTCCGAAACTTTTTGCTTGACGTTTACCACTTCTGAGAAAGAGACTGAAAAATCTCCAGCTACACAGGCTGACTGATCTGACGGGACAGTTCTGATCAATAGTGGAATAGTTCCCTTTACGAATGGACTCGTTTGGCCCGCCAGTCCTGAATAACGGTGAATGCCCGTAAGCTGAGTTCCTACAGCCTAAGAAAACAGCCGACGTTTCGCGACGCCACCACACCAGTGGTTTTCGCCGATTCTGAGAAACCGCGACCGCAGAAATTCTAAACTGATGACGCGCTGCTATACCCAAATCTGGATAGTGCTTCTGATTGGTAGAAAAATTGCTTCATCCAAAAGAAGCACTATCCAGATCTGGGTAGTGATGTGCTATCAGTATGGAATTTCTGCGCTTGTTTCTTCAGACGTCATTTCCCAGGGAAGCATCGAAACGTCGGCTGTTTTCTCATGCTACTTTCCGATAACGTCCTTTACAACACTCGTAGTTTTAACTGAAAATTCTTACCACATCTGTGTGTTCCACTCCAGTGCAGGATTCTGGTCCACAGCAATCCCAACTTTTTCCAGTCCACTCTCGTGCTTCAGTGTCCCGCAGAGTTGTTCCCAGCTTCCACTCCACACACCAAACCCGCAAAGATCGACCTGGTACTGAACATCGTGAATATCATAACCCAGAGCTTGTCGAGTGCTGCGTCCGAACTTGCGAAATTTCTCGTAATATTCACGGTTTAAAACCGTCCTTGAGTTTGGATTATCAGGGTGAGGAGACATACTAATAGTGGACAACTGGACCACAGCCATATCTTCTTCAAAATGCGTTTTTCCTATTTCGGAAGAATCTACCCCTTTACTCGCTGACACGCTTGGGATGAACAGCCTTAAATTTCTCATGTTAACGAACAACAGAGGAAGAAGGTCAATATTCACAGTAATATTTTCAGTTCTATCTGCCTCGTTTTCCTTGGGAAGAAGTAAACTTTCTGCTTTCTCTTCGCCAGCTTCATTCTGGGACAAGAATCGAAACTTCTCAAACAAACTCAAATCAAAGGTGTTTAAGGCCGCTACGATTGGTGGACACCACAAAACAACATCGAAAGGTTGAATGTTTACACGGATCTCGTGTTGATCTTTGAAGTAGTCCTCTTCTTTGACAGGCCTCTCCATGGAACTGGACCGACGTCTCTTCAAGTGCAAAGACGAGCGTTTGTACATGACCGTGAGGAAACCGTGTGGTCCGTGGCCTGGGATTTCACGACGACCGCTGGACGAACGCCTCTTAGATGTGGTTAACAGCGACTTTGAAGAGATGACGTCATTACAGGAGAAAAGTATGCCGTTGAAGCGGCCATGTGCCCAAGACTCACCGGGGCTGTTTAAATGAGTAAAGAAATGCTTTATTATCGAGCTGCCCGTGGCACAGCCCAATAATAAAATGAGCTTTCTCCGTTGAAAAAAAATAAAAAATGACGGATGGACCACCCAAAAGAAATTGCCTGTCCCCTGCAATACGGCCGCTTATTTGGCTTTTCGCGGGGGGTGGGGGGGGGGGGGGGGGGGCGAGGGGGGATGGGTGATTTCCAGAGAGAAAAAAATACCCTAAAATATTTCGATGGGCGCCCAAGAGAATAGTGGTAGTGCTAGTGGCACTACTACTAGTAATTGTTGTTGTTGATATATTCAAAATAAACAAAAAAAGGGGAAGCAGAGAGACACATAAGGCCCATAGTTTGATAGCTTTTCTAAGTAAACGGAAAATAAACGGCTAAGAAAACAAACTAGTTTAGGTGTTATCCTCTTCACCTTACATACCTGTGAGTGAAATGTGAAACATTGAAGGCTCCGACCTTGTATTGCATTTGAAGCAAGGTATCCACGTAATCAATGGACGCTGTCAAATCCTCCAGCTCCGCCCTGACGCATACAGCAGAGTTACATACCGCTGACCGATTGTACAGATTCACTACAACACGGGGCAGGGTCCATTGCAACCACAAAGACACTTGTACAGGATTTAACGGCTACAGAAAAACGAAGTTTTGAGTTACTTTTGAAAAGTAGACCATCGTGGCGTTAGGCAAAAGTGTACTGCATCTATTACAGCAAGGAGCCCAAAAGTGTGGCCTTGTTTAATTAATTCACATTCTTTCATGCAGACATTAACCAATCAGAAGTCGACGACAGTTTCCAGCTGGCTTCTAATTGGATTAAATCTCTACGAAGGAATGTAAATAAATCAAAAGCGATCACACTTTTGGGCTCCTTGCTGTAATTATCGAAAATTTTTTAGAGTTTTCCGCTCAGAGGGAAAACAATGACGCATTCAAAAGGAAAATCAATGCAATTACGATCTAAGCTAGAAAACAATTTCAAGTATTGTATTTTTGTACCCTATGCAAACTGTAGAGACCAATAAAATAAGTTCCTTCGAAATGAATACACGTATGCGGCGGCCATCACTTTAAAGATGCTATGTCACGAGGATATTGCTGTTTTGAGTCACAACTTGGCCCAACTTTTTCCAGTTTCAATCCATGTTCATCAGCAACAGACGTCAGAAAACAGTTTCAATTCCCAGTGCCGTAGCAAGGTTAGATTTATTTGGGGGAGGGGGCAATCACGAGCGCCGAAGGCGCGAGCTGCTAGGGGGGTCCGGGGGGAACGCTACCCCGGACGATTTTGAAATATAGGGTCTCTGAAATAGCATTTTCATCCTTCCTAGAGCATTAATTTCCAGCAATTTTTATCTGAATAAAACCATTCAGTCAGCTTTAACGAACCGAAATGAACACATTGAACCGAAGAGGAGCGTGAAGAGCGTGGCCGCTGACCAAATTAAACGTGCCTGTCAAAATTATTGGGGGATCCACGCCCCCCCCCCCCCCGGGTCCTCCCCATGCTATTGCACTGATGCCGAAATAATATTTTAAATAACAAGACTAGACCATTACTGTTTGGATTTCACTTGATGCCAAGACACGTTTTAGCTCTTTAAAAAGGTAGCAAATTGCGCGACATATCCCCTTTACAGCACTCACCAGTTGTTGCCTGATTTTGTTCAAATAACTACCTATCTAAAAGGCAGACACGTAATAAGGCCGAAAGCTAGTCCTGTCCGGGTACGAAACAGTTCACTGTAATGAAGTACCTGCTGAACTTGTGATATTGTTGTTGACGACAGGCTTTCAGAACGCACACTGTCAGTTTCCAATTGGTCCATACCAGATGATGACGTCAGAGACATTGTCCTTTTGAGACCTGGGGTCGGTGTCGGTGGAACTGAGCCGGGTATGCCGGAAGTAGTGTCAGCGGAAGTAGTTGTGGTGGGGTTGAAAAAGCAAGTTAATAGGAGACTTTCTAAAAGATTGGCTACAAGTTTCATCTGTAAAAGAAACAACACATCATGGTGGGAAACAACCCTTGATCTTTGCAGCGAGAAATAAAATTACATTATGCCATCCAAACTAAGTTAAGAACATCGTAATGAGCGGAAAATGGTGAATTATTAACCTGCTTTCTTGAACAGCTGACTTCGATGGGTTGAAAATCCGTGTGAACACAAAAACCAAGAGTAGAAACTCTGCGACCTCCTACGCTATTTGACTTGAGAAATTGTGGCGGAGCTAACGAAGAACTTGGCACGGATGAGGTACGAGCCGAGGCAAGTACAGCAGTAGAAGAAACGTTTTCCAGTAAGCAATGCACAACAGGGTGAAAATCCTCTGTAGTCCAAGCTGAATTTCTTTTTACATGTACTGAGTAAACCGCCATGTTTTCTGCTTTGAGCGTCCACGGCAGAGTTTCTCGTCGCGCCATTTCTCTGTGGTGATGTCTAACTGGCAAGGATTGCCTAACCGACATGGGTTCATGGTTTGCACTTTGCAGCTGTACACTTGGAAGGCAGACGACCAAAGTGGAAGGAAAACAATTGCTGTTTGCTTTAAGAGCTTGCAAGGAGTAATTCACAGCGATGCGGCTAGATGAAAGGTCATGGATAATATGTTCAGTAGGCATGAAGACTGCCACACTCTTGAGATCCACCTAGGTAAAGAAAATACATTATTCGTCTTCTCATTGGTTAAGAGCCCACAGGTAATTTTGGAAATCAGCGCAACCTACAGATTACCTCATCCAATAATTGTTTAATATTTGCAAGTGACGCTCAGCCATACATACCTGAAGTTCCGTGGATATTATAAAGGATAATTTGTCAAACAGCCAGCTCTCAAAAGCTCTTCTCCCATCTGCCGTCTCTTGAGGGCTATCGCTTGCTGGACTCCGCTTTACTGCGCTATCAGTTTTATTGTTTGTTGTCTTTTCATCCTTTGCTGGAGAAGTTGCTGATCCATAACCTGAAGAATATAAACAGAATCTTATGTGAAGTCAGCTCAAGTAAACTAGTACCTGAGCAGAGTGTGTGCAGAGCAGGCAGTACCCGGGAGAAGTGACTGGATGGTTCTCCACGATGGGCACAAACAGATTTCTTGCTGACTATTATTAAAGGTAAAAGACCAAATATTCTAAAAAAAAGAAAACGGTGCCAAATAAAAGTATACTGTTTTTTTTTTTCTTTTTCAGACAGACTCAAAAGTTATTTCGCTTGTAAAGTTAGGCTTAAAGGATAAATAGTTAAACATTTTCTAATCAAAAGATTTATGTTATATGACTTAGTACGGTAATAAGACCAAGGCGAAATGTCAGTTGTAAACATTCAGTTAACGTTCACAACGCGTTATTTACGTAGACAAAAGCTCTCCAGCTGCCGTGAGCAGATTCTCACTTTGTTGAAACAACCTGAAGCCCAAAAATGCTCAGTAGTTATCTGGGAGATGGAGAAGATAAAAACATACCTCTTGCGAATGACTTCTTTCTGGGCGTTGTTGCTGACGGCGTCCTTGTAAGGGACTGGTGCCTATTAGACTTAGTCCTTTCTCGTCCTGCCTTGTGGCGTGGTGATGCAGCTGATGCAGGAGACTGGTGTGATATCCACTTGTAAAGCAGCGGATCAAGGCACACTGTGATGCCCTTGAGATGGAAAAGGACAAGACCACTCACGTGATCACTAATTGGAGGACCTAATGAGGGGGCAAAAGCAATGATCAGGAATAGAAGGGTGTTTACTTACTTTAACTTACCAGGACTAGCGCAGTCGGCAGAGCGCTAGTTTGCCGAACAGGATATGGCGGGCTCGATCTCCGGGTTGGACCCGGGTGAGGATTTTAAGTTTGCTTTTTCCGCGAACAAATCACGTAGTGCCTAGTAGGAGTCGAGAGCAAGTATTTGTGGATATCTCGCGCCCAACTTGATACCCTTCACTTGATTTGATTCGATTCGCTTCGATGAAAGCTTCACCTTCCAATCCTTATAGAGTAAAGAGAAACAGAATTGTTCAAGAGAAGTCAGCTCAGGTAAAATGAAATTCTGGTGCAAACGTGGAACAGGAAAAAGTGATAAGTCGATAAAGTACATTCTGGCTTTCTGGTGCAACGGAAGATTGACTCTCTCGACTGAGGACTGAGTAGTGACTTACCTGGCTGCGTCACAGGTTCACCACTCTTGAAGGCAGCCTGTGGCATCTGAACTGTAAAGCTTAAAACAGGTCCTGTAATTTCAACAATGTTTTCTCGCAGATGGGTTGACCTAAACAAATTTCCCGTGTGTATTTCTGACGTGTCTGATGGACCTTCAATTAACGGTGTTGCTTCGTCGACACCACCTTCCGCTACAAAAAAGGAACAATGGAAAGCAAGAAAAGAAAAAAAAAATACTTTACATAACGAAAAACCGACAACACAAATCCAAGGTGTACATGTACTAATCAGAACATAACACTGTACTCACATGTGGACTTTAGAGACGCTTCGACGGCTCCAATGGAACCACTAGCGCCAATCAAATTAAGAGTCTCACAAAACTGGACATCAATGTTTGACACACTAAACTGTAGCTGAGGTTGAAGGGTGACTAATTCCTGATCTGAATTTTGAGGAAAAAAAACAATTGTTCAATGATGTTAACAGCTTGTCACTTGATCAATTTGTTAGACCGTAATGTAATTAGAGCGGTTTTCATCTGAGTGTCGAAAAGTAATTGGTTTTGCACTTTCTACACGATGCGATTGGCTTAAAAGATTCGTGCCACCTTTTCATCCAATCAGAAGTAAAACCAAAGCCAATTGTGACGCGCTCGCATGCATTTCTCGCGCTTTGCGTCAGCCACATGAAATTACTTCGAGTTTTGATTGGTTCAATGTATTGTCTGTGTCCTATGTGATTGGCCAGAGTAATTACTTTGGTTTTGGTTTTACGACACTCAAACGAAAGCCACTCTAAGGGTGCTGAGCTCATCAAAAGAGAGGATGAAGCGGCCGTACCAGTGCACGTGGTGCATATTGTTCAGGCTGATCTGGCTGTATAGTCCTGGCTAAACGTGAAATTCTCTTTACAGCTGGACTGGTCTGGCCGGCCAGTTCGGACAATCAAAGGTAAACGCAAACATCCTTAGGCACAGCAACTTTCGACAATGATTGCCTGATATTTCCTCGCACCCCACCCCAATAACAACTAGGTCTTGTTACAAGACAGCTTTGGAGCGTTGCATGACTGACTGTTGCGCTTCAAAGTAAGCGAATAAAATGGGCCTATGCAATGAGATTTTTTCTGGTTTGACCATACAGCTTTCTAGTTTTGGTATGTACAGAATCCAAAGAAAATTTAGGTTTCTTTTCTCCCCGTCTTTTTCACTTCTTTTACCCATTTTTCCGCTGTAGAAAAGGTTTTCGAATAAAGACACTGAATAAAGTGGGCATTTTTTAAATAAGGTACCAGTGGGCAGTGATTCAATATTTTTTTAATGCAATCTAAAACCAGTCAATTTAAGACGCTTCTTTGCCTTTGCCTCATCTGTTTAACGACACATGAGTTGTACGCTAATGCCATCTTTGAACATGAAGTCATTGGTGCCCTCAGGTTCCAGAGGGCAGTTCAGGTGTGAATGAGCCTGCACCACAGACAAAACTATACTCTGCTTGAGTCCATCTGTGAAACAGCCCCAAAATCCTTGTTCTAGGCACGTGTGTACCAGGATTTGAGTATGCTGCATGATTGGCCTGTTAAGAAAGCCATCGTCGAGTTCCAATAAGGTTGAAAGGAAATTCGAAACACATTTCCAGTAATTCGTTGAGACCGTTGGCGGCCCAGAACAATTATTTCAGCGCTCCTTCCCAAACGTTACTAACCGGGGTTGAATCATTTCTGCGACGCAGGCTAGGTCTGAATGGTTTAAGGGTATAATATGACAATCTCTTAAAGTTACCGTTTGGACAAAAGGTACTTTCAACAAGAGCTTTTGAAACTGGTGCCACTCTTCCTTCTTTAGAAAAGCTACTGACCCACGACTCAGCAATGCAGGAAAGTAGTAGAAATTCTGGCTTTCTTAGATGCACCTGCCAGCTGGGAACTTCAAGATGACCTTCCTTCTTCAAGAGTTCAGCTCCACCCCTTTAATACAAAAAGATACAGCCAAGTGTTATCTTTTACATTATCTACCCATCCTGACCAAATAAACGTCACCAAAAAGGATATATTGTACAAGAACACGGCCCATGTATCACAGCTAAGATATTCTTATTAAATGACAGTTGTCAATTCTAGGTGAAATAACCTATGTAAGCGCAAAACTTCTTCATCTTTCCTAAATACCTCCAGCCACATCAGAATAATTTATGATTAACTGCAAAAACAATGCCTTTTTTGTTCAGTTATTCATTTTCATTTAGGGCTGCCATTAAGGATCAGAGAGCCAGATATTTTGACTGACTATAAGACGTTCTGTGCACCACAGTTCTTTGGTAAAAAACATGGCACATTCATAACAAAACAAGACTGTCAGATCTTTGGATCTCCATTTTCAGACCTACCTACAGATTCGTCTCTATTTTATGGCTGGAACATAATTTATGTACAATGAATACAAAATGCAATCTAATGCTTGTGTATCAAACGGGTAACCTGCAACAAACTTACCAAGTTCCAGGCAGGATGCAATTTCTATTTGATCCAGCAACACTAAATGGAGGAATGATGCTCAACACAGGAGGGTCTGTTGCATCTGAGTGAAGCTGAGATAGGCTGACTTGAATACCAAATACCTGAAAAGGTGCATTAACTGAATGAGTAATACTCATCTTTTTTCCTCCACTAATGCGATTTTCGAGCTTATCAGATGCAAGAAAAACCCCTGCCTTTTAGAACTTTTTCACTCTAACTGCCGCAAATGTCACTAGATATGTTTCCAAAATTCCGGCTTCATGTTTTCAAAAAATTCTGCCAATCATTAAAAGATAAAATAAAAAGAATATAGGACGATGAGAAGAGAAAGAAAGCAATGGTTGCACTCCTAGTTTTTATATTAGCTTATAGGCGAAAAAAATGCTTGACAGAAGAAGTCTATTTTGGGGGAACATTTTCATAATGCAGCTTGATGATTCTGGCAACCAGCTAGTTTGAGGCCACATGACCAAAATCCCAGTCAACATGTAGTTAGAAAACTATGCCATTCTTTAGACCCATATAGACATGCAACCCTCAAAAAAGGGTCATTTATCTATATGGGCAATGAAGGTATTATAAGTAAACTGTAAAGTTCTTGCATTTGCATTAGTGTCTGCACATGCATGATTTCCAGCAACTCAAAAATTAAAAGGTGGAACTGCATCCCCCACTGTTGGTGAAACAGAAGTTTGGATTTTTGAAGCAATGGTCCCTACATCTTCAATGGCATATCCAATCAGACTGTAACGGCCACTCGCGTTGAATTTAAACGTTTGGTCATGCCTTTCGGACTAGCAAATGCGCCTAATAGATTTCAGCAATCAGTGGAGAGATACCTTGTCTTCAAGTGGTGACAGAATTTATTGGCACCTTCAAAGAGACTATAAAAGACTAAAAATTGTGCTACAGCATTATGGTGAGTGCAATGAAAAGATGGACAGCATGAAAGTGTTAATCCTTGAAGATCACTATGTCCTGTCTAGGTCATACGGGAAAACACCAAGATGGTTAGTCACTTTTTGGAAAAGTTCTTTTTTTATGACAGGGTTTAACTATGGTGCTTGAAAGTGGAAAAACTGAGTTTGGCATGCTAGACAGATGGTGACTTATCAGAGATGGCAACACAAGGAGGTTTGACCTTAATTCCACAAAAAAAAGGAAAGTTGAAAATTCTCGAAGGAAAAAATGAGACTGATTCAATGTGTGTAGTCACCTTCTTTGGGGTCGATGTACAAACCTGGGCAGATGTATCAGCATATGCACACATGAGCATCGCTTTGCCAGCAGGGTACTCTGCATTGGAGATAGTTAGTTTGATGAGCTCTGTGGGATACATGGGTTGGTTGATTTGAATGTCTGCTCTCCTTATTTGAATAATGCATGTTGGCTGTGTAGCATCATGATCTTTGGCCTTAAAAGAAGCAATACTAGATAAACAGGATTTAGACTTGAAATCAGCATCCTCTTCACATAAAGAGACATTAATTTACTTGATAAAACACATTTATTCATATTTAAATGATACACCATACAACCAGTCCTGTAAGTAACTGATCATAACAGAATGGAGTGCAGTCCACACAATCATACAAATCAGTAACTAGGTAAGAGGAGTCTCTTTTTGTATGATTTACAAAAGGTAGATTGTAGAACATAGTTTTCTGATAAATATCATTCAAGATCATAAATTTTTTAAATAGTTTAAAAAGGAACGTTAATTGGATTTTGCCAAGACATCAGGGGAATGAGACCCCTACAAGTGCAACTGTCCTCTTACAGCACACTTTCAGTCCTCTGTTGGGAGGAAAAATCACCCTTTTAACTTGATCCTCAGCTAAAGTAAAAACATACATTGTAAGGTCACTAAACACACATGTATGCCTTGAATGAATAAACAAATGAATGAAAAAATGAATAAATGGATGAACAAAAAGGAAGGAATGAATGGTGGACGAAAGGGCAGATAAATACATTGACATATCAATGGATGGCTGGATGAGTAAATGAATGAATTAATAAATGCTTAAGTGAGTGAGTGAGTAAGTGAGGGAGTGAGTTAATGAATGACTGAATGAAGGAACAAACGAACACTGATACACTATTAAGACAAAGCAAGGAAAACATACTTCTTGCTCTTGGATGCTTTGTAGTGATAACTGTGATGAAACGGCATGCAGCTCAGTGGAACTACTTGTTTGCATCACATGACCAGCTGGTGGCATCTTTCCATGATCAGCAGCTGGCAAGGTAACAGTTACAGACACCACTGTAATGTTCATATTACGACTGGGGATATTGCCCGCCAGAAGCTGTTTCTCAATAAACTCATCATAAAATGGCTCAGTTTTCTCTGAAATGGTAAATATTACTGAAACATTAACATAACATTAATAATAAGCTTGATGATCTTTCTTGTGTTTCCTGTATTTCTGCCACAGTTCAGACATAATTATGAAATCTTTGAAATTTGTAATATACAGGCTTCTTCTTAAGCAGCAACAATCAATTTTTATGAAAACTTGCATCAATGGTGCCAAAAGACTGCAGAATTTGGAAGGTGTCGTCAAACACGGCTCAAACCCTCAAATGTAATTGTCAGGCACATCCATACCAGAGGCAGATACCCCACTGCCCTAAACTGAAGAGAAAATTTAAATTTTCCTTTGGTGGTTGTGGGTCAAAGTTGTGCCATTATATGATGACTCTAACAAGGCTAACGTTCTTAATTAAATTAAGGTACTTATGTATACTGTTAATTACATGGCTTCAAGATGTTTTCCATTTTGTGCACATATGCAAAGATCATTTTGCTTCAAACTTTGTAACATAAAATTTTAATACATTCGCACCTTTCCTGGGCACAATATCTTCAAATGCCAACTTGCTGACAAGTTCTATTCTATGCAACATGCTTGATGACACTTGTACATGTGTTGGACCCAGTATAATTCGTTTAAAAGAGAATTCTTTCACCAGTCGTATTTCACCCACAACCTCTAACTCCCTCACTCCATCTTTGCTGTCCCTGTCTGGATCTTTTTCAGGTTCAATGTCCATTGTGTACAGGTAGTCAAGGAAAAAGGCTCCATATCTTCTTAAAGCTAGGGTTTCATTGTGAAGCTTGAGGAATTCTTCTGCATTAAATGTGAGTTCAGGAACTTCAAAGGAAGATTGTTCAACATTGTCAAAGTGAGAACCTCTCAAGAATCCAGACGAATCCAAGGGATCATGTTTTGGAGTTGTGATGTTGAGAAACATTTCTTCCTGCAGGAAAAGAAATTACAGTAAGACAAAACATCAAAATAAACCTTTCAGGTAAGCTGTTTCTGAATTACGTCCTTAAATTAAAAAAAAAGAAATTGTGCAAAGAGGATCAAATGAATCTTAATTAATACCAGTACGTTTTTTTCTGTTAAAAGTATGTAATTTCTAAAATTTACCTAAGGCAAAAGTGCATATCCTCAAAGCAATAAAAGTCACTTTCTGCAATCTAGAACATACAGTATCACTCTATCCAAAAGTCCATGTTGGTAGGGTCATCAGTCTGGAGGGAAAACTTTCTTGCACTAACCATTGCTCAAAAAAGTCTTGGGCAAGACTATGATATCACATAAAGGTGAATATAAACACTGGAAAAGGAAAATAAATAAAAAATCCTTTTTCTACAATCCCGGACAAAACTACTTGAGAAAGTTTTCCCCATCATGTCCACTTTCCTCCGCAACAAAACTATTTCCAAAACGACACATTTGCGGGAAGAAAACCCCTTCCCCCAATTCAATGTTGCTTCCCACAAACGCCCAGGCATCAGGCTTTCTTTTGAATACATAACAACACTGCTTTCAGGGGGAGGGGGAGAGGGAAGAACCGGTACAGCTACGATATTTTAAAAAAAGCTGTCCAAGTATACAATTTTCTCAACAGTTTTGTCCAAGATTGTGTACAAGGTGATTCACGTTTTCTCACAAGAATATATGCAAGGACAAAACAAAAACATGCTAATAAAAAGCACTTTACAGAAGCTGTTTTGAGCACAAAGTTTCACGCCAGACCATCTTCTCATAGTAAAGCACGACCTCATATACGTTTTTTTGCAGCACCCTCTTCAAAACAGTCAGATTTCGCAATAGCCGTACAACGCATGCTAATTGTTACATATTTTCCTGTAGTTCCGCAATGGAAGGCTCGGAAAATCTGAAAAGTAATTTATCTTTTTCAGAAGAGTCTGAACAAGACTTGTATGACGGTTCTCTTCGAAGAAAAGGAGTTTGTATTGTTTATTTAGGGACATAATAGTCAATCCGATATGGAACCGTTTCCCGTCACGTGGAAATTGCTTCCCAGAGCTTATAATTGGTTAAACTATGGGTGTTACAGAAACTTTGTTTGTTAAAAGTCGGTTAACTTTTTGTGATAATTCCATGGATAGAATAATATTATGATTAACAAAGCACTGAAACGGTTAACACGATTTCGTTTTCAATAGAGAATGACCTTCTGATTCTTATTAAACTTCCCTGTTAATCGTTGTTAACCGTTGCTAATCTTCGCAGCCGCTCAAAAATGTCCTGTTAATCGTATTAATCGTATTGTGGAGAGAAAAAGATTAGAAGTGAACTATGGCAACTTTTATCATGCCTTGGTTTACAAATTATCAATTTAGGTCATAATTTTTCCAGTCATATGTAACCCGAAGACAAAACGTCTACTTTTACAGGTCACGCAATAGTACATCTTGTCACGTTATAGCGCGTGACATTTCTAGAGTTCACAGTGTGTTTCTTTGGACTGGATATCGCTACAATTTCAAAAGTAAACATTCAAATGTGAAAAGTAAAAATGCAGCTTTTGTAAATATTTAATCCTCTCTCCATCTGATGCTTTTATTCATTGCAAGTGCTTGCCCATTGACTATTTCGGCGATGGGAAAATTGTTCAAAGTTGTCAGGTCACGCGGCTCTGAAAATTCAGCAAAAGTTTCATGTGTTATTTGTTGATCGAATCAAAGTGGGTGAAATTCCCGTTTTCTGGCTAATCTGCTTGACGGAAACGTCCTTTTCGTCCTCCAAAAACGCAATGTATGCCCACTGCTCTTCACTCAAAGCGCGCGTAAAAACCATGCATGGAAAATGAACTTCACAAACGTCAGTTGACTGACCACTCCAATCAAGTAAGACATACCAATTGATTTTCTTGTCATAAATGCCTCTGTTTTCACTCATTTTGCATTAATTATCTACTTTTCTTTGAAATGTACTACATTTATAAAGAACAGGCTTATTTGGCTGTGTGAAAGGCTGCAAATTGCCTTTCCCAGTCAAATACAATCCCGGACAAAACTACTTGAGAAAGTTTCCCCATCATGTCCACTTTCCTCCGCAACAAAACTATTTGCAAAACAACGCATTTGAGGGAAGAAAACCCCTTCCCCCAATTCAATGTTGCTTCCCACAAACGCCCAGGCATCAGGCTTTCTTTTGAATACATAACAACATTGCTTTCAGGGGGAGGGGGAGAGGGAAGAACCGGTACAGCTACGATATTTTAAAAAAAGCTGTCCAAGTATACAATTTTCTCAACAGTTTTGTCCAAGATTGTAGCTGATTTAAGACTTACCTTTTCCTCCACCTCAGTGTTATCAATTGTTGTAAGTGTGTTATCCAAATTTCCACAAACACAGTCCCCAATACTCCACCCCGCGATGGACGACACCCCAAGCTGAGTGTCAAAGAAGTCATCACCTTTCATCACAATCTCTGCTGCTGTCCCTGAAAGCTCAAAACTCAAAACTGGCTTAAATTCAAATCGCTGCCCTCTAAAAAAATTGCCCTCAGTGACTCTACCAGTAAGCTTGATAGTGACTGTTATGTGACTCACATATAGTCCAAATATAAACAAAGGCATAGGTGGAGGGGTGTTAGCTAGTTGCATAGACTGTTCATCAGCAAGATTTGGTACTAATGACCACATCCAGTTTACCCAGTCTTCATTTTCATCTGGTTTGGTTTGAATGGGTGTTTGGACATTGCCCTCTTGAGCCTGTGATGACAAACTGGGATTTGAATTAGGAGCAGCCTGTTGTTCAACAATTCTTCTTGCAGGGTGTGGTTTGTAATTACAACCTGGTAAATCCAGACTTCCATAATAAAGACTGACACATAATGTTACCAGTCTCATGAACATTGGAAGCTGCTGATCAGTCAGTGATATGTCCACAGATTCACAATAAACATTAAGTTTTGTTTCAAGTGGTCTCAAGAGGCTGTCATACTTCAAAAGCATTCGACAACTCAAGCCACACTTGTACAACAGCGGGTCTTGGTAAAGTTCAATTTTCCCGCTGGAAGTTCTCTTATCAAGACAAACTGTTAGATCAGAGATATTGCAAACTTTCTGGAGCAAAAAATCTGGAGCTACTACATCAACAAAAGCTTTCTCCCAGTTGCTATTGACGCTGAACGTTTCCGCAGACTTGATGTTGAGTGACAACACAATATCATCCTCAAGGTATTTTACGATAACATTGTGGACATGAATTGAGACATTGTTTATGACTCGATTAACAAGACTCTGAACATATCCAGAAGGTGGAGCTTCTTCTTTACCCCCTAACGCATTCTCCAGGCCTTCATTTTGTGTTTCACCAGTTGTTTGTGATTCTGAGACTGTATTTGATGTGTCACCAGGACTATGATCTGGATATCGCAATTGTACAATACACTCTAATGTGTTGATTGTAATCTCTACTGGCTCTGAACCAAGTTTTGTCCATGGTATGTGAATCTGAAGCTTATGAATCTTTCCACTTAGAAAAGTTATGGGCAGCATTAATTCCTGGAAGATAATCATAGATGATTACAATGTAAGAAAAGATCTATCAATACAGATCAAAATGAATTTACGGCAAAAAGCAATAACAATCCAGAATTTAAAAGGACACAGTCAGCTGATGCACATGCACATTAGATACCATTTCTTATCTGATTTGCATGTCACAAGACACGCACGTGAAACAGAAAGTGAGAAGCATATCCGGAATACTCTAAACAAACCTTGTAGAGTTGAACTAGTTACAAGCCCAAATCATGATTATAGACCCTAAGCCACATCAGAGCACACATTTTTTATATACCATTGAGAATTCACCGATGGATTTGTCCAGGAAAAGCCAAAGATCGACAAATACTTTTGAATTTGATCATCAGTAGAGGTAAGAAATGACACGGAGTCGGCATGAATCATTGTCAAAGGTTCAAGGTCGAGAAAGCTTGATTTTCCAAACATATGTAACCTTTTCCATCGATTTTCCAAATACCTATAACCATTATTTGCTCGCCAATGATATTGATTCATTTCTTTTGTTATTTTGGTAAACGAAAGCAATTTCTCCCACCCGGCGCCTACACATTTCTCACCTCTTCTGTTCACATTCTTTTGGATACTGTTTTTAACCAAATATGATAAAATAATGTCATAGGATGAGTTACAGTTTGCTCAAAAAGAGGATTTCTGTAAAAGATCGAGGATCGAATAAAACACTAGGCAAGATTGAAGCGGATTTCTACATGTAGCCAACGCGTTCATTTGATTTTGGGTTGAGGTAAACTGTTTTCAAACTGACAAAAGTAGTGTCCAGGTCAGCAGTTCCCATAGCTGACTGTGTCCCTTTAACATGTGAAAGATCATAGGTGCATTTCATGATGATGCAGATCAAGATCGGTGATCCGAGATCACTGAGACCATGGCACATCAAAGGAAGTGACAAAAGCACCCTGGGAAAAGATTCGTCAATACATTTGATATACCATGATCCAAGTGACCTCTAGTCGGCGACGGCCCAATGGCCCAGCGACCCACGTCTCACAGCCCGCGACGACCCTGTGGGACGTGGGCTGCCCGGCCATTGGGCCCAGTTTTTTTGTCCAGCGGTAAATCCACGCGCATGCACAGATCTGCATCGCGTTAGGGTGCGCAAATTGGACGACGGTGAGTTTGAATGTTTTTATCATTTAATCATTTGAATCCTTGTTTTTGTTTGTTGCATGTTGTTCGGATAAAAATGTATACTTTAGAGAACTTTCATTATCCACAATGTAAGTTATTTTCAAACCACTCTTTGAAAGAGAAAACAAAAATCATAAGTAATGAGATATGTGAACTGCAAATCTTTTTCTATACAGAGACATGTCGGTCTATTTACAGGAACCCCACCCCACAAGGAGAGCAGGGCAGAGTTTTTCAAACTAAGGTTTGAAAATAACTTAGATCGTTTGAAAATGTACTTTCTCTCTATCGGGTTCTGTAAACAGACAAATAAAAAGAGAATGACAACATTTTTCACTTAGCAACATGCAACGAAAGAAAGGGTCAAAACGGATTGAAATGATTATTAAAATGGTAAACGAATTCAAACTCACCCTCATCCATTTTGCATGCCCAAACCCGATGCAGATCTGTGCATGCACGTGGATTTACCACCACAGGTGGCCCAAACTCACGTTGCGAGGGAAGGGTGAAATGTAATTTACATAACATAGGTGACGCGCCGGTGTCGCATTAAAGGCGACCGTTGAAAATATATGAGACTTTGTATGAGAAATACATTACTGAGATCTGCGCGCGCTAAATAACGCAGAACCTTACTTTGCATTATGACAATTAGCACTTACACGACGGGTGCAAGCACTCGCTTTTTCACAGTGCAAGAGCCTAGTTGACGTGTCATTTCCGCCCTGTCACCCGTCGTGTAAGTTCTAATTGTCATAATCTAAATTAGTTAGTAGGCGCAACAGTGGTCACAGGTACTGGACGAAAGCCAGACGTGCCTCGAAGTCCGGCACAAATGGCTCGATTTAATGGGGAAATTATGGATCTTTTTTCGAGCCGATCTCCCAGACAGGAAGAAGAGGTTTCCCTCTTAGGCCAGAGCTGAAAAATTTGCAGCGGATTTGGATTTCGGCGGAAAAAACGGCATTCTTGTTGCGACTGGTCCAGGCCCCGACAGATCGAAGTGACCAGCCTTCACTTCGTTCTATGAAAGGAGTAACAGTGGTTACGCAATAAAGCCAAAAAAAACATTAAAACGACAAACATACACCAAAACGCAGTGGAATACAGTGCAGGTAAGTCTTTCTATTCAATTCATTTAAGAAAAAGTAAGGTTTTGCGTTATTTAGCGTGCGCAGATCTCAGTAATATATTTCTCATACAAAGTCTCTTATATTTTCAACGGTCGCCTGTAACACGACACCGGCGCGTCACCTATGTTATGTAAATTACATTACACCCTTCCCTCGCAACGTGAGTTTGGGCCGCCTGTGTTACCACTGGACAAAAATACTGTGGAAAATCAGGACTGGACCTGCGGGCTGCTGGGCCGCTGGGCAACTGGGCCTCTGGGCCGCTCTAGGCCGCCGGGCCGTCACGGGCTGTGGGCCGCAAGCCGCTGGGCCTTCCGGCCGCCGGGCCACTGCGGGCCATGGGCCGCGGGCCACGAGCCTACTTTTAGCAAAACCCAGTCACTGATCCGGATTCCTGCAGACAATTAAGTAAAATAATAATGAAAAATAACTACGCAGAAATGTCTCAACCACTGCTCTCTTGAAAGTCGACAGACATGTATATCTCGTGACTTTTACTCAAAACCCCCCCACTCTTCAAAGCTCAACTTGTTTCTGTTGTAGGGCAACACGTTGTTAACATTTGAGAACGTCGCAAAAGTTGTCCAACAAAATATTTTTAAAAAGCGGTATTTTTCTTACCTTTTCTAGCACATCAAGCCTTAGCTCCAAGTTGTAAAGAACAACATCTCCGCCCCAAAGTGACAAACTGAGGTCTGAAGGCTTTAGATTCTTGATGTACTTGTCGACATAGCTCATCAACAGCGGGGTGATGTAACTTTCAAGCATGCTTTAAAACTCAAATCGACACCTGCGCCTTCAGATATGTTTAGGAAAGTTCGTCAGTAGCGGAAATAAACCTTTCCTTTTGTAAACAAAACAATGCACTGCTTCCAGTATAAAGGTCTAGAGTCCAGTATGCAAACATCCTCGTCGATCGTTCCGACATCCAAGACGTGTTTGCTTTAGCTGGTTACATTATGGACAACTCTTAAACACGAAGAACGTCCCAGCACGTCCAGGTATCGCAATGATTATCAAAACGTTAACATCTGATCGTTTACAAATTCTAAATCTACCAAGGAGGAACAACTTCGTCGAAATTTATTTCGTTTCTTAAACTTTCCACCAGGCAACCTTGGATAAAACAAGGAATCTCATTGGTCAAATTAGAACAAACCAATCAATATCACTTTTACATGGATAGCCACGCTGGCAAATTGTTTCCCCGTGAGCTCGCTTGGCCGTGAAAAAAAAAAAATTTCATTTTTGCTGTTTAGTTTAACTGACAATGTAGACCTACTCTTTAGGTGTTTTGAATTAAAAAATGATGGAATAAATCTCATTTCACAAGTATCACTAAAGGTATCTTGCTAAAAAAAAATTGCAACACCCATTCATTAAAACCCTCCCCTCCTTAGGTTTAATTTGTTCGCTTCCCACAATTCAACTCGAGGAGAATTGGCGGGAATAGTAAATCCCTCGGCGTCCAGTTCGTGGTTTTCATTTTGCACAATATGTAAAAGTTTCCCGTGTAGTGTCTTATTTTTCCCCTCAAAATCGTCAGTTTTTCGCGGAATTTATAGAACTTGTTGATAATTGCTTTACGTAAAGAAGATGGCAATGGAAGAGTGCCGCACTGAAGCGAGTATTGGCGTAGAATACTCCGAAAGCATACACGGTTCATCCGAAGACGAAAACACGAATTCCGCATCCATCAAGACGCCCGCACAAGCCGAAGGTTGCTCGCCGTCTCAGAAGAGAAAACGAAAGCGAATTTCACCGCATTCGACGCCTAAAGTTGCAGACGGTAAGGTCCAAGACGCTACTGCTAAGAACAAAAGCATGCAAACTTTATTACACATGTACATTAGCGTTTTAACAAAAGCTACATTTGCCTTCGATACGCGACGAGGATAAACTTGTGTTGTCGCAGTTTAATATTTGTTTATAAGAGTTTATGTATATGGTAATGTATGTATCAGACCAGTGTTCAAATAAACTTTGGAATAGAGCGAAGGTCTAATAATTACCAGATCACCTTTTTACTTTGGTCGAATTGTAAATAGTTGACAGTTCAGAGTAAACTGTTTAAATAGCCCCTTTGCAATGTACAAATATCTTGGACTTGCCCTTTTCGGTGGTAGGTTTTAGATACTAATTTCCCCTTTAATAGTTCTCTCAGTTTCATTACATATGCATCCGCAAATTGGGACTTAATAGACCCTAATACGGTTGGGTGTGGAAGATGCAGGGGGAGGGTCTAGCCTGTTGACTGATTGGGCAGAATTGTCACACATGGGGCCTGTCTCAAACACTGAGTGACAGTCAGCAATATTGATGATGATGATGATAGTGATGATTCTTGGGACAGGGGAAAGGCCGAAAAGGCAGAAGGAGCCTCCATCACCGGTCTTATCCTGTGATAACAACTAGTTGTCGCAGAGCTATGATCACTTCTGTGTTTGCATTCCTTGTGATCTAATCATTCACCATGATAACAGAAAATGTGCAAGATTTATCGAAAACCTGAAAGAGTGGTCATTATAGTTTAAAGGTAGCGAGATATAGAAAAGGACTGACTCAAAGAACACAAATCAGTGTCAATATTCCTTGCCATGGGCTTTATGTTGTAAAGGCATGTGTTGTCTCGGAAGAAGTTTGCCAGTGGTAGCATGTATTGAAACCAGGATGTAAACTTTCAGTGTCCAGACCAGCAGGCCGTGGAGCACAATGACTCAGAAAACTAAATCTTTACTTTATTGTGAATTAATGCATTTTCTGATTTTTTGAACAGGATTTGGAGATAGCAAAGCAGGGGAACTTCTGGAAAATATCCCTGAACTGCAAGACATGTTCACAATAGTGTCCAAAGTTGGAGAAGGTAAGCTTATGGGGAAACTGTATTTAATTTACTAACCCTACCACCATTTATTGTACTCCTACTCTGCAAGCAGAGCCTCTTTTTATTATCTTGGCTGAGTAGGAGAAAAGAAGGCTGTTCCTGAATCACAGCAAATGCAAAGTCGTCATTGCCTGAACTTCTTGATTAGTCAATCTTGTTCCCTATCATGAAACTAGTTGTTTGAGTGTAGCATCCATTTATTGATAAACCGACAGTCACCAGGGTTTGCATGCACCTTGAAAGTCCTTGAAAATTACAGTTGGCACTGGAAAGTCCTTGAATTTCAGTGCTAACTTTATCCAACCCAGCAAACACACGAAAGACCTTCAGGATAATATTGGTCATAATAATTGTGAAAGAGGTAAAAAAGACGTAGACTCAAGGCTTCTTTTTAGCACTGAACGGAGTCCTTGAATAATGGGAAATGTGTCCTTGAAAGTCCTTGAAAGGTCCTTGAATTTAATCCTCATAACTATTGTACGGAGTTTTACGAATAGTCTTTCACGCACTAGTCTTTATTTTAGCCTTAAGACAAGTTTCGTTTATTCAAACCTCTTCAGTTTGGCTAAAACCTTGGCTAAAACCTTGTCCTTGAATTTTTTGTTCAAAAAAGGGTATGAACCCTGAGTCATGCTCTACTAAAGCCCAAGGCTGCTAGGCCTGGGTTTGAAACTGTATCCCATCATCAAGCAGCACATGCTCTACAAGGATTGTATTGATTCATGCACAGTCTTTTTAAAGTCTGCTTAAATTGAGCAAGGGAAAGAAAGATTTCCTAGCATGGTACGCTTCTACATTCCACGGCAAGCACTGGCATTGCTCATCGCTCTATTGCGTCTATGGATACAAATGTTTAGCTATATATTTTTGTCTTTGCCTCATGTGAAGTGCTGTCCCATCCTCCCACCTACACTAGCTAATGGTTTCTATCTGGTACAGTAGGTCTCTTTAGGTTAAACATGTATCTCGTTTGAGTATCCTCAGTATGAGAGGTCCCATATAAGTGGGGTTATCTACTACCCATGTTATATAAGGCTGCTATTGGTTACCTCCCCATCTGGGTCTGCTTACTTTGCTTGGCCGGCTTTACCTGTGTTGCTCATTGATAGTACATACCATGCTTGTCTCCTTTGCATATTGGACTATATCGGAAAATTATTTATACTGTGAATTATATTACAGTGTAATTACATCAACAATCAATATTAGAAACAAATGCCTCTAATAATCACTCTCTGGTTTCCTTTGCAGGTACTTTTAGCAATGTTTACTTGGCTAGAATGAATACATTACCAGATGTTCTGTGTGCTTTAAAGCACATTATTCCAACTAGCGGTCCTGGAAGAGTTCAAAATGAATTGAAATGTCTTCAAGATATTGGGTAAGGTACATTGACAGTCCTGGGTAATCAATCTCAAGTTAAATCACTATAATTTTAACATAGTTTGATTCAGAATTTCCATTGTTCCTTATCCTAATTTATTCAAAGGAGACAAAGGAAACTCTAGTTAAACCTCAGAACAGAATTTGATTTTACCTAAAACAGGTATATCAGTTTGACAGTTCAAGGCTCTTCCTCAGTGTACTCTTAAAGGCTTAATCTTATTGGTTTTCTCCACACGAGTGCTGCAAAGAAAACTTGCACAAACTGTCTGATATCTAAAAAAATATATTACTGATGGGTCACCTTGTGATTAGCTTTGGAGTTGTTGCTTCAGCCCAGAGCCGAAAAGATTGAAGCCTAGCCTTGAAATCAGGGGCACCAAACAATGATTTCCCCCTAAGTCTGTTGAAAACACTTTTTAGGCTATCCAGAGTAGTTTTAGAACTCTAGAAAATACATTCTAAAGGGCGCTATAAAATTTGTATCTGTTCAGTTATCCTAGGGTTTTCAAAATTACAAGGGCTTCAGAATTATTTTCCCAAAAATTTTAGATGCAATTTATCCTTTTATGAAAGTGAGAATTTTTCTGATTGCTCTCTCAATCACATTTTTGAATCCAAAAATTTTAGGTTTCCTTTTTCTTTGAAAAACAGCATCACTTGGGGAGTGAAATGTGGAATATTGAGCCTCAGAAAATCGTAGGGAAATTATTACATATGTCTTGAAAAATGTGCATGAATGGAACAGTCATGTAGAAATTTGTAGCCTCAAGCAATAGAAAATTTGAGGCAGTATTTGCTTCTCCAAACAGTTGCATTATTCTACAGAAAACAGTCATTGGGTGCCCCTGTTGAAATATCAAGTGTCGCAGTGATCTTTCCGTGAAGACAGGTTCAAGAGTAACAAGCACCTAAGAGGTATAAACCTGTACAATGTACTGGTTACCTGGTGGTAGCTGAGAGGACATTTTCTCTGGAAATTAGAGACATTACACAAGTCATTACATGTACTTCCATTGCCTGTGGTATTTTACATGTAGAAAGTTATAATTCTGATTCATTATGTTGTTATTTTTAGGGGCACTGACAATGTTATTGGAGTTGAATCAACTCTTAGATGCAATGATAGTATGGTATTTGTCCTGCCTTATTTTCCCCATCAAAAATTTCAGGTAATTGTAATAATTGACATGAGTTGCTGCAACTGATTAGTGGCAGCCAAAACATAATAAATTTTCACCTGCCTCCACTGAAGTTTTAAGAGATTACATTCATTATTGCCTATTAATTCCCATATGTCACCATTCAAATTTCTCGTTCCATTTTATGGTTGCCCAGTAATCTTGTCATCATCACATCATTGTTTCTCGATAATGATGGCAAAATGGATAAGATGTTCAACTCTGGCATCAGTAAAACCACTCTTTATTGAAGTTTGCCTCTCTATAGTATAGCTATTAAAGAAATATTAATTTTATTACTTGCTTTGTCAGGAATACTTCTTGGAAATGAGCGTCTGTGAAATCAAAGAATACATGAAGAACCTTTTTATTGCCTTAAAAAGAGTACATTCGTTCAATGTAATCCACAGAGATGTAAAACCAAGCAATTTTTTGTACTCCAGAGAAACAGGAAGGTGAGATTCCCACATGTACATGGATGTCTTCTGTGGTTCAATAGTTGTTGTTATAGAATTTCACTCAACTAAACAGGGACTGCCATTGGTTGATTCTTGGTCACGTGGCCTTCACTAAAATCAAACGTATCGCGATGGTGATACATTAAGCAATGTACCCTGCTCGGGCTACATTACAGCACGTGATCAAAGCATGGTTGAAAGTGGTGTGACAGAAGGCAGGAAAAACACTGCCAATTTTCTCTTTTGTGAATGAACACAAACACGAAGCCTCGAGCTAAAAAGCAACGATTTTTAAAGTCATCCCAGAAGAGAAACAGCAGCTAGTGGAAAAAAAAAGATGCAGATAATATTAGGAAAGTACTTTGTAAATCATTCATTTAGTGGTTTTAAAAATTAAATTTGTGTTGTTATAAGTACGTAGTTGACTGTTTTGGTTCGCTCCAGTTATTCTTTTGATGCTGTTGAAGTGAAAGGCTAGATATATAACAAAACACTTAATGTCAGGTCCCTCGGGAAACCAGTTAGTTTTGTTTTCCCTCGAGTCCTGATGTTTCCGAGACAAAGTCGAGGGAAACATCAGGACTCTTGGGAAAACAAAACTAACTGTTTCCCTCGGGATCTGACATTAAGTGTGTATTATACCATTTGTCTTCAAAATAGGCTGCAGAGGTTAAAGTAAGATGCAGCATCAGAAAAAAACATTTAGTTGTCATGAAGTAGAGTTTATTATTTGAGCTCATGCCTGACTGCCCTTTTCCAGACAACACAATGAGATTCCTCAACTGATTGATTGATTGATTGATTTTAATTTGATTTAGATACCGACTTGTAGATTTTGGTCTTGCCATGAAAGTCCCTGGCAGCAACAATTCTCTTCTTGGTGAGTTTATAGTCATTCATCGCATTTATTTAGATGTAAAAGGGCTTGCATTGCTCACTGAATTCCAAAATGCTTTCCATCACTCATCGCCCCTGTGATCCTTGATTAGCATATTGCTTGTTTGCCTTAAAAGGTAACTTTGATACACATCACCTGAAGAAAATGAAATATAAAAAGCACTCCCAGATGGGGGTACTTCCAGCAAAAAATCACTATACTGAGCTAGACATTGTTAATACATGCACAACCCCCCCCCCCCACTCCCCCACCACCACCACCACCATCATCCATAACCACATTTTGCTAAGAGGTGTTACAAGTCAATTGCAAACATCATCATGAAACATTTTGTACAAAAATAAATGGTAGTGAAGGTCCTGATAAAGATAAAGCCTCTTTCTGCACATTGTACTATAATAAGTATTATTAATTCTAGTTTATGAGGAAATTAAGAGCTAATATAAGAAAGTGCTAAGAGCAAAAACAAACGGGGAAGAGACACAGATAAAAGTTAGACTTGGTTTATCCAATTTATGTTGTTTTTTGGACAGAGTGGGCAGAAAATACACGTAGCTTTTATTAGTAACTTTTAACAGCACTATTGTAAAAGATCCATAACATAACATAACTTTATTATTTATATAGCGCAAAATACATGGGTATATGATCTAATGCCCATGACATGCACCTCCCTGATTCTCTTTAACAGGCAATGTTACAGTGCAAGTGATTAACACAACTTATATTTGAACTCTTACATGTATTCCAGATTCTCCTAAGGAACTGAAGAAACAAAAAAGGACCCTACAATCTCCTAAAACTACTTCCCAACCGAGACGTCGAAGCTCACGCTTGTCTCCTCAAAATGAAAATAAAGACCAGACGGGAGGCAAAGTTGGTGAAGAACGCATCCTCAAGCCGCGTTGTGTAAACTCAGCTAATTGGCAATTCACACACCAATCCAAGGACTTTAAAGTCCCTTCAAAGACTGCAACATCAAAGTTAAGGCGCACCTCTGATGAGAAGGCAAACTCTAAAGATGCATTTAAACAGGCCCAGGTATTGTGTCCACTGAGACATGGTCCTAAAGATGTGTGCACCATCTGTATGGCAAGGTAGGCTGTGATAACCTTGTCTCTCTTAGGCAAACTCACATTAGAGATCGAGCTTTAGATTAGAGGACGACCACGAGTATGAGGTTTGACTCAAATAGATACCTGGGAAAGCTTCATACTACTTTTGATTCACCAGAAAAGTTAGCACTGTCATCTTTATTAAAGGAGATCAAGCCCTCTCCCAATCGCAAATTGATAAAACTTGTAACATTTTGTTAACTCATTTTCGCGCCAAAATGATGCTGGCTTAAGCAGCTGCGTGAGCAATACGCAATATTGAGAAATTCTTGTTCATGTAGTTATTCTCGTCATAGAATCTAAAGGTCTCTGCTGTCAGTTTTTGTATAATTCTGCCTAAATGACGGGTTTGTGCTCTAATGTGGAGGGCAGGTGGATCAAAGTTTGTGCACTAACTTGTATGCTGGGCACCCTGAACCTTTATCATAGGTTCAACGCTCTACACAGCGAGCACTACACGATATTCTCTCTTTTTGCTTTTGCTTGAATCGTAATGGTCTCCCTACATCTTATAAACTCTGGACAAAACATTTTGTTTAAAAACACACAATGTTATTGCTATAACAACAAATACTTTAGACAGTTCATTGTTGTTATTGAAGTGACCCAGATAACAGCTTTAAGATTCATTAATTTTAATTAAGTAAAAGAATGATGTAATTTGTCCTATCTATTTCGTTTATTTTTTCTGCAGAATTTACTTATTTATATACCACAAGAGGTGACCCCTTCTAGCTTCAGGTTGTGGGAATCCATTCTCAGCAGTTGCCATTGTTTTTATCTAAAATAAATCTGTTCGCACCTGCCCTTGAACAGCTTTTTATCAGATTAAAGTGCAGGGGCATTAAAAATATTTCTTCATTCTCAGTGTACAAAAAAGTTGTTACCCATAACCACATTGTTCTTGTTGTTCCTTTTGATGTCATGTACATAATTGATGTTTTGTTTCTTAATTTTATCCAGGGGCCATCAGAATACTCCTCGAGCAGGCACACCAGGATTTCGGTCCCCAGAGGTCCTTCTCAAGTACCCTCAGCAGTCTCCTGCTGTGGACATGTGGTCAGCAGGAGTCATCTTTCTCTCTATACTCAGTGGAAGGTACCCATTCTTTAAAGCTTATGATGACCTGACAAGCTTGGCTCAAATCATGACTCTGTGTGGAACTGGTGAGGCAGCTAAAGCAGCTTTCAAGTTAGGTAAGCTTCATAAATCTTACCCTTTTACGAGGCTAAGTTCTAGAAACAAATTTAGAAGCCCAAAAGATTGGAACTCTCAAAATCCAGCGGGTGCTTTGTGGTGAAAGTAACTGGCCAAGGGTCACTGGAGGTGCTAGAAAACTGCCCTGTTCTTTCTTTTACCATCGAGAACGTTCAAGTTTAAAATACACAATTATGAATTTACTTTTTTCTTAACATAGTTTTAACTTTATTTCGAAAGGTAAATCGATTCAACTGGAAAAGAACGCACTTTTCTATAAGACAGGTGCAAATTAAAATTATTAAAACCCATAATTGACTAAAATCAGGGTTAAAAAAAAATCATCTGTAGGCACTCTTCCGCCTCCAGCAACGCGTATAAAATCGACCGATCCGTGCACTGATTTTATGGTTTTAACTCTATGAATGAATGGAAACATCCTTAATAAATAGTTGTCCGGGAATGGTTTTTCGTCGGTATGGTAAGATTTTCTCCGTGTCTTCGCATACAAAGCAAGGAAAGCTTTTTAGGTATTTATAAACGGCGGATTAACAGTTTTTACCCGGACTGTTTACGCAGCCAAATGTAATAAACGTCAAATCCAACCCTTTTGAAAAAAATACAGGGCGTGGACGAGATGACTTTTGGGCCTCTTTCCCAATTACCATAATGTGGTATGAAATGATAAATATATGAATTTTATAAAAATTATTTTGGAACCGCTAATTGAAGAAATAAATGGAAAGAAGATCATCGCAGTTAATGACGCAACTTATGCAGTTGCGAAAAGAAAGCCTGAAAAAATCCAGGCTTGCTGGGATTCCAACCCTGACCTCTGCGATAACGGTGCAGCGCTGGTATGTGGTGTATCGATATTTTCCATGAACTCCAGGTAAAGTTTGTTTTATTTTGTTTTTGTCCGCATACTGCACATGTGTTGTGGCAATCTTCTAATAATTTACTTGCACCTTACCTTTCACAGGCAAGGACCTCAATTTTAACGCAGATTGCCCATCTGGAAATCTTAAAATACTTTGCACAAAGCTAAGGAGAGGGGCAAGCAAAAAGCCCACCGTGAAATGTTGTGTGCGGCAGCCAACTCGCGGCGACAGAGAGCAGGCTGACGTCCCATCAAAAAGATTTAAGCGCAAAACAAGATCGCCACGTGCCTCCCACACTGAAGCACCTATCGTTTCAAGTTCTTGGCATCAACGATGCACGATGTGTCAGAAACGAAACCCTCTTTGCTGTGTATCAATTCCAACTGAGGGGGAACTATCTGAGGAAACTCGACAACGTACGGATGCATCTCGTGATCATTCGGATGTGACTCGGGAACTTTCGGATGCGACTGTTGAACAATCGGACAATGCGAGGTGCGTTCATCTCGACGGAAGCAAGTGCGCCTGCTCCTGTTGTACTTGCTGCTGGGCAATTGAGGATTCAGCTTATGAACTACTAGAACGATGCCTAGACTTGAATCCACACACCCGAATTACTGCTGCCGAGGCATTGGAACATGCGTTTTTCAAGAATACGCTTTAAATTTAAGTCCCCCATGAGATGGTTATCAGATCACATACATCCCACTTGCAAAGTGGAAATGCGGTATATCTTGGTGATTCAAACATAATAGGGTTTAGGACAAACCGAACGGTCAACTGGTTTAAAAGTGAACTATAAGAATCCTCCCTCATAGTTGTACTCAAGTGCATGTACAGTATTAGACTTCCCTGCTAGCAGAGGACTCTTTTACCTGGTATTCGGCAGGCGGGAGGGAGAGTGTCTTTTCCTCATCAGGGCTCGAAAAAACCTAATTTGAGCTTATCTTTTGAGCAGGCAGCTCTCACATTTTGCTTGCTCGCGGCCACTTCTTGCCCGGCTCGTCTTAGTTATTTATTATGTTGAGAGAATCACTTTTCTGGACCCTTGCCCATTGGGCAAATCATGATACGTTTCTGGGAAACTACCCACCTACCCCTCCCCTAAGCCATCATTTTGCCCTAAGTTAATGTTAGCTTAGGGGAGGGGTAGGTGGGCAGCTTCCCAGAAACGTATAGTAATCCGTTACTTCAATGCCCTGCTAGAAAATCTACTTGTCCCAGACTACCGGACGGGACTTTTTTCGAGCCCTGCCTACGCCCGCCGAATGCCAGGGAATAGAGGCCTCTACTGGCACTGGGAAGTCCTCGGCAAGTTTTAAAACACCAAATTGCAGTTTTCCATGTTTTCAGGGCATTGGTGGGTTAAAGATCGATAGCCATTTCTGGGGTTGAGAATATCTCCAATGGTTTATCAATTTAACAAAGCAAGCATGTATATATTTATTTAATCAGAGTACTATTACACCCATGACAAATATGGCACAAAGAAATTCATGACAGAGTTTACGCACCTACGTAGTTTAATTGTATACATTCGTTAATAACATCCCGTAGTTATGACTGAGATGAATTAGGAGTCCTAGAGCAAACAATTGGTTAATGACACGCGTTGGAAAAGAATCGTACATGGATTCCTGAATTTGTACTAGTATTAGATTTTACCGTATATAGTTGTATTTACTAAATAAAATAATTTATTCAGTACGTGTGTTGTTCAGATTTTCATATCAACATAACAGAAAATTAAGCAAGACTAGGGTCTGACACAGCTGGTTTGAACCAGACTTGCTTTGTTAACGAAAAGACGTATAAAAAAGTTTTGTTTTGAATTTCATCTTACCAAAATAGACTAGGAGATGAAAACATGTGGGGGTCGTATATCCTGAATGGATACTTCCCTCGCGCGCTCTACTTGGTTAAAATATTTTACTATTGACCTGGCCCTGGTTGTTCAAACGTTGGATAGCGTATCCACCGGATAAATCACTATACAGCGGATAAGTATTAGGGAAAGCGATTAAGCTATCCGCTGGGTAGTGATTTATCCGGTGGATAGGGCTATCCAACTTTTAAACAACTGGAGCCTGGAGAGCAAGTCTGTATTCGTTCGAATGCACATTCCTTTCTGGCACGGCATGAAATCTATTTGCAGTTTCGTATTTTTGTTACGTATGTGTAAGATGTAAGGGGCGAAATATTGGTTGAGAAGTCGAGAGTTTGACCGGTATCGCTGCAACTATTGCTCTCTGACTCTTGCCAGTCCTGAAAGTCGAGGTCAATGGATCAATCCGTGGCTTTCTTGTCACATCGCGACGGCCATGTTGGTGACCAAGATAAATTAGGGGAGGGGTAGATGAACTTCTTACACCGTTTCAATTTCTCCGGTGGAAACTAAGCACATTTGTGCAAATGATTGCGAAGACTTTGTATGGAATTAAGAGGTCATGTTAGGAGTTTTGGAGATAAGAGTGAGCTTCACCAACAATTACAATAAGGAATTGCGGGTAATTGACAAAATAATTTTGGGGATAAAGGATAAGTTAAATATTGCTGTAAATAAATTTCTTGAAGAGGTCAAGTGTAACAATAATTCCAAAGATCTAAAGAACGAAAACATCAACAAGAAACCTGCCAACGGACTTTTGCCAAGGCCAAAAAGAGACAAAATGTTAAGAAAACGTCTACACTAACATGGCCGCCATGCCACGTGAGTGCCACGCCCGAATGTTTTGTACAGTATCAGTAGCGAAAAGCTAAAGCCAATGCTACTGGTAAGAAACAAACTTTTACAGCTACGTCGACAGAGGAGCCACTACTGGGACTTCTATCGACATAAGCAAACAAGGCCTTGGCAACAGGATGTTCTTGGTCAATCTGCCATGTCATACAACGAAGACTTCCCCCAAGCACGGGTATTTTGCCAGCATTGTACACAGAGATGATATCTTTGTTAGTGTTGTTCTTGAAGGCCGCAAAGGCTCTGTCATTGCTGGTCTGATTTGCAAAGAAGGGCAGATAAACAGCGTTGTTTGTCACCAAGGAGTTTGCATAGGAACCTTCGGCAGAGACAAATCCTTGTGTTTTCCCCTTCTTGGCATAGCACGGCAAAGGAACTACTGTGAGGTTTGGGAAGACGTCAAGAACAGCAGTCACCATGGCGTCGTAAAAGCTTGGTCCATCAGCGTCATCAAATAATGAAATCAAAAGCGTATTATTTTCGACGAATGTCACGACTCCATCGGCGTGTCCTGTAGTATCCTCTGGGTCTGGAAGGACTGCTACTTTTCTGTGTATAGCGGTTTCCAGCTTGTTGACGAATTCCTGGTGAGACATTGTAGGATTGTCATCATAAGTCCTGGCAGTGGTGATGGCTATATCAACGCCATTGTCCACAATGTTTCCTCCTTCCAGAACCAGATCGTTACGCCTGAGCTGAGGTAACCCAACAACTCTGGCAAATTTCTCGAAATTTCCCTCGTCAAATTTTGCCTGCTCGGATGAAATATACTGTGGTCTGTACTTAAATTTAACCTGCTGTTTTGGCATGGTGGGGGGGAAATCCGTCATCCACATATCTAAGGACTGTTTCGCTTGAATAAGACGGGCGTTGGTGAATTTGTGGTTTTTTAGGTACTTGACGCCTGACTCATCGTGGATGATAAACAAATAATCTCTACCTTTGGTCTTACCATCCATTTCGATAACAAAGTCGGCAATAAACTGCAAGTTATCGAGGTACTGGACATCGCTTTCACCAGGAAGTGATACAACAATGACTTGTTTCTTGCTGTCGGTACTGCCAAAAAAAGGAGACGAGATTAAATATCGCAGCTTGTCACATGTTTGTGAGCAATTTGCATAAAGTACACTTCGTTGAGTATGATGGAATAAGGGGTACATTCTTTTATCAACTCTAGGGTCTATTTTGTACGGCCTCAAGAGTTATAGTTTCGAGTAGATGTGATGATGGATATTTTTTTAAAACTAAATTTTAACAATCTTTGTAATTTGTTTAAAAGTTGGTTGTCTGTATATCTTACAGTTTGCGTAATTTGCTGGAATATCTCGGGTACCGGCTGGGGCCGGTTTGAAACACACATCGTAAACCAAGAACCAGAGAAGGTTTCGCGAGCAGTTTGCACGAGCCGCAACTGCTCGCAGGCTAGCGAACAGAAGACCCTGTGTTTCCTGATCAAAAACTTTGAATGAAATGCCTTCATGCATACATCTATTTGCACAGTCACAGTCGTCTCTTTCATTACTAAAATAGACGTCAAAATAAGTCTTATACGTTTTCCTATTGAAGAAAATCTAAGCAAACTATAAGCTAAATTTGGCATGGAGGACGCCGGAGTAATGAAGTTGGTATAATACCTTGACTGTCGAACGCCAAATATTCAGTGTTCCAAGATGTTTAAGTTAAACCAAAATTTTAAAATAGTTTTTGAATTACGGAGCGATGTTAAAAAAACGAGATCCCGGATGACCACCATGTTAATTACAACTAATCGAAAACTAAGTGGCGTGCTGTGAATTTAAATGAAGGTCACGCCATCTTAGAGAAGCAGATTCCGCGAGGAACAAATTATCACACTGATTTAACAATCACAAAATCTGTAGCACAAAAGAAGGATATGTGGAGATTTTTTTACAAATTGGTCGTTTCTATTAGCTGGTTAACAAACGAAGCAATAAAGTGTGGTGATATTTTTATGACAAACCCATGAAAGAGTTCCATCTGCATAATATCTGTTCAAACTCAAGCTAAGAACAAGCGAGACATGTTCCCTGTAATAAAATCTCTTCAGCTCATTTCCTAGCTCTTGCAGTGATTTTTAAACCATTTAAGAATGGTTTTCCGCTTTTCGAGATCTTTCGTTTTGACAACAACATTAAAATAAACCTAATACATAATCAGATGGCACTTTGTTTTGTTTGTACTGTTCGCGTTGATTTTTGAAGAGTCTATCTTTTTGTCGAGGGTCGAGGGTCGAGGGTTCCATGTCGAGGGGGAGGGTACCAAGTCGAGGGTCGAGGGTAACATTTTTTTTTCCAAATTTTTTTTTTGGACAAGGTAATAATCGATGCAATCAATGTCATTAAAACAAATAAGAAGAATTTAAAAAACAAATGGCGCGTAAACATCTTCTAGTTGTTCGGTGGAGGGGGGGGGGGGAGGGTTATGGGGGGGTGGAATAGAGAAAAGCTCCGGGACATCCCAATTTGTTTTCGAACAGAACAGAACAGAACACGTTACTTGAAAACACTGATTTTTAAAAAAAATGTTGTAAACAAAATTTAAAGTGTCGTAAAACAAGAATGAGTGCGTTGAATTATGAATTTCTGGTCCAACCAACAAGAATGGAAGGAAAAAACTGTTATTGCGTTGTAAAATGTGTCATAATATGTGTCATAAACGAACAATGCAATCGTTGGAGTCTTTCTTTTTGCAGCTCGCATGGAAATCGCCACCCACTAACACAGAGGTTTAAAATAGAATAATGCCTGGTAGCGACTTTCGGTGAGGTGAACATCGGCATTTGCCGACGCTTTGCCATTAAAATACAATATATCTTTCTAGGCCACAATCGGTCATATCAGGAGCCCATCAAATGATGGGCTCCTGGTCATATATATTTGTGAACATGGACGTGGTGGACGTGAATAGGAAAAAAAACAGACGTACGGTCCATGTCTCCCATTGATCCAATTAATTGTTTTACATTTGACACATTTCTACTAAAGATCTGTTGTTTTGCCAAGTTGGACACAAGTTTTTTTTTCCCGAAAAAAAAATCGACTGTGTTGCAAATTCTGTTTAACTGTTTGAAATGTTACAATGTCTCACAAGGCCATTCCTGTACAATTTTCCGATCGGTCGGGCAAGAAAAAATGGCATTGGGTTTGTGGAGTGATTTTTGGTTATGTTTTGAGGATATTTTCCCTGGTATTTCAATTCAAGCTTTTTCTGTGATCTATTTTTCCGTGGTTTCTGATGTAAATTTACTACTTTTAACATCATGCAAGAAACTGGATAGTATATTCCAAGTCTGTCTTTTACGGAATTTTTTTTTCTTTAAATATTCATATAGTGTACACTCTTTTCTTCTTTTTTTGAAAGTTCGCATAATCGGTCTGCTTCGATCTGATCGCTGTTCGTGAATAAAAGCTCCCCTTTTCGTGCAAAATAGGAAATAATCGCTGAAGCCGTTGTGAAGAAAGTCTTTGCGCAGACACCTCTGATTTCTGTTTGAAATGCACACTAGGGATAAAGATGTGCACAAAATTAGTTTCGCCACATGACTTCCTATTGTCCCAGTGCCGCCACCAACTGCGCCGATAAGTGTTGGTTTTACGTTCCTTTTGTGTTTCAGGGTGTTTCAAATTTCTGCAGTGATACACTTTTTAAGCTGCAGAACATAACGTTGGTAATTAAAGGAGTTTATTATTGCGGCGCGACTCGGGCGATAGCATCATCCATCACTCTAGCTACGCACCTACGTACCTAGGTCACGATTTCCGGTGTCGGTGATTATCGATGACTTGTATTTTAAAATTTCATGGCGAGTTTCTACTTCATTGAAAGCACGACAATTCGGTCGCATACAGTGGGATGGCTTAAAAACAAGAATTGGTGAAATATCCATATTCAAACTACCCCAATGAACAGCCAAGCAAGGCAGAGAAGAGGCAGACGTGACTGAAATATAAGCCGCTAAGCAGGGGTACCCAACTCACGGACTAAAGAAAATCGCTTAGTTATTCAGATCCAGAAGGCACTTTGGAGAAAATTGGAACCCTTATTCAGCCGTAATAAAAAAGCTTTACGCTTCAAAAGAGGTCAAAGAAATTGCGCTTGCATCAGAGGGCAAATCCTGCCGACCAGAAAACAATAACTACAGTCAATCGATATATATGTCATGACCTCTCAGTGTGAAACATGCGGCTAAAATCACATTTGCTCAGTAAAAATGCAGAACCTTCCAGAGCATAATCTACATAGCAGATAAAAACAACTCTATTGTAATAAGCAGCATTTTGGCATGAGGAAAAAGTCGTGTAGGCCTACCACCCCCTTTTATTGTTATAAATGTAATTCTTCGAAAACAAATTGGGATGTCCCGGAGCTTTTCTCTATTCCACCCCCTCCCCCCTCCACCCAACAACTAGAAGATGTTCACGCGCCATTTGTTTTTTAAATTCTTCTTATTTGTTTTAATGACATTGATTGCATCGATTATTAAGAATTTGGAAAAAAAAATGTTACCCTCGACCCTCGACTTGGTACCCTCGCCCTCGACATGGAAGCCTCGACCCTCGACCCTCGACAAAAAGATAGAAACATGGAACCCTCGACCCTCGACTCTCGACAAAAAGATAGACTCATTTTTGAATGCCCACCTTTGAGTTGAAGCTTCAACCAGTGCATGACCTCGGGTTAGAAAGATGAGACTTGACAAAAATAAGACATGCATAATTCGCGTGACTATCTGAGCTACCAGCAACACTGAACAACAACTTTGTTGACGATATCAAGTGAAAGCTGCCTTTGATGTTGCCGCTTTTGCGGGTGAGAGCGATAAGGTTGCATGTTTATGCACCATTTTACTCACCATACGCACCCTGATTGGTTGTGTTTGTTTGCACAGGCTTGACTCTGAAAATGTGAACGTTTTACTAGAGGTGTCAGTTTCGATCGATGCATAGCTAGGGTACGCTTCACCTGCATCTGAAGTCATCTTAGGGAAATCGTAAGTATCTAAATGGGAATTGCCACAATGCGGCCTTGAATTCTCCTTCTTACGGTCAGCTTATGTATTGTCTTACCCTTATCACGGCCAGCCTTTTCAATTGCAAATGAATGCATGGGCGTCAAACAGAAAACTGATGTCTAATTCGAATTAATAGCCCGAAATGCTTCGCTAGACCCTCTCTTTCCGAGGCTGGTTAACAGGCTTAATACCGGCAATCAATCGTTTACAATCTTTTTGCATTTAGTCGAAACATTGTTCAACATCTTTTGGGAAACAAACTTTGGAACCGTTTATTAAGCGAGGGTCATGTTTGGTGTTATAGGTGACACAGCCCAGAGACGTCATGAATGTCCTCCTTTCAGTCGGTCTGATCCTTTTGGCGAGAGGTCAATCACTTGCGGAAAGGTAGGTTTGTTAAAATCTTACTTGATATAAGGGGAGGCTCCGCCCCGAATTCAGACTCCTTAACCTTATTTTGACAGAAAAGGTACCCTTTCGTATACCTTCCTTTGAAAAAATGGTCCCCCTTTTAAAATTACTGGAGCAAATACACCGATACGGTCCGTTTCCGTTTATTAGAAGATAACTGGAAAATAGAGCGTAGCAAGGAAATAATAATCTAATTCTCTGACACCCTTTTATCGAAGATCAGATTTAATTGAGACAGTTCCTCTTTGAGGTCTTTGAGTTATGACTATTTAAAGTGACCACTGTTCAGATCGCGTGACCCGGGCTACCTAAATTTTGACCGGTCGTGTAACTCACGGGTCATCTGTCATTCTTCTCAGTATAAAGTGACAACTTTAGTAAATAGCAAGTTGACGTGTTATCAAATATTTAACAATCTTTATAAAATCCTGGATTCTTTTTTAACGGTGACGCGTTTGGGGGAAACTAGCCTGCGAACGCTTTTCGGGAGGAGAGAAGCGACGACCGGGAAATACGGCTGCTTTCGCAGGCGAGGGGGCACTCACAGATGAAAAAAGGGGATGCTCTTCGTCGCGCTCAGGTCGCTTGAGGTGTTCAGGACGGAAAGCCAACATTGTGTACAATGGAATCTCCATTTTTCGAACCACTGTAAGAAAAAGCAAATTGTAAACATTTATTGGATGAAGTTTTTGTGATATCCGGAATAATCAAGGTCGCAAGTGAGGCATTGGCCAAACGTCGAACGTTTGGGTGGACCTAAATTAAATTAAGTTAAGATCTTCTGCTGGGTTAGCTTGCGTAGCAAGCGTTTCCACGCGAGTTCGTCGAGAAAGTTGGGACGAGAGCAAAAAAAAAGGAATGACCTCCACCTGGGCTCCTGCCTCCACCATTTTTTTGCTCCCGCTCTAACTTTCGCGCAATAGGGACCTTAAGATCCGACGACTGCGACGGCAACGGGAACTTCAAGCTAAACAATCTGAATATCGGCCAAGCACAGTTTGCGTATGCCGGCCGCGTGCTTCTAGATTACCAGGCGAGGAAAAGATAAATTCGAATTTCAAAATTGTAATCGATAAACAACCGCAAACATTCAGTCTCCATTTTTTGCGTGTTATATCTTTTAATCCTTCATGGAAGTGAAATTATGGAATTTTTAAGGCTTGGAAATTGGGCATAGGATTTTTTTGGTGGTTAATTTTTTGTCCCGCGATTTTTTATTTTGGGGGGTTTTGTTGGAAGCTGTAGGGATCATCCCCGTCACTTTAACTCCGGAGTGCCCCCATCTACCCGTGGGATGTTGTGCTCAATGACTGGCTTTTATAAAAACCCCCTTGTGGCCGATCTGCCCAACTAATTTGTTCCTATTTTTTGCAGCTCCGGCGGCAAAAAACAGGTCATAGTTTTGTCGCTTCCTGGCGAGGATGAGGAGTATTATCGCCCCTACTTTTGGGATATTGCCAACTTTGCCTTTGAAATGGATCTCAGAACTAAAGGCAGAGATCACCTGTTTATCGTCCACGATGAAACAGGCCGGAAATACTTCCAGAACCGCACGTTTACCCACGCTCATTTCATTGAAATGGCAAAGCCGTCTATGGACGCGTGGATGAGAGATTTTCCCCCCGCCATGCCAAACCAACAGGTCAAGTTTACGTATAAACCACAGTACCTTACGGCTGAGCAGGCCAAATTTGATGAAGAAAGGTTTAAGAGGTTTGCGACCCTGGTGGGCTTGCCTTCGCTGAAGCACAGCAACATTATTCTTGAAGGAGGGAACATTGTGGAAAATGGAGACGAAATAGCCATAACCACTGAGAGAGCGTACCATGATAATCCAAATATATCTCACCAGGAACTCGTCAAGACGTTGGAAGCTGCTATCAACAGAAAAGTTGTGGTTATTCCAGACCCAGGAGATGCAACTGGACACGTTGACGGCGTCGCCTCATTCGTAGAGAAAAATACTGTGTTAGTTGGGTTAGTAGAGAACCACCCCAATGGAAAAGCTATACACGATAACTCGATAAACGCTATTCTTAAAGTCTTTCCAAATCTCACTGTTGTGACTCTCCCGTCCTATTGGGTAAACACCACTACCTGGGATGGTTTTACAAGTGCTGAAGGTTGCTATGCCAACTCTTTAGTGACCTACAATGCCGTTTACCTACCTTTCTTTTCCAATCAGACGGGTAACGAAAGAGCATTTGCTGTCTTCAAGAATAGTACCACCAAAGAAGTCATCCCTGTGTATAACACCGGCACAGTACCCGTACTCGGAGGAAGCCTTCGTTGCATGACGTGGCAGATTGACGAGAATCACCCTGTGGCTCAAGCATTGTTTGAATACGTGAAAAAGAATACGTCCCCTAGTGGATCGGCTTCAGTGGTCACTGCACAGATTGCGTGGATCGCAGCCTTTGTGCTGATAGCTTTTGCTTTGGCTTCTTCCCATTAACTTTGTTTGAGCTAGCTGTCTCATGTTTAGATACCTTATTGTACGTCATTGCAATAGTTCTTGCATTACTTCTTTGATAAACGGGTTATACACCCGGGGGTACTGTAGGAATTTTTGGGTGGGGATTTTCCTCTTAGACCCTGGAACCCTAAGCCTATGCCAGGGCTAGTTCAGCGGAATTTTGCTACCCTATACTAGACTAACCTCTCCAAATCCCCCTGCCCCCTTCCTAGAGTAGCTTTTAGGCTGAGTTGCGCAAATTTAAACTTGCCAATTGTAGTGGCAATTCCCGGTTTAGTCTAGACTAAAATCTTTAGCCAACTGATCAGTTTCCTGAAAAATGATACCCTCTTCTAGACCCATACTCCCTGATTAATATACCCTGTCCCAGACTAAATTTCTTGAAAACAATACCCATAGCCCTTATATGGCAGTACCCCCCTTCCCCCACCCAGTGGGGTTATATGGTAAAAAAGACTGAAGAGACTAAGGCTACGTTCACGTGGCATCGTGCGAATTTTCAATAGACCGCTTGTAACTTCGTAAGTTTAGGTGTTCTGTTCAAGCGGAACCACCTTAACTGTACAAACATGTAGACAAGGGTCTGAATGAGAATTGGTGTTTAGTGTTATTTGCCCGTAATATTGAGTGTTTGCTATTAAATTGGTCAGTTTTTTAATGTTTACTGTTTCCGAAGAAAATACCGTTAAGTGATTGGAGGGTTCTTCGGACATCTTCGGCAATGGTCGGACCTCTTCGTTAGTCTTGGAAAATCTTCGACAGTCTTCGGGAATCGTCGGTAGCCGTCGGAAATCTTCTAAAACCATCTGGAATTGTCGTAAAATGGCCAAAAACTCCTCCTCAAAAAATGAAGTGTTTAGTGTTATCGAGGTACCCCCATTCAGACCCTCTTAGACGCCTACCCGAAAAGCTCCGTGTGTCAGACAGAGCGAAAATATCGAAAGGTTCTGTGTGAACGAAGTGTCCGGTCAAATGTGTTAACAGGTCGAAAATTGATCCGTTGCCCTGTGGACGTGGCCTTAGTCTTTCCCATCTTTTTTCCTTATAACCAGTTTTATCGTGAAGTAACGGTTTATGGTTTCCATGCCCTCGGTTGATTTTTGAGAAACTCGTAACAAAAAGACACGTAAATCAAAATATAATAAGAGTGTGATATACAATATTATGAAAAAGAAATCAGGTCAAATAAAAATTTTGTTTGTTAACTGTTTCAGCACTGTCTGACACTGTTTCCAACAGTTTAATTGCATGTACTTCCTTATTCGTTTTCCTCTTGAATATTTTTGCCAGGGTTGAGGGTAGAGTGGACCCCTAATACATAAGTAACCCTCATATAAATAAAGAAAATTTGGAATACGACAAAAATTCCCCTCTACTGTGGCAAAATATATAACACAAGACGCTTACATTACGAACCCCTAAGTCCCTTGGCACCTTGTTGCATCGGGTTTCCACTGTGATGTTGTTGATGTTTTTCCCAACCTTTGGCTCCACCCTTTGGTTTGATTTCTTTCAACTTTGCATGCCAATAACCCACGTTGTTTGTTCCTCGCAAAGCGAAGGCCTCAAGGCCTTTGCCTACCGAGGTTTAATAAAATGTGTCCGAATTCGCGTCGCTCTCCTAGATCGTTTAAATGTCTTTCACGTCCCAATCTCATAATTTCATCAGTGCTAAAAATAAAGGATATACAAATTCCGGGTTTTCTCTTAGCTAGGGCAAAGTTTTGTTGGCTGAGATGTGGTTTAATTGTCTGACCCTGATCTATGAACTGGCCCTTGTGAGGTTCCTGAGGTCAGTTAAGTCGGTTCTGCTCAATACATCTCATGCACATTGCCGACAAAGGGAATTTTTCATTAAAATATTCGATCACTAGCAATGCACTTCTTGAGTGTTCAATGTACTGTCCAGATCATAGCAGATATAAGAGGCTAGGAGAGTGATTTAATTATTATTTCCCTCTCTCTTATTCAAGGGTTACATTGCTAAGTGCCCTAATAAATGGAAACGTGAGCGAAATAAAAAAGGCCAAAATTTGTTAAGATAACAGGATGGAATATTGTTTATCCTACAAGAGTTGGAAAATAGAAAAAGGGCAATTTGTTTGCTAAATGGCCGAAATCAATTAACTGAGGCAAAATCCACGTGGCCGAGTTGTTAAATGAACTTTGCCTGATGAGAGGTGATAAGTTAACAGTCAGGACGTTTGATTGCGATCTTTCATGTCCCTTAACGACTTACATTACACAAGCCAAACTGACCTACAAAATCCCAATGCGATTTTCTTGTTGTAAAGATATGAATTCCCTTCAGTGGGTGTGTTAGGGGAAGAAACGACATTTTTTTCCCCGTGTTTTCATGCGATTACCTAAACTATTTTTGTGAGCTCACCTTTCAGTGTCCCAAAATCGTAGCAGTTTTAAAAGGGTCGTTCTGGTTGAGTTTTTGTTGTAAAAGAGACTGGAATTTGTGAGCGGCCTTTCTGGCCTTTGTCCATTAATTGTTTACATAAAATTCCAATTTTCAGTCACCTTCAAATCTTAATTTTTCCCTTCCACATATTTTGTAAACATGCCTTCCTCAATTTTTTGCTTCATTGAAAACGTTCTGAAAATTTTTAGTTGTTCCATTCATTAGGCCAAGCAAGGACGTCAAATAAATGGAGGCATTAAAAGGGGAAAAAAGTCGGCGAGATTTAACAGGAGGATTTTTTTAAATTTCTTAGGACAAGCTTTTTTGGCCCTTAGAAACATACCTCCCTTAATGACCTTTGACTACATTTGTCTTTTTCCCCTTGACTATTGTCACGTCACCTCTCGCACATTTACCCTAACTTATAATGACCAACAGCATTTTACGAAAAGTACCCGAGGTGTGGTACTCAAAAACTAAATGGTTCGGTAAAATGAGCAAAACATTAATCGCAAAATTATGAAGCGGCCGCTCAGGTTAGCCGGCTATTAATGCCGGGGTAGTGTTGAACCATGAAAGAATTTCGCCAGAAGGAAAGCGATAAAGGAAAATTAATGACACATACCACGTATGGAGTAAATAAGATATGGAACAAGGCAGAAGCCGCCTTTCCGAAGTGTTTTCTAATTGCCTTCGGCGCATGAAAGGTTCGGTGATTGAAAGTGTGTTAGCATAAGTTGCTTACAATTTTCTTGTTGGTTAATTATTTTACAAGTATGTTGAAAATAAACCCGTAATATTATTTCCTCTTAAATCTTATACGAACGCCTTTTTGTTTTGGTTGTTCTTTTCATCATTTTTTTTTTTTCCTTTTTTGCGATTCATGAACGACTGAAAATGGCTTCCTTGTTATTTTGGGGAAAAGATTCTCGAAATATTCTCTCGTGACATTTGGCCAAAGAAACTGTTCTCAGATATGTTTAAAGAGGTAATGTCACGCGAATATTGGTCAATTTTGTGCTAGTTTTTTAACAGGATAGTAAATAGCGTGAGTCAGGACATCTTCGTAAACCCGTCCCGTGCTCATAAGATTATTCTTCAAATATTTCTACGCGCCTGTTTAAATAACACTTAAACATCTTAAACCCTAGTTGTTTTGTCCTTTCCTGGAATCTCTAATTTTTTATATTTCTAAAACGTGGGTTTGCTGGTGAAATATTGTTAATCCCGGCCGGTTCAGATCAGGGCTGGGAGCCGTAAAATTAAACCCTTCCAAGGAACCGGAAGATTTCAGAGCTTGTTTAACCTCACCCCAGAAAAGTTGTAATGGTTAGGTTTATCTTAAACAAATATCATTATGTACTAGAAACCGTTTCTAAGCCATTGGGAAACCAAGCACTACTGAACTATTTTTGGAAAACAAAAACATCAACATGGCAACGAAATGAAACATCTAAAAGTAGTAGTCACACTCCACAACTCTATGCAGTATTGCCAGTACTTATGCATACACACAGCCATATCACCCGGGCAGAAAAAATGGCACGAAAAACTTCGAAAGAAATGTGAGATTGGCTTTTGTGATCAATTATTAAAACTACAACAATTACGAACACTTTATACTAGCGACAAAATATCGTGGAAAAATACGTGCTCCGTGGTGTTCAGATTAAAGTAGTATAAGAAGAAGAATATTTCATAGGTAACAATAATTAGCAGGTTAGCGAAATGGAACCTTTTAACACTGAGAAACAAGATAAACAGAAACCAATAGAAAGACGTGTGTTTGCCTAATTCACAGCACTTTCATGATGAAAAACAACAAAAACTTACGCGGCTGACTGAGTAGTTGTTAAGGGGACTGACCCGGCCCGTTTCAAGGCTTCGCTGAGTTGACTAACCTTTAACGCACACCTCCGTTCCTTAAACAGGGGACTTTGAGTTGATTATTTCATTCTGTGTCTTTTTAGAGAGAGTTGACAGTTTTGGGCATAAGTGTGGTTTTTATGCCTTAACGACTCTTCTACTCCTAGACTACTTTAAGGGGAGATAATTTGTCACCTCTATAACACTTTTGAATCGGTGGACAAATCCAAAGGTGATGCCTCTCAAATGAAACCTTAAGGCAGAAATTTGTATCGTACTATTTCTTTATTAAGATTTTACTAAAAGGAACTATGCTTTGTGCGAATTTTTTCTTCGGACATAAAATGAAGTGAACTAGCTAGACCAAATCTGATTCAGCCTCTCCTGGAGCCATTTGAACACAATTAAAGCCAAAAGAAGCCTATTCCAGCCAACGCTAAGCCCTAGTCCTAGGTAATTGGACTGTGATGGCCCTAATTATGGCAGCCAAATAAGACCCAAGGAATGAACGCACCCAAATTTAGGGTTTAACAGATATTTTTGATTTACTATGAGCGCGCGGTTAAAAGCTCTTAAGAAGTAATTTAGAGTGATGTTCGGGTTATCACAAGTACAAGCGATTGAAGAGTTGAAATTGATTAGTTGTCTAAAGTAAGGCGAAAGAAATAAAGTTAGTCAATGGGACAAACTATAAATGATGTTTACCAACAACATTTACAACTGCATGAACATTACTCACACGGCGTACAATTTGACAACTTTGTTCAGATGCTAAATATTTTTTTTTTACGTTTTATATTAAACTGCAAATCCTTGTGGCCGGTGTTCTTTCTTCCTATAGTTAGTTTGAATCACGAACCAAAACAGCAATCAATTTTCGTTAACTGTGTAATTACAAATGATGGACAACAACAATAAAAACGGTACAGGTGTTTGCACTTTTTAATAATAAACCACTACTGTAAATGTCAGCTGGACAAGAGTATGTAAACTGTCAAAAATCAAAAAGAACAATCTAGTTGATCATTCACCTCTTAGAAAATTAAAGGGCACGCAGCTAAACAAATAATGTAACAATAACTTTGAAACAAAAATAAGCTCTCCAGTTGAGTTGCTGTTTAAGCCAATCACAACACAAAAACTGGTCATTTGTCAATGATTGGTTGAGAAGAAACAGTAAAAGGCTACTTAACCTCACAGTTTTACTGTCGAGATAAGGATAGGTTTGGAGAGACTTTTGGGATTGAGATTAGCCAATACAGCGCCATGCGTCTCCTGCTGTTTTTTTCTTTTATCCTAGTCTCAAAAGGATTCAAATGGTAAGATTTCAGTTGACACAAATTTGTTCAAAACGTTGCATGCTCGTTCGTAGGTCTCGTCGAGCCGGATTATAAACGGATCAAAACGTTTTCATAGGCATGTTTTTGTCGCAGATATTGATTCAAGTTTATAAATAATGGCAGAACAATCCAAGTTGCCATTGCAGCCTTGTTTACTGGATATAGGTCGTAAATGTTGACAAAATAGTACGATTGTTACTCTGAATTTTTTAAAAAGTGATTTTATTCTTTTAAGACGTAACACATTGGCACTGAAGTAACGAAAATCTGACAAAAGTGCATTAGTTTTAAAGAATATTATAGCATATATATTTTTTCTAGGGCCACTTTAATAAAAATTTTACTAGTGTAATTTACAAGTGTGGCCATTGTTTTAGAGTTTGAAAACAATAGCTACACTTGTAAATTACACTTGTAAAAGTTTTATTAAATTGACCCCTGCTTTGCCACACCAACCTTACGTGGAGTTTCTTTATACTTGTGCTCAGTCTGAAATTATTTTCTCTTTTAGTAATGAGAATGAGAACGAAAAGCAAGTGATTGTTATATCACTTCCCGGTGAAAAAAATGTTCAGTATCTTGAGCAGTTACAGAACCTTGCTGAGTTCGCCATTGAAATGGACCAGGTGACACAAGGCAGGGATCATCTGTTCATCATTCACGACAAGTCGGGCCTTAAGTACTTTCATGGCTACACCTTTGTCAACGCTTACCTCATTGAAATGGATGAGTCACTGGATATGTGGATGAGAGATTTCCCTCCCACCATGCCAAACCAACAGATCCAATTCACGTACAACCCACAGTATCTCTCCGATGTCCAGGCCGAGAAAGATAGTCTCGCTTTCGAGAAGTTTGCGAGAATGGTGGGGCTGTCCAAAACTTTGACGCACAGTAAGCTTGTTCTCGAAGGAGGGAACATTGTGGAAAATGGATGCGATAAAGCCATTACGACTGCGAGAGCCTTAGACGACAATCCGGGAGAAAAGGATTTCATTGCGGAACTGGAATATACTATTAAAAGAACAGTGGCAGTCCTTCCAGACCCCGGAGATACTACCGGACATGCTGATGGCCTGGTGTCTTTTGTAGAAAGAGATGTGCTCCTGATCTCCGAGTTTGATGACGCCGATGGAAAATATTTTTATAAAGCCATGAAAAGAGCTGTTCATGCCGTTTTTCCAAACCTCTTCATCGCTCCTTTGCCGTGCTATATAAAGAAAAGCACGTCCCATGGGTTTAGTGCCGCCGAAGGTTCTTACGCTAACTCATTGGTGACAAACAACGCAGTGTATATGCCCTACTTTTCCAGGCATGAAAGCAACGAAAAGGCCCGTAAGGTGTTCCAGAAGTATACCTACAAAGACGTGGTTCCCGTGATAGCTGCTGGAAAAGTGAATGTTCTTGGGGGCAGTGTACGTTGTATGACATGGCAGATCGACAAAGATCATTCAGTGGCTAAGGCATTGTTTAAATACGTGGAAAACAAGCGAAAGAGATCTTTGATTTGACGGTCTCCTTAAATTTCGTTCCATCATTGTTCAGTTGTCCTGAACTGTTTGATTTCTCAAAGTTTTCACGAGAAATGTAAGCCATTTAATTATTCAACCTAAGGTCTGTAAGGGTTGTTGATTTTGTATGGGGTATATGGGTAACATATTTGATAAGAGCTTTAGTCAGTTATAAATGATGTGATTTGTGAACTTATCCATTGCTTGTTTTGGCAAGTATAACAAATAAAGAGTGTTCAATTACTTGTGTGATATGATATGCATAGCTGTTAGTTACCTCTTTACGTATCCAACAATTACGGTAAATCGGTTAAAAATATTGTTGAACAGAACAGGATTAAATTTCCCTCCAGTATCTCCCTTTTTTTGCTGAGATAGAATCGTAATAATCGGTTTAGATTACCGCCGAGCTCTACTGTGCTTGTTATTTTCCCCCCATGCTCGAATAAGCGACGCATTTTTCTGATTAGGTGCGGCGTAGGGCGGCGCTTAATCGAGCAAATACGGTAAGTCATTGATAGCCTAAAAGAAAAGGGATTTGCAATAATTTTCCCTCCCCATTTTCGTTGTAACAGTGCCACAGAACCGTAGCCTAATTGCGGGCTACTTCTTTATTTAGATAAGTTGAAAATTGATCCAGACGTTAGACTACTTCAAATTAAAAACTGAGAGTTAGCAGATAAGTAACTTCCTGGGACAATTATCACTTCAATGAAAATTCTTACAGGCATGAATCATGCATCCACTTCCATGGAACATGAAAACAAGATACCAAAAAATTCCACAGTAAACAGTCCGGAATATCCCTAAATTTAAGAACAGTTGTAACGTTATAGAGCTATTGTTTTAGAGTAAAATGGCGTGTAGATTACCTAAACGACCACAGTCACCGTTTCGAGGCTCTCAGGCATATTTTAAAGACTTTTCATGAGGCATACACAATTTTTTTAAGTGGACCGCGCATCGGAAGCCTCACTGGAAGTGTCTTGGGAAATATTCAGCACATTTTGTGGCTTATTTCTTTTTTTAAACAACGCGATATTGGCGAGATTTTGGTCGGTTCAAGGTAGGTGAACAAGAATCTATTATTTTTTCGGTTCACAGATTTTTTACGAAGTTCTAGCTATTTTTACTCGATTGTCGTATCGATTAACTTTTATCATGTCGAATGTGGGGATGGTAGACAACCTAGAATTTTGGTAGACAATTTTTGAATTCCGAGGTCCAAAACACGTACGTTTTCTACTTCCGGGTTTCACGTAGAGCCGTGTTATTACTTTTTTTCGCATTACTACGAGCCTTTACCTTTTTCCTTTTCAAGGCCAAAACAACTTTATTAGTCTTATGGATATTCACGTCCAACATCTTGCCTCACTTTGGCGAATTTGCGGAGATAAAATTGAAGATCATAAGCGCAAGGTAGATACTAACCGCTTTGTTTCTGAAATTCACTAAATCTGGAAACTGTTCGTCCACAGTTAAAAAAAAATCAAAGAAAGAAGGGAAATTTCAACTGTAAATGATGTATTTCGCTACTCATTGAACATGCACTGATTATCTGGGATAAAGTTAAAACATTGCAGGTACGACAGCAAGCAAATAAAGCACCAGATGTGTGAAGTTAACACGAAACAACACAAAAAAAACAAACAAGAAAAATTAACAAATTTGAACTACTTTTTATTCTTGTTATGATGACTGGTTCTTTGATTCTTGTCCTGTGGAAGTTAATAGGTCATGCCAATCCTATTTTGTACGATCTCGACAAATCTTCGCACTCTCTCTACGGCTATGTTTTACACGGGACCAGTTTGCTTCTATCAAAAATCTTGCAAGCCATGCCAGTGAAGCCACGACCTCTGCGATCGGTCCTGAACCAGTTCGAACACCCCAATGATTCCTTGCAATGAATCATACTCTTATTCTCTTACATGAAATGTTTTCTTTGAAATAGGAAATGTGAAACCTAGACGGGTACTGTAAGCTCATCTTAAAATCTGTCCGACTTCGTCCACTGTTGTGAAAATTTTAGATCACTGGGGCGATGTTTTGATAAACACAAGCGCGCCCTCTCATTGGTTGAAAAGTGTCTCGTGGCCCTGTCCTTAAATTTAGGCATATACGGGACTGGTAAATGCCAACTAATACCTTCTGTGTTAAGGGAAAATTCAAAACAGATCCACACGTTTATAGACTATTTAAAACTGAAAGCTGAAGGTTGCAGAAAAGTAACTAGGTATAAGAACCCAAGAGAACTGGGACAGTACATAATTATCGCTTTAAAATCGTTATTGGCATGAATCATGCATCCACTGCCATGGAATAATGGAGGTACTGAAAAAATGCTACGGTATAAGCTAATAAAAAAAATACTCATCCAAATTTATCAACTTAGAAAATTCAAACGCATCCTGTTGGTATGTAAGGGTTACATGGAACGAGGAGGTATGTGATGGTGCCTCCCCGAGGGCTACGCCCTTGGGGCGGCACCAGGTAAATATATCACATACCCCCAAGGAACAGGTAAATGAAATGCTTATTTTTCACATGTGAGGTTTCTTAATGAAAAACCTTTAAATTAATTCTTTAGAGATGCTTATTCCCAAGATCCTCGAATTGTTCGAGGTTGAATTCTAAAATATGGAAATTGGTCAATTCATGTGGAGTAGTCAAACAGTAGTTTTACCAGAAAGAGATGAGCGACTCAGAGGTGTGTATTCTTAATGTTAAGGCAGAGCAGTTTTGGAAACTCTATTGGACCTTCCACTGCGACAGATTTTTGTGTCAGTCGTCCGACGAGTCACATTGCAAACCAGGGGCCGGTTGCTCGAAGCCTGGTTAGCGCTAACCATTGGTTAAGAGGTATCAAAATGTATAGGTTTCCATGGTATTTAACGCTGGTTAGCACTAACCATGCTTCGAACAACGCGGGCCTGGATGTTAGCAGGTAGACGTTCGAGATGTTATGTCAGATTTGTTTAAAAGTGACGAGGCCGTTGATGCGAATTTCTAGTTTGAAGGACATTGTGCTATATATGAACGACAACTGCCGACAAAGAAAATGAAGTTCAAGAAAATGTGGTAAGTTTATTAATTCGAAATTCAAAATTCTGACTTGCGTTGGCTTTACTGGGATGGTTAAACATGTTGAGGGGAATATGATTGAGCAAGGGAAAAATATATTGCATTGTCACGTTTTGTTATTGTTTCAGCCACGCACTCCCCTGTTGCAGTCAAAGCCGCCACCAACTTTTCAGACAGAAAATAAATATGAGGTTATGTAGTATATTCCCCTAAAAATAACAAAGGAAACCTAGCAATGTGAAAAATAAGAGATATTATCAACAAAGTATACGGACAGTCAGTGACTAAGTACTAACTATGAAGAAAGTTACGCTGGAATTTTTTCTGCTGGATATTTTCTTTCAAAGGAAAAGCTCTTAAATATCGATAAATAGACCTGGTGATTCAGTACCAAATTAGTAAAATCTAAACTTCTTGAGCTTTCTTTCGTCTGACTGAAGCTTTTGGAGGTATTTCTCGATAGCTTCCAAAGCAAATGAAGTCTTCTTAGCGACGAGTTTATTCCTCTGCATTGCTTCTTCTAACTTAAGTTGAGCTTCTCGTTCATCTTCCATCTCGACCTCTGTCTCGTCTTTCAGTTCCCTCTCCGCCGAGGCCAATTCATCCTTTAACGAATCCACTTCCTCTGCAATTGAACTGCCTGTCTCCTCTTCATTACGAAAACGCTTCTCTGCTCGGTAAACTGCCAACTCTTTGGCTCCGTCGAGTTTTGTGAGTATTGAATTTGTGGCCAACAGTTGCTTGTAGAGAGCCACATCGCTAAGTTTTGGAAAATGGGGGATTCGTGATCGAAGTATTTTGGAAGCATTGCGAGTGTGAACAGCTCCAAGTTTTTTCTCAATGTTATTCAGGGCTGTCGCAGCTTCTAAGGAAAGGAACAGGTTAACCTGAGTTGAAGAAGTTTGTTTTGATTCGGTTGGAAGAGGGAATGACGGTTTCCTATGGTCTAAAGGGTGGTCTATTAAAACGTATTGTGTTAAGGCCGTTGAAAACTGTTTCGTTCACGTTTGAAAGTTTCCCGTATGTTTTAAAGGGTTGAAAACACTCAATACCGGTATTAGACAATAGTAGCTAACAGATAAGAGTTGGATAGACCTAACTGCAATTTTTGGTAAGTTTCACAGTGCATTTATATACCCGTAAATAAAAGCCGTGGAATGAAAGTGGGTGAGGCTCCTGGTCTCGCTATAGCAGGATCTACTTACTTCTTGCCATGTAGAGTCTGGTAGTTGCGTTAGTTTTGGCTTGTCTTGCCATGGCCAGCGCACCAGTTACGGTCACTCCAACTTTCTTGTGAACATTTTGAGTCAATTTTTTAACCATCCTCAAATCCTCTTCCAGGTCCTCCATCTTCCATCGAAAATCCTTTCTGACGTCGTTTAGTTCTTTTGTTGCTTGTTTCTCAGCTTTCAGAACATTCATTCTTATTTTCCTCACCTGTAGGAGTAGTAGAGGGTCAATGGGAATCAGCTTGATCCCACTCTTATCTTCCCCTTGAACTGTCTCTTCTGTGGTTTTTGAGGGATTTTTTCTTGGATTCTTCCGCATTAGGGCGGGTCCTTCGCTACTGTCACCACTTCCCAAAATCCCTATATTGCTGCCTTCATCTGCAGGAGGCAACTGCTGTTCCGGAGCTTTGAATACCGCCATCCCACTACCAGAGTACTGGCCATCTCCGCTTCCTGATGTTCCAAGAAATATTTTTAAAGGGTCATTTTCTGGTAATTCTGGCTCACCCTTTGCTTCAATTTCCTGTACTTTCCAGCTGTCGTTGATATTTTTAAGTTTTTCAGAACTAGTTTCGTTTTGTTTATCAAACTGCCCACTAGCTTCAAAACCATTGCCTGATTCTTGAGCATCAGCTCTTTTAGATGTTTTCAACCTGTCTTTGTCTTCTTCAATCGTTGCTCTTTTCTGTCTTCTACCCTTAGATCTCCTTCCATTTCCACTTTTGCCGTTGATCGTATCAGATGCTCTACTTGATTCCGCATAATGCTTGTCTAAAGATGGGTATTTCATTTCCTCAGTCTGAGAAAGAATGTCATACAAAGTCGTTTTTGTGATGTCCTCATGGATATGATTTTCTCGATCTCCAAAGCCTCGTGCATTGAGCAACATTGGTTTTGCAGGATATGACTCATGAAAGTCATTCTCTTGGACGTTTATCTTTGGTTTGATCTCCTCGATGGTATTCTTTCTTGACCCAGTGAAGGGAGAACCTGCATATCCTCCAATTTCATTCTCTTCATTAATACCTTTTTTGTCAGTTTCAAAGAGATCCAGGTCGTGTTTAGAACTTTGAAGCTCATCGTTGTCCTCCAACCCTCTAAGTGGCTCTCTCTCTTTAAAAGCGAGGGAAAGAGATTGTAGGTCGCTTTTGTACTTCTTTTCAAATAAGGTGGCAAGGCCATGTGACCTGGGTTCGTCTAGTGAAGGAAAGATATTAATGCTTACCCGTTTAGAGTTCCTGGTAAACCTTTGTCAATTTTTATAATTGCCCATTTTCAATCACTTTTACATGAGTTGTTGAATAATATTACATCCTGGGTTAATCCACTAAAGAAGCAGGAAGTGGCTTTTAAGTTACGACTTCCGCTTCATTTCCAATAGCCCACGTTCGATATATTAAAATTCTAACATGACTCCGAGGCTTCAGGGTCCAAATTGCAAATTTTTCAAGACGCCATTGTCTCGCAACTCCCAAAAGAGACTTGAGCGCAAAGAAAACCAAACCAAATATAAAAAAAATGAACAGAAAGCCTCGGAATCATGTTAGAATTTTAATATATCGAACGTGGGCAATTCGTTTCGTGCTTAAAAGCCGCCTCACGCAGGTTGAGAAATAGTGCTCCCGCTGATAAGAACACTTGCCGGGATTATATGCCCTTCCACGGTACCGGGACCGGGACCAGTTAGCGAAAATCCGTCAACACCGCTGGAAAGAAAGCCTTCAAATCAGTTAGGTTACCAAGTTTGAAATGATTTGTTGAAAACTAACGAAGATGTAACTTTGCAAAGTCGCCCAAATTTACAGACTTTTATATGGTGGGGGGCAAGTTCGTGCCTCCCCATCATACAAATTTCTTTTCGAAAATTTCGCAACTTTGTGGAATAATAAGTTCGCTCGCTTTGGATGTATTACCTTTAAACTTAGTAAGTTTCCAAATTTTAAGGCGCTCTTTCCAAAAGAGACATTGGATATTCGCTTTCTGGTCTTTATGAAAACTTATTTTCAAAGGTGTTATTTCATCAGTGTCGCTAAGTACCTGTTCTCAACCTGTGGAGAGTAAATTCAATCTGGGAAGGTTAATCCGACGTCCTTTGAAGTGACATGCTGGTCGCATCAATAAAACAAATTGTGCTAGTTAGAGGTGACTATTACGTTCCCTGAATCAATGTATTGATCACTTCTCAAACTCTTTCGATTTTGTAACAATTGTTTGCTTTCAAAAGTGAGCTGTTAGATTACAAAGCAGGACAATCTAATCCAACTCATATTTCATCTGAAAGGTGGCTATGGAAGAGGTTTCTCTTAGTGGCCATGAAGGTAGAAAGAAAGTAGCTAAGGGTATTCTCCATCACTTAATAACCAGTAATGGGAATGTCCGTTTTCAAGCACTCTTAACAAAACGTTTGCAAGCACCAAAGATTTTCATTTAAACGTAAAAGGCGGTTGCATAAACCTTATTTGTTTCAGTGACAATCGAAATTTGAGAAAAAAAAGTCTGGCAGGTTACACAACTTTCTGCAGGTGTTTCTTCGTTTACCTTTAGGCGTGACTTGCGCTTCAGAACAGAAGAATTTTAAGAACGAAAGCGAAGAGTTTACAGCAAGCTTGCCCTTCGATAGAGTGTTGCAGTTGCAAGGCGTATATCAAGGTAGAAATGAAAGCTTCTTTCATAACACTAAAAACTTTAAAACCAAATTTCAACGCTCACTGTTGTCCCTGAAAGCTTTTTGGAAAGAGCAATTACCAAGAAGCGAGTCGAAAAGTTAGCTACTAAAATACTTTTTTTGGAGATACGTCTTCGTTTTTTGTCCTTCACGCTAACAAGCTAGCGAATAAGGTAGGTTGAACGTATGTTACTTGAAATCAGACTCTTTGTAGTTCATCATATGTCCAGTATGGTAATATTTAAAACCTCAAATCTGTGGACATAATATGGCCGTTAAACGTTCTATAGATTGCAGCAGTTGCAGCAATCCTTTTCAGCTTATCTAAGGCTGTCATTTTTAGACTATCACTGCAGGGGTTTAATTATTTGGCGCTTACCTTGCGGAGAGAACTTTCTTATGCAGCTTACACCAGGGTAGTGTACTTGAAAGAAAAGAAACCAAACCCAAATCATTTTGCAAACGGCCATTTAGTACGAATTTTGTGTCGGTCAGTGTTAGGACGACAACAAATATGAATTTTCCTCGTAGAAAGCATTGGGTTTATTTAATCTTAGCCTATTTCTGAATATGATTGACAAAACTTCGTCATCGATGGCATTTCCTCTATTTTAGTCCCTCAGTTATCTAAACTGTTTTTAAGTTTATCTAGGATTTTGCAATTACCTTGTCGTAGCACACCCATCTTTTGAAATAACTATATTTGTTCATATCTTTGACTTAGTCGACGGGACCCAAACAAATTTATCTTTATCTGTTCTCATTACTGGTACCTAATAATCTTTTTAATTATTGGTAAACAAGATGATCTTGCATATTAACTACGCGCTAGGGGTTCTTAATTATCGATCAAGGCAGACACGTGCAAGGGGTATTGAAATCTATTTTGTGACCACTGCCTTTATATCATAGTGCAGTAACAATTTCCTTCGAGCATCTGTAGACTGTGTTAGAGTCTCAAACAAGGATGTCAGCCTCTTAGGTTACCGAAGACAAAAAATTTGGGCTGCCGTTATTACCCTACAATTACCAAAGGTTAAACTGGGAATTTGAAACGCTTTGGATTTGCCTGCCAGCAGATTAAAGCGAAAAATTTATCATTGCCATCTAGCACGGGAATGGCAGATCCAAAGATCGACAGTTTATTTTCCATTTTGTCAAGAGAGGATAATTCTGGAGACAGTGAATACACGGATATCGTCCATTACAATGGCACCGGTTGAACATGTCTATTCTTATCCTTTCTACCACATACTCCAAACATCAGGAACACATTTGATTATTAAGACACTCGTAAAACACGGCTTAACGCAACACTGGGATTTACAGATGGTAGATATGTTTGATTGCCTCTTCTCTCCTTCAGACACACCCTTTGGGAGAACTCCAAGCCTAGCAATATCTATTTCTGTCAAAAGGAACAAATAACGTCTAAAATAGTGTTGATCTTTGTCGGATGTATCTTTAATTGCCTCCCATAAATACTTCAACCGCGTGATAATGATATGAATTCTACTTGATGCACTTTATATATTCAATTGTGGTGTATCTCGAGGCAAACATCTTCAGGATCGATCAGGAGGTATTTCAAGTTATGTTTTCCAGGTGTACCCAGGGTGTCAAAAACTTTTCATGGACGGATTCCGGTTTTTCTCTCTCGTCTTGACCCGCATTTCCAGATGTTACTTCATATGATAGTAAGTAGTATTGATGCCAAAATACTCTTTGGTATTTTAAGTTAAAAAAAATGTTATGTAGAAGAACAAAAAGCGGCCGAGACACCCAGGAGATGATATATAGACTTCGGTGGACACCATATAACAGAGAAAAATCTTCATCTACTCTTTCAAGTATCGGGAAAGTCGACTCTTTGAAGAGAACAATTAACAACGTTCCCCAGTGGTTCGGACTAAGTTTTTGTCCTTCCCGATCATCACTGCGATGTAAAGTAGGCAACGATTGGGTGTACTAAAATATGAATTTACAACGTATGCATCAGTGACTGTCTCTTGGTTTTTCCTTAGATTTTAGTTCTGTTTCTTTGGAGTTGCTGTCGTAGTCAGGTTGAACAACTTCCAGATGAAGTCCGGGTTCTATCCTTTACAGTGAAATGGGATTTCTATCCGAAAAGTAGCGAGTGTAAACGAAAATGCAACAAGCCGAACTTCTTACAATTCTGCGAGTCCTGCACGACAAACGGTGAGGAGCTTTAGCAACGAAAACGGTCTCGGCAACGAGAACGTCAAAAAGTGCAGCACCCTTTTTGGTACAAATCTTTGCCGTCCGCTCATGATCACGAATCGAAGTAGAATCTTCGTATGCGACGTGTTATGTAGGACGTGAACACAAGATTTTTTATTTCTCTTAGCAACGCACGAACGCTTTCACCACCATCGCCGTCGTTGATACTAAGTCTCCCTGATCATCACTTGGGAGCTTAACAAATGTAATGTTTGATCCCGCGTGTTTGATGTCACAGAAAAAGTCCAACAAAGAGATAATAACGGCCACTCATTCTCCGCTACTAATGGTTATCTTTGTTATCTTTGCAATTACTCCCAAAGAAAAGTTCAGAAATTAGAAGAGAAATAACGAAGTTTTGACCATTTTCACTTTGAACATATACGTTGTTTACCCCCAAATTTTGCAAATCCATTCACTAGTGTTTCTAGTTTCTCCTGGCTTGGGTATTATAGTGGCCCCACAGGTAATTGAAGAAATTGTTGGGGGAGGGGGTAAACAAGGTGTATTGTGGGCAATGTGATAATGGTAAATCATTTCATTTACCTTCATGGCCACACCGTCTTTGTTTCCCAGGCTAAAACGTACCACAAGGTTGTTGATGTGATGGGAAGTGGTAAAAGACTTCTTGGCAAGTACTTCAGGGTTGCATTCTTTGGACAGGTAAATGGTTTGTAGTCGTACCATCAACGAAATATATTTTAAACCGACTTGAGTTTAAAAACAGCAAACTAAAAATATTTGATACAGTGTGATGACTTCAACCGGGGCCACCTAAGGACGTGAGGTTTTTTAGTTAAAGGGGCTAATTTTTTTTTTCAAACGCTAAAACGCTTTTCGCATCAACTGAATTCCAAAACTAATGGTTCAGGTTTATCATTTAAAGCTATATTTAGGCATTGGAACTGTTTCGTACCTTCTGTTGCAACGGATGGCAAGGATGGACATAGATTAAAACTTTATAAAGCTGGCCTAACTTTTTCAAGTTTTTAAAAATGCTATGCCTACAAAAATCGCTTTCCAATCTTTTGCATGATAGCATAACTTGCATTCTTCGATTTAGTGGTTTCTACTTTGCTTTTTATTTGAGATGATTTATTCCTTCTTAAGTGTGACTAAGACCATGCTTCTCTTAGTAGTTTTATGAAATGGTAAGTACAGTTAACCACAGGGGATAACTCAGGGGCAATCTCGTCACCGGAGCCTTCGGATCTTATGGCTGCGCATGACTCAAATGCTCTGGGAAACTCCGCTGAGCCGTAGCCAAAATCTGGCTATTCGGACCTCACAGCGCGTACTCTAAGTACCAAATCAAAAATGCAATCTCCACCCCGGATCGAGCTCTTTTGCGCATGACAGCCAGAGATGGAAGAGCTCTGGTGAACCCTAGAATAAGACTGTTTCTGATTGGTTTCAGTTAAAAACAATAAACGTGTTTCTGATTGGTCCATTCAAGTTCGCATGAGAGCGGGTGAACGTAAAGCATGTCTGGTGTGTGAGCCGGTTTTTCCCTGGAAATGTTGAAGCTTGTAAACACGCCCTGCCGATTTGCGATTTCAGCGATTCCAAAACAACATTTGCACGACCAATTAGGCAGAATAACTGGATTCCCAATTTTTGAATAAACTACGTTTAGCTGCATATCGAAAACTGACCAAGAAAGGACTTGAATGTGAAAAATAAAATAAAAATACATCGACATCTTTTCCAGCTATAATTTGAGAAGCATGATATATTTAGTATATACACACGCAGTGATCTTTTTGTTTTATGCAATCTGATTGGTTCGCTATCTCGGACTATTCAATAATATTCAGCTCATAGCCAGTGGATAATGTGTGAGCTCGGTGTTTTTCTCATTTTTTTAGAGAACGATCTTTTAAAAGTCGACAAAATCCTAGGACTGACTTTTTTTTTAAGGCAAGAAAAGACTTGGAAGGATTCAATACGGCATTTTTCAATTTACTGTAGCTGAGTTTTGTGCTCAATGGATTGTTTACAGCTCCCGTGTATTCGCGTAGAATAAGCCGTTTCGTGAACTCAGCGTTTTCTAACAAGATAATTTTGGCTCAAAGGAAACAGTTCAAACTTTTAGCGGTTCCATTTAAGCCATTACGTTGTTGTTTGCGAAATGACAAACTTGTGAATTGCCATGTTTAAAAATTCTGCAAAGATCTATTTTTAAACTTACTGGTGATTTGATCTGTCAATCAAATCGTACTTTTTATCCTCTCTGATTTTGTTGAGATCACTTCGTGTGTATATACTAAAACAATTATTCTTTTCAATCGCGGAGAATAGTGGCTTTGGGAATATTTACCTCTCCGCTTTCGCGGCTCCGTAAATTTTTAGCCACTATTCACCTTGATTTCAAAAAATGATTGTTAAATGATTATTCTTCGACTTCCACCTTATCATATTCACGCGAAGTAGCCGGGTATGAATGAAAACTTAACCTTCATTTCTTAAATTGCCCAAAAAATAGACTTGCAAGAGAAATGTAAAAAGTGAATCGACATCTTCCTAAAGTGATGCGTGTACAATGCGATTAGATATTAATAGTTGTCCTCTTTTCCCCTAATTAAAGGTTAACGCCAGCAAAAGATAATTTTCTGGCACCTTGACGAATATCTGCGGGAGTCAGAAAAACATGCATTCACACGTTCCTGTAAGTGGTCCCGGACACTTTCGAAGAGTACCATCTCTTAGGGCCTGTTTACATGGAGTGGGGACCCCGGTCTAGTGGGGTTGGTTTCTTTTGTTTTCACGCTCTAGGGGACACAAAACAAAAGAAACCTACCCCACTAGACCGGGGTCCCCCACTCCATGTAAACAAGGTCTTAGTCATCGCCTCTATCGCCCGTCTCCTGTCAAAATGTTCTTCATCCGATCGAAACGATCATATGCAAACACTTCTAATTCATTATGGTACAATCCGGACGATTGCGGCGATCTAAGTGAACTGAAAATGTGCACAGGTATTGGCTTTAATAAGTAATCAAAGACATCACCTCGATCGCTTCAATCTTCGCCAAAAGTCAAAATGATGAGGGAAATACTTTGGCTTTATTTTTTTCACCATTCAGGAGAATCCCGTTTTTTTTCTATTCACCTACTTTCTAAAGTATACTACTCGTGTTTTTAGGGCTGGGGATATTGTTTCCATTCGGTGAGCTTCTTCATGCCCCGTCTCTACTGTCTCTGCATTTCAATATCCCAAACGGAAGTCTCCTCATGTAAGGAAATCCAGATTCCGGAATCCGGAAAATCTTTGCTTGTGGAATCCGGAATCCTGGGCTTTGGAATACGGAACACAGCTCAAGGTATCCGGAATCCCACGAACGATTAGAATCCAGAATCCAAGTTCCCCTGACAATGACTGGAATTCAGTGCTTGAAATCCGAAATCCGCGACGTGGAATCCAGAATCCAAGACTGCTTTGGACATGGCTCGCAACGGAGCGACGATAATTATCGTAAACTTACGATTATCACTTGTGTCTTCTATAAGGCAGATATGGTATAATGTTCTGCTTCACATTTTGCTGTCTTTATTCAATTTTGATATCCCCGTTTCAGCACCAACTGTTTTGTACGGTATGGCTGGTTTGTCCACAACGCGTCTTCGTCGTCGTCTTCTTGAGTGTGTGTTTTTTTAATTTTATCCGTTTTGTAGTCCACAGAGTTTGAATGAAAAAAAAATGCCATCTATCCATTACTACCAGCTGTTAACAGTAGCCCGTTTCATCCTTTGAACTTCTAGCCACAACACATTTAATTGTCTTTAATTCCAGCCTCCTTAATGCCATTTTGAATCTGAAGTAGACCAGTCTCAACTTGCTGTAAGAATTCCCTTGCTTTTTTCACCGCTCGCTCGTTCTCTTGTGTTTTCTCCTCTATGGCATCTCTGGTCCTTTTCACTTTCTCGTTCTCAAGCATTTCTGCGTTTGCCAGTAAGCGTTCAGCTGCTTCCTTTTCACCGACGAAGGGTGCCAATGGAATTCTGTTTTTTGCACTGAGTGATTTGTGACCTGTTTTACTTCTATTAGTATGGTCTTTTTCCGTTGTTTCTGCAGACAATTTCTTTATTTTTAATGTTTTGTGATGATGATCGGCTTTCTTGTCCTTGGATTTGCTATCCTTTGGCCCTGCATCAGATTTCTTCAGCTTTTTCTTGTCGATAGATTTCTTACTGGATTCTGGTTTTTCCGCGATTAGTTCTCTAATCTTTGTTATCATGTCGTGGGTTTTTGTCTCTTGGATATCTTTTCCAAGTTGTCCGAGATCATTTGAAGCCTCTATAAGAAATAGAGATTAACCACATTGCATGTAATTAAATAAATTATTTATTACGCGTTGTTTTATTGGTCGTTAGACACCTCCGATGTATATCGGAGTACAGCAACAGCCGAACACCCTGAATTGAGTTCAACAATTGTAACTGTTGACACCAAGGGGAAAAAAGCAACAGAAAAGAAAGATTTGTGACTTTTAAATTGGAACGGAAAACTTCAACAGTTGAATGCTACATTCTCTGATAATATTTGAATAAGTTGCAGATTTTTGTGCCCTTTCCGGCTTACGAACCCATGAACCCAACAGTGGCGGGGTGGGGTGGGGGGATAGCAGGGAAAGAGGGAAGCTTTAAGAAGATTTGAAATTTGAAAAGCTTGCAGATTTTTGTGCCCTTTTCGGCATATGTCCATGCACACCCCGTGGACCTAACAAGGGAGGGGGTGGTTTGGGGGAATGGTAGGAAAAGAGGGAAGCAATAAGGCTACTCTCGCAAGGACAGTGCATGTCAACGTGTTTTCTGAAAGTGTTACAGGAAATTATAACCAGCTTAGCTCAGATCCAGGATAGTTCCTAGTTTCTTGCTTTCTTTCGTTTTTCTTTTCTCTCTCTTTTTTTTTCCAGTTGTTGTTATTACATAACGTGAATACTAGATTCCATCCTTTTGTGGGATATTCAGTTAGAGGTTTAAAATAAGACAAAACTGCCTGGTATGACAAACCAAGCGCAAAGAAGAAATCCTGTTTTAAAACAGACACATCCATTCACTGTGCACCCATCTGCAGTCAATAGAAGTATCCTATATTTTGTTAACTTGTAGCGTTAGAAGCGTTTATATCAAATACCTGTAACTTCGCTCAGTGTTTTAGAGGCCTTCTTGGTAGCATCTGACAATATTTTCATCGTCGCTTTTAATGCCGCTTGCACTCTATAAGTTAAGTCTTCGGCTTCTTTCTCCACGTTCTTCAGTTTTCCCTCTACGGCCTTCTGGTAAATTTCGACTACTTTGCGAAGTTTGTTTAAGTCAAACCCAACTTGATGCAAAGCTCGTAGTCCCTGCTTGGCCTTTGCCGTTAGATCGAAGGGCTGTACAACTCCGTAACAACAGTAAGACTTCTTCTGACCATTGGCATCTACACAACAATTTACAAAGATCATTAATAAACTTTAAGGTTCTCTGTCACGCTATTTGCTATCAAGCGCTTTTCCGCATCAATTGAAATATTGAACTCGTAAACCTGAAACCTCGTTCACCTGTAGTGCCCCGTTCACCGACTGAATGGTTTCTCGTGTGGCTGGTATGTGAACTTTTCTACAATTTCCCCAACTTCAAACAATTGTTTGGACAGTTGTTTTGCCTGCCTCTCCATGTATTAAATTAACTTCTTTTTTCTTTGGCTGTAAAACGCTTTTTCCGATTACTAGGTCGCTGGCCTAGAAATCAAACGTGAGCAAAGCAGAGTTCGTTGGTTACTTTTCAATATAGTTTCCCTAACAAACTTGTTTGAAAGCTGCACAAGTTTTGCTCACTATCGATTATTTGGACTGTTCAACGCGGCGGGACAAGATTAATATTGTGACCGACTATATCATTGGCTCGGTATACACTAGTAAGAACAATTATTCATATCAGTGTCGGTGGAAGGTGACTGAAAATGTTGACATTTCAAGAGCTATGAATATTTTCAGTACAGCCGCTTCGAGTGGGTACGAAGAGTAGGGAGAATGTAATTGTTATACTTGTGAATGGTAATAGATTTGATACTGAACTCGTTCAGGTTTAATTTTACCCTAAAACTAAAAACTAGCATTTAGCTAAAATAATCACGGCCCCGCTCTGTTTATGTAACAATGTTAAGTTCAACATTTTTCCCGCCAAAAACAGGTAATTACACAGCTGAATGGTTCAAACGTACGTCTCACTTTCAATAATCATTTGTACACAAATGTACGCCTTAGCTTGGATTGCTTTGGTCTGGATTAATGTGAATACTGCCGATTATATATACTTACGGCCGTGTTAGATGTTTGTTGAGAGATGGCCTTTTTTTCTTGTTATAATCCTTGTAAGGGTTAATTTTTCCTTAAACAAGGACTGTTTGGCGGTATCTCAGTTTCACTTATAGTAGCGCTATTGTCTACAATATATTCTATTTCAACAAATGACGAATTCAGAAAATAAGTCAGTAATAATGAATCTGACCATAACACAAGAACACTGGCATGAAAATAGCCGATAAATCTGTAATAAAACGATAATAAACTGTTTACTACAATGGAAATGAATATTTCATAAAGTTCAACTCACTCTTTATCCTTATGATTGGCAACGCAGCGGCCATGGCACAAAGAGTTAAGATTATAACTACGCGTGACATGATGCTTGAAAACCATCAACCTAAAATCAAAGATTAATCGGTGGCAATTAAGATCAATCCAAGACGGCGTTTTGCGAGGTGCGAAACTTTTGTCAATGATTTCTGTGACTCAATCAATTTGGAAAAATATCAACATGTGATTGGTTAGTTAGACAGGTTAGTAGTAAAACATAAGAGTCTTTACCAGTTGTTTGCTGTTTTGTGGGTTATTTCTCAATATTGAGCTAATTACAAATAAACGCAGCCGAAACGATGTATTGAGAGGAAAGATTTTAACTTTAATTTGATTTCTTATTGTCGCAGTATGGAGTTGAACGACAGTTCACAGGCACCTTAATCGTAGCCATTTTAGGTTTAAAATTGAGTAGCACGAGAAACTCTTTGTAGTAACAATTAAAACTAGATAAGCTATGATCATTAATACAGCGAACATACTTCCTGTAGTTTGCATTGTACAAATATATGTTCCAACACATATTACTATCGTGTCGATGGCCATAGAAGTCGGGGACAGCCGGAAAATCGTCCTTGCGCGTGGTGAAAGGGAATCTAGATTCCGGAATCGGGGACATTTTTGCCTGTGGAATAGGCCATTTCCGAGTTCCAAAAAATCTCACTTTCAAAACGAGGCTAAGTGCGAAACCTTTGTTGTGAAAATGACTTTTATTTGTATCATAATGAAAAATCATTTTCATATCAATGGCTTCGCACTTAGCCTCGCTTTGAAAGTGAGATTTTTTGGAACTCGGAAATGGCCTATTCGAAATCTGGGAAATTTTTGGAATCCGGAATGCTCAAGGAATCCGGAATCCCACTAACGAATGGAATCCTAAATCAAAGTTCCACTGACAAAGAATCTAGAACCTGAAATTCGGAATCAAAGGCGTGGAATACAGGATCCAAGACTGTTTTGGATTCCTTACATGGGAGACATCGAGGACCTGCAAGAGAACTTACTGAACATATATATCTTTTGCTACTATCTAATGTCCATTTCATACAACATTTAGTTCCCCCGAATGTGCCCTTGCTGTGTAAAAGAAGCAGAGTGAGAAAAACGGCTCTTTTATTTAAATTCTACCCAACAGATGTCAATTAACGGTAACACGAAGAGAATAATAACCAATAAAAGGTCAAACACCTGATCAAACGTACTTTCCCTTTTATATGATGATCCATATAGAAATCATCAACATGAGTAACTCAAACACAGTACAATGTACCGATATGGATAAAAGTTCCAACTAAATGAGATTTTTTTTTGTTCTTTGCACGTTTTTGGGTCTAGCCCTATAGCCGAGTTGTTGGTGGAGTCGGGGGGGAGGTGGCTGGGTGGGAGTAGGGTACTAAAACGAGAGTTAGTTGTTAGTTGCCACAATAACGCTTTTACCTGTTAACAAGGAACTCCACCTTACTAATTTTCTTTGTTGACCCTGACTCTCTTTAAGTTAAAGACGAAATTTATAATGGGAAGAATCGCTTCATGCACATGAGCACATTTTTCTGACGATAAAAGGATGTTAAATCCCAACCCCTCTCTCCGGCTTGTCTTTGCTGTAAAATTTAAAGAGACCTTTGGATAACTATGATGCTCTACATATCATTATAGTAACGCAGTAACTCAGCTTGCTGATGAGCAAACGAACGGCAAATGGAATCGAAGAATATCTGATGGATTTAGTCCTTGTTACCAAAAGGTCTTACTGGGAGCCTTCCAAATCTTGAAGATTTTGCGATGTTTTTGACATAAAAATGTTTTCAATCTTGACATTATAAAGCTGTTAATCGCTAAAAGGGATCTTCTAAACAGATAAACGATGGTTTACCTCATCAGCTTTCGGTATAAAACCAACACACAAGCGATGCTTCTTGTTCCAGCAACTCTACCCCATGATTTTACGAAATCGTGCGTAGTCTTCCCGCCAAAAACATCAAATTTAACGCTTGTTTATGGCTATCGTTACTTAACTATGTTACCATGAATCAAAACATATAAGGCATTTCTAACGTTCATTTCGGTAGGGTGTTCTAAAAGAGCTATTCGATTAGTACCACTCTCATAGTTCTAGTGGTTCCATGTTTCCCAAAGTAGCATCAGTTTCAGTTTCGTTGCCTCAGTTCGTAAGTTCTAGTGGTTGCAAAAATGAATGCACGCGCAAAATAAAACAAGCCGTTCAACAGTCGAGCGATGCTTTGTTAGTGAATTATACTTAGCAGGTACCCGTATTTGTGAATATTGAGCTGTCTGGATTTACATACTTTACTGCCACTATGTATATTCGTTCCCTCGTTGTTTAATAATTAATAGAGTACCAGTATCTAACCCGGCTAAAGCCGCGCTTTCTTTCGCGTCAAGAAGCTTATACCGACAAAGCGTTGCAGTTACGACGGTGTGCAGCCGTGTTTTTTCGACTGCAACATGAAGCGGGTTATAGCAGCGTTGGTCATGGCGGCGGTTGTTTCTCCTTTGATGTCTTATCCTTTGAAGGATTCTACAAGTAAACTATTGAAAAGAGGTACGTTTATGTGTTCTGCATAAGTAAACTGAGCTTTATTTCAATCTGTACAAAGGGTAACATTTAAAGAGGGAGATAATCTTGTGTTTTTTACGGATAGTATATAAGTTCTGTCAGAATCATCCTACCCGGACTTATGGACCGGATAGCTCAACACGATTTCTTGTAATTAGCATTTTATTACCGATCGACTCTTACTTGAGGTTTTTGAACTAACAGAAAAAATTAAGACGTTTTAATTATTTTTGAAATCTTACAATGTGTTTACAGTATATGAATCATTAACGTTTTGCAGCATAAATGCTCAAATGGGTTGTGTCAAACTAAAGTCTTGTGCACGTGGTTCTTAAACTATCCGTTTAAGCGGAAAAAGAGTAAATTAGTTACTTGTTGTAAGAATCGAAAATTGAAATCCGAGTTGCCTCTTGCCCTTCGCCCCAATCCCTCTGTGTTAATAGCAAACCATTTTGATTAAACTCGATTGCTATAATAAAGGTTCGTTTCAAGCTTCAAACTTTAGTTTTATGTCTTAACGTAGACAGTAAGGTAGGTTATACTTTCGTTTTTTAAGAAAAAAAATTAAATAAATTAAGGAGACACAAGCTACCCCCCAATAATACGACTCGGCTGGTTTCCATGGAGGGCGACTTTACCATGAAAGCAAAACATTAAGACCAATATTATATTATATACAACAACCAATAAAAAAACTAGCATATAACTAGAACAAGAATAGCATTGGACTATAACAGATATTAAAGTGAACTGATATAAAGATGTACAGTTTTTAAAACCCGGGAGAGAAAGAAGAGGAAAATCTGGTATTATCAGCTGAGTTAATAACAAGTTATTTTACCTAAGGATCTTAGTTAACGCTTTTGTGGTTTAAGGTCGCTTACTTCATAGCCCCCTATTTTTTAGTTTATGGAAATAAACATCTTTATTTTTAGGAATAAAAGGTTTGAAAATAGGGGGCTAAGTAACTGCATGGGGTTTAATGACAGGTTTATCGACAGTCTTTACAAGCTAGTCGAGTTCAAGTTTCCTAACAATTGAACGCACTTGTCATGTGATACCATAAAGCAAGATAATGATTCTTTAGCCTTAATACAACTGATTTCACTGAAATACTGACAGTGTCATTACTTAATGATAACGATAAGTTGCATTTTTACACCAACCAATCTTCCTTTGTTTTCATTCCAGTGAGAAGGGAAGAGCAACCTGACCAAGATGCGAACAAAAACGAAACTGAAAAGGTCGCTGACATTGCTCCTGGTTTGGGCGGGACAAATGTTCGTTTTCCGAGTAAGTTTTTAAATATTTGGTCTAAGGGTTTTTTATTGGAGACAACTACTTTCAAAATGGTCGAGAAACTGTTGCAAAAAAAGATGCTTTCTTTACCCTCCTCAGGGGTGAAAATCTTTGGATTATAAAAGATTCTCACCTCTTCCACTGTTCAAAGTTGTCAAAGCAAGTTTGAAGTTGACCTTGGAATCCTTTTGTCTGTGACAGCGGGGGAGAGGGGCTTAAATCATGCCAAGTGTACTGATAAACACCATTTTTGGTCTTGTAAGTAACAGTATCTCAAGGCTTTTGGCAACTTGATGGAGCTTACAATTAACGTGAAGGATGAGAATTGCCTTTTTCTTCGATTAACAAACCTGCTTCATGCTAAATTTGGTAAATTGGACAATTTTATATGGAAAATGGCTGATTTGAAACAAATTGGTAACACTGATGAATCAAGGAAAACTATGGTATTTGAAACCTCTATGCCGCTTATCAGTTGAACGAAGTTTCCAGTAAAATAATATGTCATAAAAGTTTTAATCTGTTTAGTCAATGATGTGATTTGAACTCAAGCGGTATTTCGTCTGAAAGATTTTCTTGTTGCGAGCATGGTGAGTTCATGAAGAAGTGCCGCCTCTCAATTCTTCAGTTTTATCCGCCATGATTTTAAATTTTAAATTTGTGCATGGACTTTTCACATCATTTTAACAGTCCTCATATATGATATATTTCATACATCATTAACACTCATTTCTTTCACGGGAACATATGAACCCACAATTGACCTACACCCAACGTCAGTGGCTTCATAGCTCAGTTAGTAGAGCATCGCATCGGTATCGCGAGGTCACGGGTTCAAACCCCGTTGAAGTCCTAAATTTTTTTTTCAGGCTTCTTTACGCAATTCCATAAATTGCGTTCACTGCGACGATCAGTTCTTGCTTTTCATTTCATTTCCGCAGTTCATATATGATTTACTTCATATATCATTAACATTTCATATATCATTAACAGTCTTCAATGCATTGTAAGCGCGTTATGTTCCTTTCAGTTTGTATCTATAGACTGGGAATGGCAAACAGGTTTGTCATTCGAGATCATCAGATCACTGCTTCGTCTTCGTACCCGCGTGCTCATCTACAGCCTCACATGGGTCGACTGGATAACCCGTGGGGTTCCTGGTGCGTAAAACGAAAACACCCAGGACCGCATTACATGCAGATCGATCTTGGTATGTACAGAAACATTATATACTAGCAGGTTTTTTCAAAATTTTACTCGGTCAGTTGAAGCAAAATGTCCACACTGTAAATCAGAAAGATCCGTTCTAGCCCTAATAATGAGGCCGTTTCGGTGAGTAAAATACAGCCCAATTAGCTAGGGCTGATTTGGACCCAAGGGCTGAACTGGGGCCCATAGCGGGTTGGAATAGCCTTTTGATGGGGCTGTTTTAGCTTAAATTATACTCTAATGGCTCTGAGAGAGGCTGAATCAGACTATGGCCTGCAGGGCTGAATTGGCACTTTCGGGATCAAACAGATATTTTAAATTTTCATTGCAATCACTCTCTTTACACCATGTCTCAACCCGAAACAGATTGATAGAGTGAAGTAAACGAGGGTCTCTTAATGCATTTTCAATTTCCAATTAACCCCAGTTAACGCAAGCATTATTGATCCTGTTACCCCCAAATCAGTGTCCGAGTCCTGAGTTCGTTTAAGTCGGGAAGAATGCAATGCGCACCCTCAATGCAAGCCTAGGGTTTCTTAGTTAAATTCGGGGCGCTGTTCAGACTCCCCGTCAATCCCTGAGTTCATTTAGGCCAGGCAAACTGTAATGCGAAGTAAAATGAGTTACGTAAGGAGAAAATGAAATATCTAAGCAATAATGCCATGATCTATTTGTCCTTCTATTTCATGCTACACCAAAGGCAGTCGAAGCCTATGACACACCGCCCAAAAATGAGACCTTATGGGTGTACGGGATATTGACATATTCTCCAACACAGCTTTGTACTGTGTATGAACTCCTATAGGATTCTCCAGTGGTTCTTTTAGCTTAATTGTCATTATATTTTAAAGGTATCACAAGACTGGTCAGCGGTGTCATTACACAAGGTGCGCGACATACGCCTGACTATGTAGCTCAATATCGCGTCAGCTACAGTCTTGATGGTCAGCGTTGGACTGTCTATAAAGAGAATGGCACAGAAAGGGTAATACAATTTATTATATGGAGGAGAGTGTTTTACTGGGAACTAAACCACTCGTAGATTCCATACGCCACTTCATCCGGGACCCGAGTGGCGTATTTTCTGTATGTCACCTTTGTGAGTGTCGTATCGTTCAATGACGTCACGATTCCCGCCTTTTGCTTTTGTTGAATTGGTTTCTCCATATAATAAAAAGAACATTACACGTTGGCTCGAAGATATGAATTTTATGTTCTCGTGGCAAGAACAATATCAAATTCATATCTTCTCGCCACCGTGTAATATCCTCTATATATGTACATGTGTCAATTGTGATCATATTACTTTAATGGGTGGATTGACTCTGGACCGCCCTGAATACTACCTCCCCAACCTTCCAGACGGATTATCTCATGAAGACCTGATGATCATTGATAAACTGCCCCCTCAACAGGCTTCACAAGGTTTAGCTGAGGAGCACGGAACAAGCAAGAAGCGCGAGAGGGGGATGATGGGAACTAGCGTAGAACGTGAGCGTGGAATGATGGGAAGGAAAAGAGAGAAAGACCTACGGATTTTCTGCCCTCCTCATTTTACCCCCGCTTTCCTTAATAATTAACTCAAATCCCCCCTCCTCGCCAAATGATCACGAGTGACTGAGGATGAGGCAGATTGTTAAATGTGTACTCAAATTACGATAACAGGGTTTCCGAATTCTTTATCATATATTTGCGGAACTATTGTTGACTAGTTCCGCGTGTTCAGCTTGTGGGGACGGGGCGAAGAGATGTGAGCAGGAAAAATAGCCAAGGAGCAGGGTAGCGAGCGAGAGCGAAGGATCCCTCCTTTCCCTCTACTCTCCTCAACTATCTAAACGCCTGAAACAGTCTATATTGATGTTTTTTATTTGACGGACATCTTCACTTTCATCAGCTTTTTCAAGGTTTCTACTATCAGTTCACAAATCACTTCCGTTACCGTGTGGCAGCAAGATACATAAGAATTCTTCCCCAGGCTTTTCGTGGTTATCTATTGTGCATGAGAGCAGAAGTAATTGGTTGTTCATTTAGTCAAGGTAAGGCAATCCTAACAAAAATTAATGATAACCTTTTTCAAGCTGACTAGTTTTGGCTTTTCAAACTCCACTTAAGTGGGGCGCGTCTATTAGACAGAGGGCGTTTATTGGAGAGGGGTGTCTAATACAAATTTTACATCGCAGGGAAGGCGTTTATTTGAGCGAGGACGTCAATTAGACCATTTACGGTACACCAAAGTTACTTTTCGCGTAATTAACACTCTTAATCTCTTTTTTTCCTGAAGCATCCCTAATATCCAAGCTAGAAAGTATTTTCTTGTAATTTATCAGACTGTGATGGCTAGGGGAATTGCTGGTTTTAACCACGTGACAGGATAACCATACCGGTTAACAAAACAACAAACGTTTTTTTTTTCTCGTCCCCCATCAAGCATTATGGGCTCTCTAACTAATTTTGTTTCGTTCGCCATGTTTAGTTAATCTGGCATTTAACCAGACAGCCCAGCAGTCAACCACGCAGGGGGACGCTGTAGCCTTGAAAGCCATTGATGGAAACTTCAAGGGTGGTAAGAGTTATATTCAGGATCTAAGAAACCCTAAGTTTCAAAGTTCTTACCGAGTATCATAACCGCTTTTTTCTCCTCTAGATTCCTGCTCCCTGACCCAGACTCAAGACAAGCCTTGGTGGCGCGTGGACCTGGGATACAGCACGACGATAAGAGAGCTCTATATCGCTGGCCCTCCAAATGGCACCGAATTAAAAGAATTTGAGATCAGGATTGGTGAAAGTTTAGAAGATAATGGAAATAAAAATTCAAAATGTGGCGAAAAGCACAGCGTAAGGCCTGGTGAGATTAAAACCATCAGCTGTAATTTGACTGGACAGTACATTTACATCCAGGTGCCTGAGAGTGGAAAGGCTTTGTCTCTTTGCGAGGTGGTGCCTTACGGGATGGGTAAGTGATATATCAAACAATAGACACAGTGTTTCATCCTTTTTCAAACACTGAAAACAGAGTTAAAAATAAGACGCACAGCGGAGTGATTTTGACGAACTTCTATTATTGTTTGAAATTTTAATGAAGCACTAGATCTCTCGTTTGATATGACGTTTCAATCAACGTGATTTTCAAAGAGACATTGAGGATGAAAAAGCAAGCGCTTTTCATAAGATATCCTGCAAGTAATGGCATTGTTTTCCTATTGGTTTTGTTTTATGAACTTCAACTCGAACTTGGATTCCAATTTGAATATTCAAACTCAAAATCAATTTTTATCTGTGCTGGAAGTGTAGAACTTTAACTCAAACTCAATTTCAAACTCAAAATCTAATAGTATACTCACTCAAAGTCGATCTCGATTGCGAATTGCAACCGTCGAAGTCAATGTAAACAAAATGCTGTAACACTAAGTCATCTCGAACTCAAAGTGAAACTCAAAATCAGTTAAGGTCGTTTTGTCTTCAGTGAACCTTATCGGTTGGATTTTTCTTTAATAATGGATTTCCTCAAATGACAACAAAAAATGTGTGCTGATAGTAAAAGTAAACGTTTTTTGCAGATCCAAAGACGGTTAACTTCAATCCTTACATAGTTCTGCAATACGTAAACTATGTTCGAGCTCAAAAGTATATGCAACAGCTTCGACTACAGCAAGAAAAATTACGAAACGCAACCTTAGAGGCCCAGAAAAAAGGTCAACAAGTCTTACAGCAAGGACAACAAGTAAGCTAAGCCCCTTAAGTTGGGTTTTGTGATTAGCTTCATCTAACCGAATTAATTGACCATCAAATGTCTGAAGGCAGGTTTGAAAAATGTAGCCATAGTTTGTAAACATAACCTGGGAAAGATTGGTAAAACAGCATTGTGAATTCCACGATTCTACAGCATTCCCAGCCCAACCAACTAAAATGAGGCTTATTAGATCAGATTATATCTCTGCCAGTACGTTTGCCGGTTTAAGTAAAGAAGTCATTTCATAAATAGGTTGAGCGTAATCGTCCGGGTGAGCGTAGTACTTAACAGGACTGTTGTTTGCAGTGAACGACGTTTGACGACCTATGCGGTAGTAATCTTTAGGGTCAAAGTGAGTTGTATCAAGTCCGTTGATGGTAATAAACTCTGGTTATTGACCTGATTGCTGAATAATGTTGCGATGTCATTGGTCGTCGGTCACTTAAACCTTGATGTTATTGGCAATGAAGACTCTAAATAAATGTGATTGATGCCGGCTTTTCGACCCGATTTTTGTCACAGTCTGACGGTCGTCAGGATATTGTTAGTCAAATTGTCTGTCGTTCAGTCATTCTATCGTTGTTAGTTTTTCTTGAGTACGTCAATAAGTTCTTTTCGGTTTAAGGCGATTGGTGGAGCTCAACAACAGGGACAGCAAGCCATCAACCAAGGACAGCAGTTGGCTGGTCAGGGTCAAGCTGCCATTGGTGGAGCCCAGCAACAGGGCCAGCAACTACTTGGGCAGGGCCAAGCCGCTCTTGGCGGATTTCGGAGTAAGTCATTAAGTACCACAGTCATTACATAGTTGAATTCTGTTCTGACGACGATATAGTATATAACTGAACAAATGACTTATGAAACTCACACACGCAACTGAACATCACCAACAACAAGAAAAATCAAGGAAACAACGTAAAAAAATCTCATATTTTGTTTGAAAAGTAAAGAATTGCTTGACAAAAAGTATATTGCTTTAGGTTACCTTATCTATTACCCACATTTTGCTGAACAGAGAACCGCTCGGATTTATTATTATTTTTTGCTATGCTTTTCCCTTTAAAGAACGAATGAAACCTTTCGATACTATTTTTAATTAATGGAAATGTAGATTATGTGTGTTAAACTTCATCTGAAATAAAAAGTCCTTAGTGGAAGTCTCTTGTTGTAGATCAAGGCCAGCAAGTCTGGGGACAAGCGCAAGGGGCACTTGGTAATGTCCAAGGTCAAGGTCAGCAGGCCTTTAACCAATTACAAAGTCAAGGTGCAGGCATGGCAAACCAGTTTCAAAACGAGTTTAACCAGTTCCAGAATCAGGGCGCTGGAATGTTGAACCAGTATCAGAATCAAATGAAGCAATTGCAAGGTCAAGGAATGGGTATGGTAAACCAGTTCCAAGGGCAGTTTCAAAACCAGTTTAATCAGTTACAAGGGGCAGGAATACTTGGCCAAGCACAGAACCAAATGAACCAGTTTCAAGGTCAGGGGATGGCATTGGCCAACCAGCTTCAAGGGCAAGGACAACAACTGGCCAATCAGTTACAGGGACAGGGAATGGGATTGGCCAATCAAATTCAAGGTCAAGGCATGGGTGCTGTGAACCAGTTACAAGGGCAAGGTGACTAAAAATGCTAACATAAAAAGTGAGATAGTGTAAAATCCTGCACGTTTATGTTTACTATTGTTTTCGGCTTGCTTAGGGGCCAGGGGCACGTTTCTCGAAAGTCCCGGTAACTTTTCGGGCCCGAAATCAAATATTCAAATCGAAATATAAAGAATAAGAGCGCGGGTCCTGGCTAGCAAACTACTCCATTTCGTTTCATTAACTGACAGTTTTATCATGTTAGATGCAAAACTATTGAAACCTCGATCTTTAATGTAAACGGCAACTGCTTACCGGGCCCGTTAATTATCAGGACTTTCGAGAAACGGGCCCCAGGGGATTAGGGACCAAAGTTTGTCTGGCAGAACGAGTGGGAATAGCCTCCTTAGCTTAGCAGGCGCTTGAAAGTTATGAAACAAGAAAGAAAGGGGTGTGCGAGGGAGATGCGGCACATTAGTTTGCACAAGCGCCTGCTAAGCAGGCTAGACTGGGAATATAGCCGGATTATAGACCCCGTTCATTTTTTACTTACCTCGTGTTCGAACCAAACGTTTTTAAAAATGTACTTTTATCAATGGATGCCTGTTTATCTTTAATTGAATTATAATTAGCACTCTTTTTAACTTTTTGATAGCTGATCAGTGTAAACCTCAGCTTGCACGTTTGCCTTAACTGATCAACAAACCGTATGCTAGCCAGGTGTTGTCTAGTCATTACCGTCTTGGTCCTTTATGCTAGCATGACATTAAAATTTTATTCCAGGTATGAATGCATTTAACCAGCTCCAGGGACAAGGGCTGGGAGTGGCAAAAGACTTAACAAAAACTACAGATGGTCTGACTGAAAAGGTAAAAACTGCATAGCTCATCATGATACACAAGTTGATAAGCCTACTCAAAATTTCTTACGAAATTTTATAAACCCAGGGGCTTAAACGGGGTTTATAACTTGAATTTTATAGCAGGGATCTTTTGTGAACCGATGAACCATTGGCCTTAGAGCCTCATTTTGACCAGCAGGTCAGCTGGGGGAATAATTGCTCTTGCTCTTTCTTCCAAAAGTGAGAAATACTACACTTGACGAAGGTTGAAGACTTTTACATTGGTATCATTACAGTGATTATTGTAAAGGCCGTATAATTTCCTTGAGATTAACTCTCACGACTGATAGAATTTTTTGGTTCTCTGCACAGGCTAAAGACTTTTACAAAAAGGTAGGTTTGAGTTTTTGATTAACATTGAGAATTAATTTTATAAAAGTATTTGTGATGTGTTAAATCAACTTTCATATACGATATATTTCTCATTTTGACACAACTGTTTCTACAATTAATCTATAGTTAAAGCCCTGGGTTACGAAGGCGGAGGACTTTTACAATGACAAAATCAAGGGACATTATTTTGACATGGCAAAACGTAAGTGCTTTAAGAATTTCAAAGCATTGTACACAATGATTGAGTCAGCATGTCCTAAAAGCAATGACAAACGGAAACAACTATTTAGTTTTATCAGACGCTGAATAATTCCTACTTGCAAGGTGAAATACTTAATGATTGTACAACTATTAAAATTCACTGTAAATAGAGAAAGTCGTTACGTCACGTTGCCACGGTAGCGAAATTTCTGGATGAAAACAAACTAAAAAAGTCACTTCAAAAGTAAATTCGCACTGTTTCAAACTTCATCAGTCTTATTCAGTTTCATTTAATTTGTTAAATGTTGGCAAAATTCTCTGGGGCTGAATCCGAACGGACCGTATCTGAGTGTAGAAAAACAAAAAGAAAATTTTTGTGCTGTGTTCACCAGGGAGCGGGTGCGTGAAATTAGGAAGTTCCATGTCGCAGTCGTGGAACGACGGCTAAGAAATGTACAAAAAAGCGTGATGGACTTAGGACGGGATTCTGATGCTGAAATATTTTGCACCAAGCATTTTTCACGCTAACTGTAAACCATAGTATGCAACTCCCGGTTTTGAATTCTTGCCGTGCCTTTGCACAAATACTTCTGAGTTCTTTGACACTTTTTTAAAACACAGAGTGGTTCGATCGTGGCAAAGAATATGGTTTGAAAGCTTTGAAAGTCTTTGAAGAAGCGGTCTTGTCGGAGTTTAAAGGACTGATCGGTGATGTTGGAGGAGAACTTTCGTCAATTACAAAATACGATACGGCCGATATTAAAGGCTTGTTGGTTAATGTGGATAAAGAGAAAATTAAAAAGCTTGTGGAGAGAGTCAGACCCCTTATTCCGGAATATTATGACAAAGCGAAGAGTATGGCTACAGATATTTTTGAACAGGGAAAAGAAGAGTTCGATAAAATCAGAGAGCAAGTCGAACAGGAGGTAGGATAAATTTTAAAATTATTTTACTGTTAGTAGGAGCGCAAAAAGGCCGTCGAATCACTGATAAGACATTTGCGGTAGCGATTACATTGTACTGCTCTTCACTATGTACGAAACTTTATGTTGTTAGCTTGGCTTACAATCCAGCCAAATTCCCCAAAAAACCGTCCAAGACAACATTTTTTGGAAAAAAAAATCCGGAGATAGCTGAGGGGATTAAAACAATAGGTTGAGAGGTTTGATATAATTTTTTGTTTTACTTTTTTAGTCATTTCGGAGTAGAATATAACTTATTTCCCTTCCCCTGAAGATTTAAGAAGGACATTCAACCATAAGCATTTTGGGGTTTTTAACATTGCATACTATAAACAGATTTTTCAGAGAGAGAGCTGGCTGTGCAATGTATTATAAATAGTATAAACATTTTTGCAATAGTGTTAGAATTTGAAAAGTCTAATTTAATGAGAAAAAAATGTTAACAAAGCCCGTGGCTACGTAAGGGAAGTTCGTATGGAGATGTGCCGCCGAGGTTTTCAAAGCGTTTCTTTCGTTACCCTGTTTGAGACAAACGATATTTTTTCATGAGCCAGATTCGTTTCGTTTTGCAAAACCTGACACCACATGCAGACCAGCTGTGCACAGCCAAGGTGTAAACTCTGTTCAAGGGCTCTGGTATAGAAAGACATCCTGTTCAAGACGCTAAATAGCGAAATTGTACACCCTGCTTAAGATTTGAAACCGGAAAAAACCGTTCTCTGTTCAGCGGCACATACCCATTTAGGCGAAATAAGGGAGCTTCTCCCGGGAAACAAAATTACCATTTTTTGTTAATAACTCTGATCGCTTTGAGTGCGCTCTGTTTATAGGTTGGTAATGCCCAGAGAATGGGCGAGGGCCTATCACAAGAGGCCATGGGTTTAGGAGGCGAACTTCAACAGCAAGGCATGAGCGCAGTTGGACAAGCACAGCAAGCAGGAATGGGTGCACTAGAAAATGCCAGGCAAACAGGGCAAGGACTTGTCCAACAGGGGCAACAGAGTTTCAGTGAGTAACGATTAATTTTGCAGTTTCGTAAGATCGCCGCCTCTGTGCTTTAAAGACATACCCATCGCCGTCTTCAGACCTTTCCCAAAGGAAATTTCCAAAGGATAACCCGGGAACGATGTTAACACGCACTACTTGCATTTATATGGGTCAGCTGAAGTTATAAAGGTCCGAATTATAGTACAAAGGTTCCATCAAACACTTGACTGACGATTAAGGTGCCAAAATTCGGAAAATCTAGCAAATGCTTTGTTCATTAAAGCAAAGTGAATTCTTTTTCGTGCGATCGTCCGAATAGCAAACAAAGCACGGAACGGAAGTACAACCATGAAATACATGTTAAGTACGTTTTTACAAAAGATTTACAATGTTCATCATCATTCGCCGCTACCGGTCGGTTATGTCTTATATTAACGCATAACCCTAAGCCTTGTGAAACTTTGCAGTTAACTTTTGCAGTAGTCGTCGTCCTAAATCATATCAATTACCTCTTTTTGTACTTAGGATAAACTTTTACTTCAAGCAAACCCCAACTGCAACACGGCACTTTTGTTCATCATAACGTTTTATTGAAAATTCTCTTACTTATCAAGTTTTATTTGTTCTTCCTTAAATTAACGTTTCCTTAATCGATAGATCAATTACAGCAACAAGGAATGGGAATATACGGTCAAGTTCGTCAAACAGGTATGGGCGCTTTTAACCAGATGAGGCAGCAAGGAATGGGAGCCTTGAGACAAGTGCAGAGTATGGGCCAGCAAGGATTACAGCAGGTACGTTTGCAAATGTGGCAGTCAGTTTAACGTAGGTAAAAGGTTAAGGCTTACATGAGCCAAAGGCCCAAACGGCCATAGGTTATCCCGGTTTCCTTAACATGAAGCATGCCTAGGAGTATTCCTACTCTCCCTGGACGGGATGCTAGTCCATCGCAGGGTTACCCCCAGCCGTATGTCGCCGGGGCGAAGGGAGACAAAGTGGAGTAAGGTTCCTTGTCTAAGGAAACAACGCGACTGGCGAAAACTTGAACTCCGGACCTCCAGATCTGCAGTTTGAAGTGCTCGAGTTCGGCCACACACGCCTTTATTTCAACGTGCTCTACCGTAAACTTCCGCTTATGAGCAACAGCCTCCCCAGTTACAGTCCTATCTACCTGTTTACCAAAAATACATCCAAAGCCCCCCTCTAGCTTGTATTGAAATGAATTTGTTTTTTTTTTTTTTTACCACGTTTTGAAGCTTAAAAAAGCGGCTAAATTCAAAAAGCGTTTTGATCAGCACTGCTATGTCGCTTTTGTTTTGTAGCCTGTTTTGAAACGCTTTTTTAATTAGGTTATAAGCTCCCCCCCTTCCCCGTTTATAATCCTCCGACACCCTACAAAGTCGTTAAGCCTATGGCTCATAAGCAGAAGTTAACGGTATTGTAGTAGAGAAGCCGGCCCTTCATTCTGTAATCCACCCTTTGCCAGGATCCGATTCACATTAATTGATCGCTGGGCGAACCCCTTTCTATAAAACCCACCAAACTAGTATATTTTGCCTTTTTTCAGGTTTATAAGAAGGTGCGTGTCCGTTCCTCGATCTGCATATGTATGGAAAACCAATAAACGCCTTCTTAAAAAAAAGGAAGCGAGAGCAGCGTACCATTTTAACTGCTTCATTCTGTTAGCTTCTATTGCTGCCGTTTAACCTTATGAAAAACCGTTTTAATGTTATGACACGCTAGTCTGTTGTGCAAAAATAGCTAAAAAATTTCCTCTCCCTTTAATTTCTCTGTTTCACTATAGTGGACTTGGGGAACTGTATACCGAACTTTTACCATTTCATGTTCACTCCTGTTAATAGTTGTTTCTTGAAAGGGAACTCCGCTTTCTGCAGTAGAGAAAATATCTTCAATCTTCCAATTTTATAGGCTCAAAATCTTCAAGGCCAACTAATGCAAACAGGACAGGGTTTGTATGGTCAAGCACAGAACATGGGACAGGGGCTTCAAGGGCAACTCATGCAGGCAGGGCAAGGTTTATACGGGCAGGCCCAGAGCATGGGATCTGGTCTACAAAACCAACTACTGCAGACTGGGCAGGGGCTGTATGGTCAGGCACGGAGCATGGGTCAGAGTGCCTTCCAACAAGGAAGGTCGCTCGGGAGTCAGCTGCAGCAACAGGGGCAAAACGCTTTCCAACAAGGAGCAGGAATGGCTCAAGGTTTTCAAGGTGAGAGTTGAATATAAAACACCATAATCCACAATATTCTTTCTGCATCGCATGTCACTTAAATTAAAACAAGCTGTATAGATGACTGGTATCAACCCCTTTGTCAAGTTTTAAAGCAACATGTACGAATAGTTTTAATACTGAGGTGATTTGAGACGAGCTATGAGAAGAATTCGACAAAGATCGACATTGCAAAACTATGTATGGTGGATAGTGGTCAGTTCACAGTTGTTTTTACTGAGCTTTTTAGCGCAGACGAGCAGGGAGGTCGTCACTGTAATATCGAGTGATCGCCTTTCTAAGAATTTAATCAGATTTATGATTTATATCTCAGGATACCTTTCTGCAATGTCGCATACACTTTTAAGCCTTCATAATCTTTTCCTTTTATGACGGATTTTGTACGAGGACAAAAAGTTGAGGCAGTCAAAGTCAATGAAGGCTCTAATGTAAATTTCCAACTTTTTGCAGGGATGGGTCAAAACTATCTTAGGCAAGCAATAAATATGGGTAACGCCTATCAGCAGCAAGGTATGAATCTAATGAATCAAGGGAGACAAATGTCGCAGCAAATGGCTGGCCAGGTACCAAGCCCCCAGCAACAATGGCAGCAGCTCTTAAGCATGGGACAGAATCTTCAGCAGCAAGGCGCACAGCTGCGGAGTCAGGGGGAGGCAATCAAGAAACAAGGAGAGGAGGCAGCTGGTGGTGGAGCTGTCTAAAAGGAGCGGAAGGGGAAAATATGAACATTTCTTCCTCCCCCGGGGATATACCAATTTAGGATAGGGGTGTGCCCCGCTGATGTTTAAAACATTTTCCTCTTCAGCCAAAGAGCACGAAAGGATCTTTCACGTGCGTACCCTCAGGATATTTCTCCGTCTTTTGCTTTTGTTTCGAGGTGTTGATGGTTTTGATAAAAATGTTTTGTTGTCGTTGCTGTATTTTATTTTTTGCCTGCTGACAAAGTGAAAAGTTGTTATCGCATTCTAACGGAAGAACCAATGAGCACTGGAAAGAAGAGCAAACAAGGAATGAAAACATAATTTTGTAAAGTATAGTTCTTGTTATTGCTAAGTAATTGACACATTAAAGTTACTTTTGCTTGTTTTGTACCTCTTTTTATCAGCATTCTTTCCTTATAAGAAAACCAAACGATAACATTTGGTCTAGCTTACAATGGTTTGTAGAAATATCAATGTCGCTTTTAATTTTATTTCAAACATTTTCCTTCCAGCTACCGTAAAAATGTGCTCAATGTCAGTTACCTGAAAATTTGTGTACTTTGTTGGAGTGACTCGTCAACACGTACGATTGCTTTCTAGAAACCCTAAAATTGAACAATTCAAGAATTCATATCCCTGCACCCTCTTGTTAGATCTTTGCAAAATAAAACATGGCATAGGGACACTAAGATTGGCATCTTGCATGCAAGTTCACTCTGGTCCCTGTAAATTTAGTTGGGAATAAAATAAAACAGTAAGTCGAATAACCAAGCTTAACTCTAATAACAGACTCACTCGTAAGCGGAAAGCTAACGGTGGCTTTTACTTCAAAACTACTTTTCATTTCTTAAATAAAGTCTGTATATCCACATTCCCGTGAGCAGCCGAAGCCGACACCTTTGAGAGATACGATTCAAGCCTTCTGTTTCTAAGTTCCCTTAACTGAAAAGTCACAACAAATAAAAAATCCTAATGTTTTTTTGCCGTATCAGTCACTTATTATACAGTAAGGGTTTTTTTGGTTTTGATCGGTCTCGAAATAACGAGGAAAGAACACCGTGATTAGTGTGAGTGAAGCCAGCCCCCACGGAATGTTTCGCCTTATCCCCTGAGTACGTACAACTCAGAAAGCCCTCTGTTGCATCTTTAATAGACAGTCATGTAAAATGTGGTTATTATGGCTTCACCACTATTCTTTATTTCGATATTACATCATGTCTATTTTTATACACACGTACTGCCTTAGTTTTATGACTATATAGCTGTCAACATTTTTTTTTCAACTATACAGTGAAAAAGACGTTACATTTTCCTAACTCTTACGTTCTCTTAGCTATGTAAAAAGACAAGGTGTAAAATTTCACCTGCTTCCTCCAAACACTACGTAGAGTGGAGTTAATTTGATTCAGTCTCGATCACTGTTTTCACTTGTCCTTCTTCCGACGGCCGCCCCGTCAGTACCTGAAACTAAGATGGTTTTCCGTTATAGTAAGCACAAGTCGTTACGATCTTACGAAAATAAGGAGACTCTTAAGATTCAACTTAACAATAAATGGTCGGTTTACGCAAATTCTGCCTGGTATTTTTCATTGTTATACTGTAGAAGCAAGACACGTTACTCTGGGACTATTTGAAGTCAAATCGAACTAATTGAAACAAAAGGATGTCAACCTTAGGAAAGACATGTTATACAAAAGTTTCATTACATCACTTGTCAACTATGGTAATATAACAGTAAAAGTAGTACAATTGTACACGAAACTACAAATACAAAAAGTTCAGTCAATGTTCTTTATGTTCTTTTGATACAAAACATAAACTTTCATTGCTTCTATTCATTATGTTGTAGTTAGAGTATTGTAGAATATCGATGAATCTGGTGATACTATTGCTTAAGAATCAATGCCAAGTGACCAAGCACCTGGTTTTCTACTTTGAAGTAATTCTTCTTATTGACTGAGCTCTATCTTATCGAAATGTGGTGATTAGATTCCCACGGACCGCTCGGAACAGCATTCCTGCGTGCAAATTTTCGTGCAATGTCTGGAGCAGATGGCTGGACACGAGGAAGTGGCGGTTACAGTAGCTTTAAGAAGGGGTGGCCCATGATGATAACCTTGACTGCCTGGAGTGGATGGTGTCTCCGACTTTTTCACGTGATGATCCCGAGCGCTTGCTAAGCGTCTTAGATTGTCAAGCACACTACTTTGACAACAGTGGATTGGACATGAGCCGATGCACTTCGTCCTACATACGACAGGACAAGAGGTAGGCCACGGTTGTTGTTGTGGCTGGAAGTAGCCCTGGGGCTGTTGCGAGTAGTATGGAGGTGGAGGAACTCCAGTGGGGGAAATGTACACCCTTCGTGTTGCTGGAATTAGCTTTGTGCAACAGGCAACTGGGCAAGACCCCATGCATACAGTGCCACACACCGCTGGACACGATGGGGGTGGTGGTAGCGCCATTGAGTAATTTGGTGGTGGAGCTGGTACAATATATGAAGGTGGAGGGGAAGATGGGTAGGGAGCCTGAATGATCATTGGCGGAGAAGGTGGTGGGAGTGGTGGAAGTGGAAGTGGGGGAGGGGGTGGTGGTGGTGGCGGTGGAGGAGGAGGGGGTGGTGGTGGTGGTTTAACATTGTGAATGACAGGCAAAGGTAGGGTGCAACATTCATCAGGACAAGTTGGTTTGCAGGAATGCGCACAGTAGGTGGGACAGGAACTTGTAGTGGTGCAGCAGTGACCAGGGCAGAAGTCATCACAGTTTGATTCACAGTGGCCGGGACAGGGCTGGTTCACGTGGAAATGAAGAATTTTTGACTGAGGTGCAGATCGAACTGTAAAAAATGGTACATTTGGGTAAATTATTGCAGTCAGGCCTTCTTTTCTTGCTATAACTTACTTAACTAAAAAGGTTCATTTGGGCAAGCGGATTGTCGATGAGAGGGCGAATGAATATTTTATATTGCCTCCAGCAGTTCAAAATGTAGTTAAGTGCTCAATACCCTATACTGTCGTTGTCATCTAAGCTTGGCAGGTGAATCACTGTCTTAATAAAGAGGAGAAGTCGTTTCGTTACTTTGCCATACTAGCAAAATTTCTGGATCTCCACAAACTGTGGTCCATTAAATATAGCAGGAAATAAAAAAGGGAGAAATTGATATTTATGACTTTCCTGTGCTTGATTGCACTCAGGAACAAAATGGTAGCCCATACTTTTCTTCCATCATTTCGACAATGCAAATAGCCGTCTCTGTCAAGTAAGATTGTTGAGTTCCAGAAATTTTGTCATCATGGTATCGTAACGTCACACTTCTCTCTTTCTAGTATCAAACAACTCTTTCTGTTCTAAAATACTTGAAACATATGGAGCTCAACTAACCTCTGGATTTGCAATAGCCCCAATGTCCGTCCGTGTCGTAGTTGTAAGTGGTACTGCACCATGGTCTTGCCTGGTTTCCATGTATACAATGGTGATAAATCATATTGTTGTAGGTGAATGGGAACTGACAGCATGATCCACCGGAGTTTCCACCGTGTGTCGGATGACAATCTGGAGACAAGTAAAGGAATACAGCACATCTAAAAACCTAAACACCCAAGCAGGAAGATACTCTGGGAAGTGGAAATAGGTGGTTCGTTCATGTGGGAGGTTGATACAGATGGCTGCAAAGCCGTGTTTAAGCTCATATTTTACTTTTAAGGATTTTAAATGTTGCATTGTCTTCTCTTGTGGGTCCAGTTTGATCAGTTTTACTCAGTTGCGGTCCAGTTGGACTCCAGAGTCTAGTTATACTACTGGACCACTGCTTTTGCCGTTCAACTCTAGCCCTTTTTTGCACTCAATATAAGCCTAGTTAAACTGTTTTGTCCATTTGCCGCCTACTTAGTGAACTTTGGTTGGTGCTGTTGTGGTCAAGTTGTAGTTTGCAGCCTACTTTTTGCCAATGTGAGCTGATTTTGATCTAGTGTTAGTCACGTTGTAACTTTATTGGTAGGTGTCTATTTGTAGTCAGGGTGAGGTCTAGGAAGACTTCACCCGAGTTACTTTAAAAACCGTAATACTTTTTTGTCTACACAGAATTAATTGAGTCCCAGTTTTGTCCAGCTGGACATCCCTAAGTTTAAGTCAGAGTGGGCTTTTTTCTGAATCTAATGTTATTGCATGGGGCTTAAACCACATTCACAATTCCCTTTCCACCAATATTGGCTGAGAGAAACACAAGTAGCCTGTAAAAGGCTGCGTCTGATGTCTGTTATAGCAATTAACTGAAATTAAGTAACACAACTCACTTTGACAGTATCCCCATTTTTGATCGGCGTTGTAGTCTCTCGTGGTTGAACACCACAGCTTCCTGCTGTTAACATCGGTACAACTGTTGTACTGTTCTCCATTGTACGTATAGGGGAACATACAACAGGCTCCTTCAGAGTTTCCACCGTGAGTTGGGGAACATCCCAGCACTAAGAGACAACACGTATAAAAAGCAAGGAGAAACTTGCATTGAACTATAATTGTTACGTTCGAGTTTATGGAGCTAAGATCTCGTTCAGAATAGGTGTGTACCACGAGGATTCTAAGGCCCTGGTTATTGGGAGCAGTTTGTAGTCCCCTTTAATTTTGTTAATATATATATATTTTTAATCGATATGGTAATACAGTTTGGTACCAATGAAGTTGTTGGCCCTAACCTTAAAAAATGAAAAAAAAAAAAAAAATGGAGAGGGAATACCACTTTTACTGTCAAACTCGAAAGAACCATGAGCACCGGATTGTTTATTATGTCGTGACCAGTTACAACGGAGGTAAAGCAATTTGGTCGACTTTGGCCTACACAAAAAATGGCCTACATGGAAAATGGTCGTCCATAGAAAATAATGTAGCAGATAGAATTTGACCGTGATTTGGAAAAAGTGAAAGGAGCCATTGAAATTGAGTGAAAAGAGAATTTTATTACAATCACCTTTCTAATGCCTTTTTAAATTCAAACGCGGCAATTTATAGAGCAGGGATATAGGTTTTAACAATGTAAGGCGAAATTGTCCTTTTAAGAGGGCGTGGCCCATGTAAAGACGTACAAAATTCATGTGAATCTGAATGAAAAATATGAAACTCGAACTTTAACTCTAAGTCCAATTTGCTGTCCAAATGAAGGTCTAACTCGAACTCGAATCCAAACTCGATGTTTCCGGACTTCTCTTCAAAACAAAGATCAGAAACCACCAACAAGCCACGAACCACACACTAATTACCGTAGATGCTGGTGGTTTAGTTTTCCGATGCCTAATTGGCTTTTTTCTCTCAACAAAATAGCAACCCTGACATAGTTGTGGTGCTCACAGTTCTGTGAGTTTTACAGTATAAGGACTAAATTAAAAAATGGCACCATCTTAAGAAGAAAACCTGCACACAGAATGTATTGATCATGTCGTCTTTATTTGACTATCTTTCCTTTAGAACGATATTTGCTCAACACTTTGACGGGTACAGAGGACAGAGGATAACAGAGGTACAGGTCTTACCATTTAGCCGATACAATAAAGCCAAGAAATTATTGAAGGTACTCTGATGATTTCAAAAACTGCGTAGCGAAATAGGGTAAAGCTAAACACGTCATTGAGAAGCTTTGAAAGGGTTCACAGCTACCAAGAGCCATTGTTGATAACCTTAATTCGATATTGGAATCTGCTTTTTATTGTGACCAACGTCAACCCTCTAATACAACCGCAGGCATCATGTTCACTTATGCTTTTGTGGCGTTTACGACTGCTTAAGTCTGGAATCTGGCTGGTAATTTGACATTAAAGTGGATATTTTATTTAAGTTCCTCAATGCTTTGCAGTTGTGGACCAGACCTTACCTTAATTATGCCACAATAAGGCTTGAGACCAAGGTAAAAACATTATAATTGAACCGCTGGCCACAAATTTTCATAGACGCCTATTTCATCAGACTTCTGCAGATGTATGAAATTTACATCTACACTATGAATGTTCATTTTAGGCTTTTAATCATTTAATAACAAAACCTAACAGCAGCTTGACAGTTGACAGTAGCACTTTAGCATATTCAGTAAAACTTGCCCTTGTCTCAGTGATCCGAATCATTGATGCATGGACGTACAGAAAATACCCGAAACTAGAGGCATTCGATTACAATTATGACTTTGCGTCGTTATGGCATCGCTATTTTTATTCGTTGTCTATTATTGTGAACAGCGTGGTATTCATGCCAAGTTGGCCTACAATTGCTGGTCATTGATTGGAGCTACTGTGGTGAAATATACTTGAAGAGTCAAATTCCACCTTCATAGCCTTAAACACGGTTTTCCGTGTTATGTGTCAAGTCTCTAGGTTTGTCTTTTATCTCTTTTGTCGTTTTCTCTGAGTCAGTGATCAGATCATTTGGATGCAGGGTCTTCTTTTCCATCACCGCATAACCTGGCGCAATACCTTCCTCATCGTCGCCTTTTTCTAACAAAAAAGCACCTTCATTATCATCTTCGCTTACCGACCTATCAGCACTGTCTCTTCCGAGCAATGAATTTTGTAACCCTTGATCATTTAGGTCACTGCGATCAATTTCCACGGGGATATCAGCGTCTTTTGCATAAACCGAATTTTCATTTCTCCGATTTGACTGGCCTTCCTGAGAGTTTTGGAAAAACACGTATTGTTCATTATCATTGGCATTGCCTTCCTGGGAATTTTCATCGTTTTTGAACATGAGCCTCGAGAGCAGCCGTTGTAACTGGCCTAAATAAGTCAAGGGCGGAACTGACTCCTCGTTCGATGCTTCCGGTGCCTCTGGGGATAATTTGTTCTCATAATCTGACTGTGTTTCAGGGACTTTCGTAGCAGCATTAGCTGCAGCAGCGGTGGAAGCAGCACCTAGGGTTTGTTGTAGAACAAGCTGAATAATTGCTTTAGCTTGCTCGTAAATAGCCTGTTCCTCCTTTAACTGGTCAGCCAGCTGAACTTGCTGTTGGGAGAGGGTGACTTGTTGTTGTCGAATCTCTTCTATCTGCTTTTTGATGTTTTCAATTTCACTTAACGTTTGCTGGTTGATAGCCACATTTGCCGGAGCCGTTGTTGTGGGAGGAGCTTGGGTTGCGTTAGAGGTGGTTATTGAAATATTGACATCATCTTTGTGCAGATGGTGCTGCTCAGTTTTTGCTAAGCCGGGAGTGGCAACCTTTTCATGAATACTGCCTTTCGTTGTTAGCACATCTTCTTGTTTGGTTAGTAAATCTTCTAAGTGTTGCTGCTGATTAGATAGGTCCTCTTGCTCCTGCTCTATTAGACGCAAAGTTTTCTCTTTTTGACGAAAATACTGGTAGTTTTTCAGCATTTTGCTGATAAAACTAACGCGTTGATCTCTTAATGGTTTATTTTTGCTAGTGTGTTCTTCATTTTTCTCTCCTCTCTGGACACCGGCATTATATTCCCTTATCCATTTTGTAAACAAATGCTTTATTTTCTCCATTTCTTTTGAACCAATGTGAGGACGAGAAAAAGCTTTTCTTTTTTTTTGGGAATCTACATGATCGGAGATTTTGTCTTGTTCTAAAGTTGTGGAGTTCTCGTCGGGATGACACGTACATTTTTCGTGGCATTTTTGGTTGTCTTCGTCCAATACGGCTCCATCACAATCCATGAGGCAACTGCAGCTCTGCCGAATGACCTTTGATCTGTCCTCGACCGGTGTTACCTCTATATTCGAACGCTTTGCAGACTCAGTGGAGAGCACCTGTCTGTTTGGAACTTTCACAGACTCAGTGAAAGACATCAGTGTTGTTTTTATTTTTGAACGCTTTTCTGTCTTAGTGGAGGATACTGGCTTTGTCTCAATGTGTGAACGCTTCACAGAGTCAATGGAAGGTACGGGTATTGCCTTTCGGTGCTTTTGAGACTTAGTGAAAGGTATCGACGCTGCCTTTGTGAGTTTTTTGTTTGAACGCTTTTGAGACTTAGTGGGTGGTGCCAATGCTGACTTTGTGTTTGAACGCTTCACAGACTCGATGGAAGTTGTCTCGAATCTTTTATTGCAGCATGCAATAGGGCAAGGTGGAAGACATGGTGACTGAATTTTGTTACACACGAGTGGACAGATGCTACCGATATGGCCTGCAAAAAAATTAAATAGAATCAGAGATTGCAGAACTTCTTTAAAGCTACAAATCCAAGCAAAATAAATTGAATTAAGGTTTGCCATACAGTTAACGAACATCTTACCTTGCATTCTTTGCCTCCAAAACCATTCTGTGGAAACTGCTCGATGCAACCGCGAAATCCAGCTCTACTAATCAAGTTTCTTCATTTGTGAAAATATTTCGTTGTATAAAACAACTCAGTTTTTTTGGATTATCACCATTAATTTTAAGCCTCATAGAGTCTCGTGCTGTTCGGATTCGCGACATTGTATAGGCATTGATCAAAATATCCCAGAAGAGCTATTTCGCAGCTGAGCCGGTCAGTTTCCAACAAATCTTATATTGATTAATTTTTTGCTTCCCACGCGGTTTTTAGATGCATAGCACCACAGTAGGTGACGCAAGCCCCTCACAAAGTCACGTGCCTACAACACGAGATTCCACTTAGTCATACTAAAAATTGTATATTAGGCCTCACTTAATTTATTCCGTAATACAAAAAGTGTATCTTCGGTAAGTTATATCAATGTTTGATTCTTTTATCCTCTAATTATGGGTTGTTTTTTGTAACCGCTTGCTTTTGTTTTGATTAATAGCCCATTTTACAGTTACAGATGGAAACGAGACTGGAGTTGACCTTGTTTTGATAACTGGAGTTGACCTTGTTTTCTCTCTTTGTTATGTAAATCACAATGTTTTTCTTTGCAGCAAACTAGTATTTTTTAGGCATAGGGCGCTTTCCATTCAACCAAAACGTCCGCTTTGAATTTTCAGCAACTTCAATTAGCGAATAGAATAACATTTTCCAAAATTTCCAAAAAGGGGACAACCTCGCGAGGTATACCCCAATTTTCGAAACAATTTTCCCGGATGTTTTCCTTCCATTCCACTTTGCTCCTGGAATTTCTCGAATTTTTGGTTAAATGCTTCGCGTTTCGGAAATTCAACAGTTCTCGGAATTTCTTGAACCTTTTCCGGAAATTTCTGTACCATTTTGCCGCTGTTTCCATATTTTTCGAAAGTTTTGGTTGAATGGAAAGCGTCCATAATTTCCATAAGAATAGGAAGGAGGTTTGTACCAAAAGAAGGGCTATCCCATTTACATGGGCATACGGGTTGGTTCACGGTTTGGGTAAATGGTAAGCAAAATCCAGGACTGGTGAATTTCGTCCCGGAATGGCGTTTACCATTAATTTGTACCAATCATTTCCTTTCTCAAAAAACGGCAGCGAAAACCCCGAAAATGGTATCAAAGGTGGCCTTGAAGAAATGGAACACGAAATCCATTTGAAACATTCCGTCCAGAAAAAGAGGACTACCTTTTCAGATATTCCGTTGCTCCTGGAAATTTTCCGCTCGAACGACCCAAAAGGTTATGTTCCATTGACTCTTCAACCCATTTACGGGAACTAATTGTAAATGGTAAACAACCAGGGTCAACCTCAGCCTCCGTTCCCTCAAAGGCTAGGATACTAAGCCCGAAACTGTAAATTAACCGATTTGTTTCTAGATGCTGCGGATGTGAGTATAAACGCTCCATTCAATCGTAAATATTAGTCTTACCGTCAGGATGGTAGTGAATATGATAGTGTATTTCTTTTCCACCTAGAGAACGATAAAAAATACATTAGTATAGTTTGACTGTCCAAATAGAAAATAGCGACCCTCAGAGACGCGTCCATGACGTGATAAATATGAGATCTTTCAGTTTGTTATGATTCAGGTCGATTTAAAGCGACGGTACGTAAACAGGCAACAAAAACTCGCAACTTGTTTGGCAAAATTGCTGCAAAACGTGTTGAACAGCGATGTTGCACGTTTTAGTACCCACGAATCAAACCTGTCTTGCAGCAACTCAGCTTATCATCAGGTTACACTTTACGAAAAAGTGTTGCAGAAAGTAGAGAGTAGTTTTTTTTTACATCAAAATCTGTACATATCGTGCGTTTACCGGCCCAAGACAGACGTTTTCTATAACAAGTGTCGTACCTCCTGTGCACAGCGTGATTCCCGCGTAATTGTGTCCAATCAGATGCCAGCAATCAAGCAGCTTTCCGAACAACTTGATTTGTTGCCAGAGGTTTGAATCGAAGATGTTGTAAAACGAGCAACTTTGCGTTTTAACTCGTTTTGCAGCAATGTTGCAAAACAAGCTAAAGTTTTTGTTGCCCGTATTGACCACTCCAAAAAATACCATAACATACCATAATGCTCTTTGTTTGTCAACCCAAATTTTGCATAAGCATTGTTATCAGTTTCTCTTGGCGCCATTTTAGCTCCCAAGAGAAACTGAAGACAATGCTTATGCAAAATTTTGGAGTGAAAAACAAAGATCATTATGGTATGTTATGGTATTTCTGGGGTGGTCAATTACCGTAGCTTAAGACGCTATGGTATTAGTCATGTTGAGGTTGCATGTACGACCGGGGGGTACTGCCAAAAATGGGCTATATAGGTATGTGCCGCTGTGAAGGGTATGGTTTTCAAACAGTGTACTCTGGGATAGAGTATATAAATCAGAGAGTTTGGGTTTAGAATAGGGTATCATTTTCCAGGAAACTGATCAATTGGTTGAAGATTTTAGTCTAGACTAGGGAAACCGGGAATTGGCCCTCCAAAATATAAAGAAAAGTTAAATTGGAAAGTTTAAATTTACGCAACTCAGCCTAAAAGCTACTCTAGGATAGAGGGATTTGGGGAATTTAGTGTAGTATAGGGTAACAAAATTCAGCTGAACTTGCTCTGGTATAGGCTAAGGGTTCCAGGGTTTCCAGCGGCACATCCCCACCCAAAAATTCCTAAAGTATTCCCCTCCCGGGCATGTAAGACCGGAGCGGCGTTGCACAATGAGACTGTTTTGGGGACGCTATCGCTTCATCAACCAAAACACTCCATTATCCATTATGCAATGAGACACAACACCGACTTTGTTTCATACTCGTCGTCAAACCCTTACTCTTAAATGAAAGGCAGAATCACGCAGTGCCATAACTGAGATTAGTTAATCTGTTAGACTTTAGCCAATCAGTAATGCGTCAGAGGTGAATGGAGTTAAAAAAAAATCAATCCCAATCTTACCACAATCCAGCTAGCGCAATTCTCAGTTAAATATTAATCGTAAAACTATTTCTTACCCTGTGATGTCGTGCCTCCAGGTGGAGGGGGTGCTGTAAGAAATAATATATGACTTAGCCAATTTAACCCTGACACTAGCGAGAATTATATTATCCTTCCAGTTTCCCTTACCGTGGTGAAGAGAATTCGTGAGGCAATTGTTCGATCATTTTCTTTATCCCGTTATTGCCTTTATAAGCTTATTTAATAACTTAATGTTGATTAACGCGAACTTAGATGTTGATCACTCTCTGATTTCTGGTGGTATAGTTTCAGGCTTGTATGCATTTAACGAAACAAAAAAATTAAACTTTATGAAAGACTTAACGACACTTACGGAGGATTGTTAGGATTCGCACCTGAGAAAACGGTACAACAACCTTTGCTCATTTTTATTTACTGCCACACTAGCCATCACAGAAAAACTATCACTTATTTCTAGTGTATTCCTTTTGTTATAGATTTTCAGTCTCGTAAAGAATTAGAATTAGATTTGCTTACGTGTTACAGGAGGTAACGTCTGTGGTGGTGGGACACCAGGTGCTGGTGGGGCAGCGGTGGGAGGCTTAGCAGGAACCGGTGGCGGTGCTTGAGGCTGTGGTACGGGAGGTGGTGGTGCTGGTACTGGTGGGGCTAGGCCTGGTGGCAGTGGTGGGGGTGGAGATGGTGGAGGAGGAGGCGGAGGAGGTGGAGGAGGTGGAGGAGGTGGAGGAGGTGTAGGAGGTGGAGGAGGTGGAGGAGGAGCCGGGGGAGGTGGAGGCGGTGGTGGTGGAGGAGGAGGAGGAGGTGGTGCCGCCGGTGCCGGTGTGGCCGGTGGTACAGGTGGAACCCCTGCTGGTGCTGTCGTGGTCTGGGCAACTGGAGGTTGCACTGTAGGAGGAGGAGGAGGCTCTAAAAAATAATGAAAAGAAAAATGGGGAGAAAATTGATGGATTTTTATAGTTATAAAGCAGTACCGAGCTGTCAAGTTAGATGATACTGATTATTCTTCTTTTATTACAGTATCTGTAAAGACAGTGAAATTTTTGAAGAAACAATAAAAACTTCAAGTCATACTTAACAAATATCCAATGAGGCTGAGTATCATCTGAAAAATTATATGAGGTCGATGAGGGGAGGCCTCGGCGGATAACATCCTCGATCTCCATAATTCTTCAGATGATACGAAAGCAGAATTCAATAATTGTGCATGTTTTATTATTCATTCAAAATAATTCCCAGTTTGAGTACAAGCTAAAACATACTTACCCGCATCGATGTTAAGTTTATGTTCGATAATGCATGTTTATCGGCAAGTTTAGGAGATAGAGGGTTGTTTAGTTCTGTATATGTTCTCCAATTAGTAGATGTCCGTCAAGTTGTCTTCTTACTGTTCTTGCTATGGTTTTAGCCAATAGTTCGCATATTTCTCCTCGTGAAACGAGTGAAATGTTCCTCCATTTTGTACTCAATACCAAAACAAGTCAACCTCACCCCAGGTCTTCTCGGTTAACTGTTCAATAAACTGGCAATTGTGCTGCACGATTGACGTCATTTTTCTCATATGACATAATTCGTCCAAATTTCAGGGGCACCCAACGACAGTTTTCGGAAAATTATCTGTTCGGAAGAAGATTTGAGGTCTAGAATTTTCGGATCATTTTCTGACAAATTTCTTGCTTGCCTGCCTCTCCTAGGATTTTCGAACTTCAAAAAAATCGTAAAATTGCCCATTTTTAACAGATTTTTACCCTAAAAAGGTCACCTAGAATTTTCGGGAGCCTTTTTCTGGCTGAAATTTTCGAAAAGGTAAATTTTGATCCCTATAATTTTCTGATCACTATACTTTCAGCTAGGAAATCCGAACAGATGAAAAATTTTTAGGGGATAAAAATAAGCGTTTATCTACCGTTTAAATACTAAAGTACGTTCAACAATGCTATGTTTATGTGGTTTTGAACTATAGTCTCGTTGGGTGCCCCTGAAATTTAGTCGCTAATAGGCGGTTATGATGAATTATGCGTGGAATTTTAGCCAGAAAAGGAGAAATATTTAGAATGAATAATAATTATAATTACATACATTACGCACACAGCAACAAGTTACAGAGCGGCCTTTAGAAGCCCCGCATGCTGAAAGTGGCTGAGACTGATGTGAATTAGATAAGTAACTAATAAGATAATTAATAAATTAATCATTAATCATAATCACTACCTACATATAGAAAAAAACACATATTAAGTTAGAGTACACTCTGAAATTAAACTAAAATAAAAAGAAATAATAATTTTCATCATACAATAACTTAAAGAGGAGAAGGGCCATTTGACCATTTTTATAAAAGTTTCTGCTTTATTATACGTGAGGAAAATCCATCAGTTACTGTTTATTAAGAGCCATTTTCTGAGAAAATCGAGAATCGCAAGACACTCGTCAAAAAATCGAATTTTTTTTTTATTTTGCCAAAACATCCCTTTTAGTGACCTAATCTAAGGAAAAATAGTTTTGGGTTCAAACGATTCATTTTAAAGGAGAAATTAAAAAAAGTTTGAAAAAATCGATTTTATGCTTGTTTTTCGCACAAAACACGGTAGGATGCAATGGTAACTTCGAGAGAAGGGTGAACGCGTAAGAAACATTCCTTGACATTGAAACTTCACCGAATTATTATTTTGTTCTTACTCTTGAAAAACTTAAAAGAAAATTTGAAAAACAATGTTTTATATTTTTATAATCGACAAGTCTAAAGAGGTCATATTTGTGACGTTAGACGTGCTAGAAAATGAAGGCTAACTTTGACTATTAAAAAAGGCCTCTGGTATATGCCGCTTGATCATAAAAACAATATAAAATGGAACCTTGGCTTTTGTACTAACTTACTGGAAAGTTTTAGCTCTGGAAATCAAATACGATCCTGACACTAAAGCAAGCGGTGAGAGCAATTGAATTGGTAAATTTATGCAAATTAGACGGCTTGCCGACGGTTGTCAAACTAAAAGAAAAGTTTTACATGAAAGGATTACTCACCATTGCTCGTAACACATTTTTACAGTAAGGAAAGTTATTTCCAACTTCTGTTGCGTCGTTTTGAGTCACAAAATCCATAATTTTAAGCCAAAAGGTCCAAAAGACAAACGTACGTTTGCTCACCGACTGCGCCAGAATCCGGCCGTGAATCGAAATAAAGTCACAACACGTCACTGCGGTCCTTTAGAAGCAAGAGTTGCAAGAGTTTTTACTTCAGTCAGGAGGCCAAAAGATTGAAAATTCATCGCCAACTAATGACTCTGATTTTGAAAACCTTTCATCACTTCAATCGTTCGTGGCTGATAATAAACATCGCACAAGATCGTATGACCTTTGGCGTGTGACCGGAAATCGGTCACACGCTTAAGTCACGTCAGCATACTGTCACGAATTTTAATACGATTTTTCACGTTTGCTTTCGACAAAAAATAGACTCATCGAAATAAAATCAGCCTTGCTTTATTTTTTTTATTTTTTTAAATTTCTTTTATAGCCTGCAGAACTTGTTCCCTATGCATCCATCCTCGGAGACCCAGGGGCAGATAGTGGAGACGAGCTGGGGAAAGTCTAAACGGGCGGAAAAATATGGCACGAAGAAAAGTAAAAGTACTTTCCCTCGCCCCCTTTATCTGCCTCTGGGTCTCCAAGGATGCCATGCATCGCGCGTGTCTCGCGCTCCAAGTCCGCTTCGCAGTGCTAGAGTGAAAAGCGCAAAAAACTGAAATTGGCTCCTGTTCTGCAGTTGATTTCTTTTATAGGTATTGACAGGCTGTGAAAAAAGTGTATTTTTGTTTTATTATTTGAAGTGCTACATCATTTTCCTATAAATTTCAAACGTGACTGCTAAAAGACTGTTTGCAACCCATGGATGGAGAAAAGCTGTGCCAGAGAGAAGGTCAACCTCCCAGCTGAGCCAACTTTAGCGAGCGTTTATATGAGGAAAAATTGGCCACTTTGTCCGAGTCAACAGTGCTTGCGCATGCTGTCTTTGTCTAGCCTTGACTGTGTTGTCCCAGCTGGCTGGGCGAACCAAAAAGGAGAAATGTTAGCCGGGCTAGAAGGGTGAGCCTACCACTACCTGCTCAGTGGTGGGCCGACTTCCGGAAGCACTAAACCCCGCCCACTACTGGTAGTAAGGCGTCTATCCGAACCAACCTTTTTTTTCTCATGTAAACGGTTTACCAAGTTTTGTAAGGAAATGGGGGAAAAGTTGGCTCGCCCAGAGTGGCTTGGGAGGTGTGTAAACACCAGATAACCCCAATAATAAGCACAAACTTTGATTGTCAGTTAAATGTCCACTATTTTAAGTAAGTCACCTGGCATGTGATTGTCGCATCCATGCCCCCTTCCAGATCCCCTTTATTATCGGTAAGCCTCTTATAGGTCAAAGTAATACAGTCGTACCTCTCGTAAGCGACCACCAAAAATGCAAAGACTTAGTGGTCCCTAACGGGAGGAGGTCGTTTAGAAGAATCGGACCACATAGGGTCTATTCCCAGAAGAGGTCCAGGCACATTCTATTAAATGACGGTGTAACAAATTCCTGGCAAATTATCATATTTTACCTCTTTTGACAAATACAGCTTTTAAATCATGCTAAATTTTAAGAGTGATTCAGGTGAGTGAGATATAGACTAGTCTAGAATCACAACTGAATCTTCACTTTGTTGGCTACATCTACTAAGTTAGGATATGTGTGGTTCCACGATGTCACTAAAGGTCTTCATATTTTCTAAGGAACATAGTGTACACAGAAAAAATAGAGAGCAGAGAATGCGTCAGCTGGTCGCTTATGGAAAACATTTAACCGTGAGGCCCAAAAAGTGGTCGCGGTCACTTACAGAAGGTGGTCGTTTACTAGAGGTTCCAACTGTAAAGCTTTGACTGGGAAAATTCGGTCTTTTGGATTGGCGGTCGCTTATGGGAGGCGGTCGCACATGGAGGTTCTACTGTGTTAGGTATATTAGAGTATAAGCCACCATCACCTCACTGTGAGTGACGAGAGCCAGGAAAGTATATACACTCCCTTAGGATACACAATTTCGTTGTTATCGTTGTTTTGAGGTCCCGTTTAGCGAAATGGATCATTCAAGGGAGGTGCTGAAGTCCCATAGTGAAATTTATAAGGTTTATGGGTTTTTAGTGCAAGGCGAAACACAGTCACTCTCCTCCGCAGACTTACCCTGGTCGACCAGGATAGGGGAATATAATACTCGACCTTCCTCACATCATCGCGAGAGCCTATAGCCTTCACTTTCTTTTGGCTCGTCCTGCAATCCTACCCAACGTTCGCGGGACAGGAACGTCTGCGTGCGAGGCTTGGGAATCTAGGGAGACTATGGTAGCATGGTGAAAATACCCGGGGTGAGCTACTTTGTCCACACGAACCAAGAGGATTGGGTCGGCTAGAAGAAATCATGTGTAGCTTTCTGTGCTAAGTAATATTCCAACAGTATAGGATGTTTGAAGCCATTTCACAATCACTAGTTTCCGCGTACCTCTACCGGCGAGTTGTGGTCAAAAGCAGCTGATAGCTGTATGCGACCCTTTTTTCCACAAAATGGTTTCTGGGTTTTCGTATTCGACAGTGTCATGTATTGGTTTTTTTAAAATCTTAATGGAGGTCTTTTTCATTATGCTCTGTCTGTCTGTCTGTCTGTCTGTCTGTCTGACTGTTTCTTTGTGTTTTTTTCTTGTAATAACTGGTTTCATAATTTGGTCGTGGTTTGGGTTATGGGCTCCTGGTCGTGAGCAAATCGCGAAAAAATCAACAAGCAAAATCAAAGTAAACTATAGCGTTGAGTCCGTTGGCCACGGAGAATTGGTAATATTCTGCAAGCTCTTTGCTGCAGCAAGAGAGTATAGCCCCTTGACTATCGCGATTGTTATAGTTGGGACATTGGGCTGGGGGAACTTAGTATTTTGACCCGGCATAGGGGAGGAGGGGAGGGGGAGGGGGTACTCTGGCCAGATTCCAAGTCACGGGGATGATCGAAGTATTTTTTTTTCTTGGTTTGAAAATTTTATGAACAAATCGTTTTTTTAGCTGTGGCTTTACCTAAGTATTCAAAATATTCTTTCTTTTTTGGTCTTAATTTTCGCTTCCACGGATCACCCCCGTCACTTGGAATCCGAGGTTCCCCTTCCTGTTTGGTACTTCGAAGGCAAAAAAGCTGTTTCAAAGCCTAGTAGGTGTCTATAAAAGAAAAATAAATATGCATGGCTGTTTCTACTGCGATGAGAGGATTTCTTGTCAAAAAATGTGAAAACTGTATTAAACTACGAAAATTTCGTGACAGCATGCTGACGTGTCTAAAGCGTGTGGCCAATTTCCGGCCACACGCCAAAGGTCATACGATCTTGTGCGATGTCTATTAACAGCCGGCGAACGATTAAAGTGATGAAAGGTTTACAAAATCGGAGTCATTAGTTTGCGATGAATTTTCATTCCTTTTGCCTCCTGACTGAAGTAAAAACTCTTGCAACTCTTGCTTCGACGTGTTGTGACTTTATTTCGATTCACGCCCGGATTCGGACGCAGTTGCTGAGCAAACGTACGTTTCTCTTTGGCTAAAAATTAATAATGGCTCTTAATTGCTGTATATGTTTGATGCAAGAAGCATTACATCACTTCCGTACTGCAATGTCTGTATTTTGTGCCTTCAAGTAGTTTAAAATGAATACAGTGTTAATAGGGCAACAGCTGTTCAGCCGTCCGACGAATTCATGACCAGTTTGCGAGCGAACAAGCAGATGTTATGTAACGCCGAGTATTAATTTTATCTTCGACTTTATGATGATCAATTGTGCAAAATTACAGTCAGGTGATACAGTCGACTCACTCTTAACGGAAACCTCTATAAGACGGACACCTCTGTAAAACGGACACTTAGAGTTGGTCCCTGCCTTTCTTTAATCCTTTTATTTGACTCTCTATAAGACGGACACCTCTATAAGACGGACACTTAGTGCGGGTCCCAAAAGTGTCCGTCTTAGAGAGAGTTGACCGTATAGAGCTCCCGGCTCTCCGACTTGCCTTTAGCTCCGTTTGTATGGGGAAAACCTGAGACGTTTCTGGGAAACTGCCCACCTATCCCTCCCATAAGCCGACATTAACATTTACTTCGCACTTAAGGCAAAATGTTGGCTAGGAGAGGGGTAGGTGGGCAGACTCCCAGAAACGTATACAGTCAATTCTCTCTAAGACGGACACCTTTGGGACCGGCACTAAGTGTCCGTCTTATAGAGAGTCAAATAAAGGGAGTAAAGAAAGGCAGAGACCAACTCTAAGTGTCTGTTTTACAGAGGTGTCCGTTTTATAGTGGTCTTCGTTAAGAGAGAGTCGACTGTAATGATCCACCCGCCCTGGGTAGAAGGGTCACCCCTGCAGCCGAGTCAACTTTAGCGAGCTTTTATATGAGAAAAAAAATTACACCTTTGCCAGAGCCAACATGATGCTCTGATTTTCTCGCTTTGACCGAGTTGACCTGGCTGGGCGGGCCAAACTTGTCCAAAGTGTTTATTTGGAAAAAAAAGTTAGCCCGGCTAGGAGAGTGACTCTACCATCCAAGCTAGGCGGGTTGCCCTTTTAGCCTTTTTAACTTTTTGTTTCTTATGTAAGCACTTATCCACGCTTTGTAAGGAAATGCCAACCTCGTCCCCAGGGCTTTTCCCTTTAAAAATGGGTGGTGCGTGCATGAAAAGTTGGTTCACCCGTGGCAGTTCTGGTGGGTGGGTCACTAGTCTACCCAGAACAGCCCGGTTTTTCCACGTAAGCGGGACTCCAGATTAAATTACTATATAACCTTGCACAAGTGTAGACACTAATTTTTGGTCAAAATTCAAAACGGCTGCGCCACTTGCAAACTGCAATCGTTTTGACTGGCACAAAAACTTGATCCTTACCTGCTGTTACTATGACTTCTATGTAGTGATCACAGTTATTTCTGGGCATAACGGAGATTGTTTTGTCACCATCGAGGTGAATAAGGTATCCGTAGGGATCCTCCCCACTGAAAGTGATAAAACTGTGAAACTGAGGGTCTTTGAAAGTTAATCGTATTCTCAGCTCATTTCCCGAGACATCCCAGCCCTCAACTTTTATTGGTGAAGATATGTGAAATCTATGGCCAACCATGTTCTTGAAACGAAGCGCAATACATTTACCTGGGGAGAAAAAGTTGGTTAAATTAAGCTTGTAGAAAGACTTTGTAAATTCAAGCTACTCTCTGATTAATTTCCAAAGTCGCATTTACTTAATTAGTAGGCATGATCCGGATTGTGTTTAAGTTTCTGGATAGATTTCTTACTATGTTAGCCTTCGGCGTACATGGGATGCATTCCCACATTCTTTCTTTTAAATCGACTCTCATTCTGCACATAGTAGGTTCCTTGGTTTGTAAGTGTGACGTCGTAAGTGGCATGAGTTAGAGCCATTTTAAAGCAAAAACGATTTTTACTAATAAGAGCATTTACCGAACTGACAGGTAACTAGCCTAATTATGAATTTAAAGTTTGTAAAATCCAAGGTGGTAGCCTTCGCTTTGGATAACGTCACAGGTTAAGAGCAGAGCTATATTTTCCCTTGAGAGGCAATCCAAGACAGTATTGGATTCTGGACTCCACGCAGTGGATTCTGGATTCCAAGTACTGGATTCCAGTCTTTGTTAGTGGAACTTGGGTTCTAGATTTCAATCGTTAGCGGGATTCCGGATTCCTTGAGTTGTATTCCAGATTCAAAGCCCAAGATTCCGGATCCCGCATAAATATGTTCTCGGATTCTAGATTCTACAAGCAAAAATTTTACCGATTCTGGAATCCGGATTCCCTTATATAGTGCGCCCCTTTCTCCCGGGGTTGGGGAAAGTTTAGGTAGAAGTGTGCCGCCGAGGTGTTTTCTTTTTTTAACCCAAATCCTGCTTAATACCAAATAGTTCATTTTGTTACCCTCTTAAAGATAGTAGAATGAAGTAATTTTATAGAAAAAAAGATGACATAAAGAATTTTCTTTTTTAACAACAAATTGTTTGTACCACATACACTTGAAGTCCACGTGCTCACAACGTTCACACCCTGTCCATGGCTTGTTCAGAAAGCTCAACTCCCCCCTCCCCCCCCCAAAAAAAAACAACCTTGTTTGGTGACACATTTTATGGTTTGTTTGTTTGTTTGTTTTTGTCTTCCTTTAAATAAAAGCAGGCTCTTCAACTTTCTTCAGGAAAGAAGATTCATCAGATTTCGCTTCCTTTTTAACTTTGCTCAAAATTAAGAATGGTAAATTCCGATTCTTTAGATTACTACAAAACTTGTGTTCTAAAATTCTATAGAACTCAATAATTGGTATTTACTCTCTAGTAATATCCATTCTGCATCACTTTGGTCAGGTAATATATATTAATGAAGTATTTAGCGGTTATTACGACTGGTCGTCTTTTTTTAGCTAGCCACAATAGTTCATTAGGTCATAAGAGAGTGCAGGTATTTGCAACAGAATACCATTAGAGTTTAATTAATTCAAAATTGATTAATAAAGTAAAAAGTTTAGGCAAAATATGATGATTACTTCCTGGTAGCAAGGTGGGAGGAACGGGCGGTGAAGGTTGCACGGTGGGCGGTGGTGGTTCTCCAGGTATACTGGGTGGTCCAGGGGGTGGTTTACCAGGCGTTGGTCCTTCAGGTCCCTCCGGCTCTTGTGGGCCTATAGTATCACAGTTTTTGAGTGGATCATCCATTGTGTAGGGTACAACAACAAAAGAACTTTCAATGGCAAATTCACTTGTTTTGTTGTCGAAAGCAGCCACTGTCTTCCAAGAAGAACCAACTTGATTCGACTCGGTGATGTACCAGCCTTGATGAATAAGCCCGAAGGAAAATGTTCCTTTGTGTTCCACTCGGTGTCCAATGTAAAACGTAGCGTCTTTAGCTGCGGAATCGTATAATATGTGGAAATTACGTCACTTACTTAAAGTCGTTTCAAGGATGTGTAGAAATAACTGATTTACGCGGGCAGTATAATAGCAGTACTGCACAAGTAAGGCCAGCCTGCAACTTTGACAAACTGGGTACCATGGCGCCTTGGTGCTCAACTAAATGAGGTTAAGATATATGGATATTGGTCAATATACAGCCATCTTTACCGAACAGGTTGGGTCAGTAAGAAACTTGCTCTCGCAGGACTAAGCTGAGAAATTGCAAACCAAACCGACCAAACCAAGCAATGATTACAGTTGATCCACGAGAAATGAAAAACAAAGGTTATAACGTGCATTACGGGAAATATTGAAGTAGCGAATGGGTTGTATCCTTCCCACGTGCACTGCAGGTCCCAACATTGTTGGCCCGGTTTGCACGTAGCTTTAGCCCTGCCTTACGATAGGTACAGTCGACACAAGACCCTTTTCCCGAAAGCTCTGCTTGGGGAATAACTTGGGTTTTTCTCGCTCTGTGTTTTGATCTTTCTTATGTTTGCGGCTGCACGCTAACAAAGTTGCACAAGGGGAAGAAAAACTCAAACCTTGTAAACATTGAAAATTGACGCAAACAGTAAAAAGTTTTGACCAGTTAAACTTTTTTACTTAGCAACAGCGATTCAGGACCTTATTCTGGGACAACATAGAAAACATCGACGTCATTTCCCGCTTTAAAAAAGACAAATTGTCGCCCGCCACTTAAAGTGCAGGTCCCCAGAATTGGTTCCAACGATTGCTTACAGAAACAATATTCTCTGATTTTTAACCACTGATGCAAAGAAACTTCCTAGTGTCTCAAGGTGCTTTTGAATTAATAAAATGAGAAAAAAATCACAGTAGCGTCCAAAATTCTGGCGCTCTCTTCGATCTTTTCTATTCCTACCAGTTGCACGTAAGACACAGCGCCAAGATCAACACAACCCGTGATTCTACTTTTTGCAACATTTCACTTTCTGGTGATTGGTTGAACCGCTTTGGGTTCTTATTAACTCATAAATGTTAGGGCCTGTTTACATTAAGGTGGAGGACCTCAGGTAGGTGAGGTACCATATACTGGGTCACCCACCTAACATGTAAACGTGATCACATTAAAATGAGAGATTATATGGACGGCAGGTTACCCCACCTAAGCGGGTTACCTCACCTACCTGGGGTCCCCCACCTCCATGTAAACATTCCCTTAGTTCGAGAACTGTCATAAGGAATTCTTTTATTCTCTTTGACTTATCTATAGAATTCCCCTAAGCAAGAGAGAATGATCTACGAGATCGTATCCCCCATACATGACCCTCTTCCCATGAAAATAATCTATTCTTGGTTCTGTCTCATACTGCATAGATACTTTAAGGACGCCACCTCATTGGTACATTAAAATGGCGTCATGTAATTTTAAATGGGTGGGTGGGTTTTGGCGGGTAATTCATTTTACTGCCGCCCACGCACAGCAAGCGATACGACGTGCAAACCTGCATTGGTATTACCTTCGCCGACGAGTCAAAATATTTCTCAACCTCGTCCCCAGGGCGCTTCCCCCTGCCTACAAAGCCAGGGAAAAGCACCCCGGGGACGAGGTTGAAGATTCTACGTGGAAAAATCTTGCCAGAGTAGCTGCCGATGAGCAAAACGGTCCTAGCGTGCGAGAGTCGCCGGAGAAAGTTGTTCCGACTCGACGACAACTTCTCATTGGGGTCTTCGCTACATCAGTATATAAACAACCAACAGCCTCGAGTAAGCCACACTATAATTTTAAATGACCATTGTCTCTCCTGGCGAAATCCACGTAAACCCGCGAGCTGTGATACCGTCGTTTAGGATCCAAACTTGGTCAGGTAAAATGAAAATAGATTCTATGTGGGTTCAAACACGTCATGTTTGGCAGCTAAACATTTGAATTTTGAGAGGGCGTTAGCCAAATGTTAAAGAGTAATGTAGGCGCACCGCTTACTATAAAGCATTGACCGGAATCGGAAACCGCGTCTCTGGCGTCCAGGTTAGCGACTGTTTAACAGCTTCAGGCATCTGACCTGATTTGTGCTCGCACAGCGAAATATTCATAGAAAGTATTGGACGCTGAGAAGAAGTAATGCAGTTTAAAACTCTCAAGAAGAATTCTTAAAAGCATCATAAAAGCAAGTGTGCTGTATCTGAACGAGAAATATTCCTGGAGATAGAGAAAAAAAGATCTTGCACATTTGCATAAACAACTGAAGCCAGCCGCTATTTAAGGTTTCGTATTTCGCCAGCGACAATTTTTGCCTTTGTTCTCACGATGTGTCAGTATTCAATATTCGATACTTTAAATGAGGCTACCTGCAGTTAGCAAATTTCAATCTTTTAAATCTCAATCTTTAATCTCTTTGACTCCAATACTGCTATCCAACTTAGTGAAATTTATTCCTAAATAATGAGTGGAACGCGCTGATAAAGCACATGTCAACAACTTAAACCTTTAGTGCGATAATTGTTGCAATTGCTGTCAAACTTCAAAGGCTTGGCGGCGAAACATGTTGCGTTCACGTAAAAGTAGATAGCGTGGGTCACGGAAACATTAGCCTCCCACACAAGCGTTTTTAGGGGAGCTCGTCTTTCACCCCTCCCTAAAAAGGAGGGATGAAAAATGAACTCCCCTGAAAACACCTGCGTGGGAGGCTACGGGAACATCAGACAAATATAACCTTCGTCGCAAGCGAGTGAACCTATAGATTTCATATAATTATCATGGGGCACAGGGGCTCGCTCTCCTAGCTCATTCTCTCTTGTCCGGGGCAAATTCACCATATGCATGGGAAAATCGGTCACACACTAAAAGTTGTTTCCCCGTGTGTAAAAGCGTTTTCTCCAAGGGCAAAATGGCTAGTGTATTGAAATAAAAAAATAACAAAAAATTCTATGTTATTGCCTGTATCCAAGAACTACACTTGCCAAAATTTAGGCTTGCATGCGTCGCTCTCAGTATGAAACCATATCTCTTTTGTCGTAGGAAGTAGCCTCGTTTGCAATAGGATTCAAGGGAGATGGTGTTACGATCCCGACTAAACCCAGGAACATGTGCAATGAAGTACTGGCAAGTTGGACCCAACATCAGGTCTTCACCCTTGACGTAAAAGCAGGCGTTGTTCTGGTAATCTCCTATGGTAGGATGGTTTACTGAATACATCATATAAAGAGCTCCATGAAAGACTGAATATAAAGAAAATGTTAAATTAATTTTAGTTTTTCTTCGTTATTGGTCTGAACATCGCAGACCTGCCGGCACACCTGGCAGACCATATGATAGTCTATCAAGTGTCATCGCGGGGAGTCACTTAACATTTTCAAACCTGACAAAGATATCTTCAAAGGCATACAAATGAAGGAGTGGTGCATTTTATAAGGTAAGATCCTGGAATTTAGCAAGCAGTACAGTGTAATACTGTTAAGATTCCTGTGGTAAAAGTAACCTTCACTGTCATAACGAGTTTATGTCGCCTTGACTTTTAAATTGATCTTTAAAAAAGCCCAAAAGCAGCACACCCGTTTAAACGTTTCCGTTAACTTGGAATCTTTGAAACTAAGCAAATAAATAAACGGAATATCGCTGTCAAAAAGGGCCTTCGATCCAGCTATAAATCTGTAGCGGAAAAGTGGACAACCTCAAAGATACAAGACTTCGATGGGCAGTGGACCTATTCCGCGATTCCATCGTGTGAGAAGAGTCATCAGTTACCCAATTTTGACAGCTGTCATGATATGGATGGCGTATATCACTTTCTACCAAGTTGATTGCGACAGGTTGACATTTTCATTCAAGGCACACTTACAGGGACGACTTTGTAAACATAACCTAAGACACGCCCTTGATCCCAATTTCAGTTCTTAGAAGTCGTAATCGAAATACTGAAAACGAAATTGAACAGACTGCAACGGAGACAGTATTTCCAGAATTTATTAGAGAACATTAAAAACAAATTATGACAAGCCATTTTGAGTCAGCAAACAGTACAAATTCTCCATAATTTATGAATTTTCAAAGCATGGGGGTGTTTTAGAGACGAAACAAAACAAAAAAACTAAAAAGCAAAGGTAATGCAAAAAGCTTAATTTTCTATTCATAGAAATTTTGTTCACTGAATTATCTTCATTTTGTATGTCTAAATATTTAAAATGACTTTTTCATTTTTTTATTATTCGTCATTTTGAGCGGTGGCATGAGATAATTAGTTATGCAATGCTTTCTTGTGTAATATCTTGAATGTCCAACCTGTGTCTTAATTTTTTAGTATACACCGTCTCTTGAAGGGTTGTGGTATCAGGTCACGGGTTGGATCTTTTACGGTATAGCACTCAAAAGCACCGTATAAAAACTCCATAAAAAAGACAGCATATGTTTCATTTTCATTTCTAGGAAGGTACATGTTGTGGGCGGACGTAGAGGAGGTTGGAAGGTTACTTTTCATACTTGATAGCAAATATTTGTCCGAAAGAAAGCCACATTTTCTTTCCTCTGATGCTTCGCGTGCTTACCTTAAGCGCGCAGCGCTCTGTTAGGAATATAATGTATTACTGAGAAATTGGATAAGAGTATCGATTAACCAACAGGCATATAGTTTTCCAGCGCGCTACCCTTTCGGACAGTTATATGACGATTTTTGGTTGCTGCCATTGCTCCATACAAAAAATGTTGATTTTTGACACTTGTGACAAACGTAAAACGTTATAAGTATTAAAATGATTGCCCGCTGAACTTTGTAAGTGAAAAAAAAACTTTCAAAACCACTTTTTTTTCACCTTAATAAACCCCTTTTCGCTTGCCCAAGTACGTGATTTTGATTTTCTTTAGGGCAATTTCAAGGGCAATTCGTTATAACAGTGGACGTTTCCATTAAACCTGTAATAGGTGGTGTTAAATTTTACATTTGACCCCACTTACTACTGCATAATAAAGTCTATATTCTGACTTATAGTCTTTCTCTTAGGTTCAACCTAGAGCTAATCGCGTAACACTTTCACTAAGGTCTTCTGAGTATGAATTATTTATGAGTTCTTTGAAGAAGATGTAAGGATTCTTCTTAAACATATCAAAGGGAACTTCTTCCTTCTCTTAAGAGATTCTTCCTCCTCGCTCTCAATCGTCGACTTTTCTTCAAACCGCATTCTGTTTGAAAGGTTTTGAAACAAGCAGATTAAACACACAACTGCAAATGTTTAATCTTAGGTTTCTTTGTTATAGGCAAAGAGTTAAGTATTTAAGTAAAAGAAACGAAGCAAATTTCAACTCACATGCAGTTGCCGCTCCATTGCTGTTAACTGCTGCAGCAGCCGCGGCGTTAGCTTTAGCAATCGCAGCGGCGGTTATTGAAGTTATCAGTCCAGCCGCTCCTCCGGATTGTGCCCCTGTTCCAGCTATACTACCAGCTCCACCCATAGCCCCAGCACCAGCACCAGCACCAGCACCAGCACCAGCACCAGCACCAGCAGCAGCACCAGCACCAGCACCAGCAGCAGCACCAGCGGTTGCAGCTGCAGCAGCCGCAGCTCCAGCAGCAGCTGTGCCACCTCCACCCATGACACCACCCACTATAGGCACACCAGAAGTTACGCCCGCTGCCCCTCCGGCTCCGGCTACGGCTCCGGCTCCGGCTGCGGCTCCTGCCTCGGCTCCCGCTTCGCCTCCAGCACCAGTACCAGCAGCCGCCCCACCTCCACCTCCTGCTTCTCCTCCAGCCTCTGCGCCAGCTGCAGCTGTCCCAGTCGCTGCTCCGCCACCACCTGCGGTACCTGCTGTGCCCGCTGTTCCAGCAGTACCAGCTGTCCCAGCGGTACCACCTCCGCCTCCAGTCCCAGCACCTGTCGCTGCCCCGGCTGCAGCCCCGGCCGCGGCTGCTGCCCCTGCTGGCTTCTCAGTGGGGTGTTGCCCGAAGATGTTGAAAACGTGACCACTCTGCATCTGCGCCATAAGTATTTTCTGAAGTGTTTCTAAGGCGATGACATGAGCAATTCGTTTTCCAGCTTCTTCACCAGCTTTTATTCCCGCTTCCTCGCCAGCTTTGGCACCAGCCTCAGCTCCAGCCTTTGCTCCGGTCTTAGCTCCCGCTTTAGCCCCACTGTGGGCACCTGCCTGGGCACCTGCGTACGCTCCGACTGTAGCGGCATGTACCACGGAGTTGTTTCCAGTGATAACGGCTGAAGAACGAAAAGCAGCAGATGAACATTTTGCTATTATCTATTGCCCTCAAGAACAATTCTTCTTCCTCTCTTTATTAACGATAGTAGACAATTGTAAGGCGCGAATACCTTCAGGGTCGTTTACGCTACAAACGTTTTCCCTTAGCTTTAGTCTTTATTTGTGGAAGCCAATAAGATCAACATCTAAGTGAGAATTGTCAAACAAACGAAATCCATTATGCACATTAACCATGATGAACAATATCCCTCATGACAAAAACATATTATCTTTGGAAACAGTTTCTGACAATTGAGTAGGAGGGAAGGAAATTCTTCAGCCCTCAAGTACGAGTTTTGAAAATTGATTCATTTATGGAAAAAAGGTCTTAAAAAATATATCAGTTATTTTCAGGGGTGGACCTGAAAGAGCCTGAAATAGTTTTAATTCTAAACTGAATGTTTACTCACGGATGGTGCTTGCATTTCCCGCCGGCGCTGGAATAGAAACACCCGGTATTCCTGATGGCAATCCGGGTATTGAAGCCTTCTTATCTTTTGCTATGAAATCAAATATAAATTGAATTAAAATTATTATTATTATTATTATTATTATTATTATCATTATTAATTATCATTATCATTATTATTATTATGTTATCATCATTATTATTATTATTACAGAGTTGCAAGCTTTAAAGGAAACGGTAGTGTTCTGTCGGAGTTGGCCGAGTTTATAAAGTAAATGTAAGAATTCGCTTGGGCAAAGTACTGTCACTCGAAGCGTCAATCTAGCTCAAGTTCACTACTCAAAACGGTGAAAAAATTCTCTTACCAGACAGTTAGTCTATAAAACAATTCTTGTGTGTCAATGTAGAGGCCCAGTAGTCTTTCCAGATAATAATAGTTAAGTAACAAAAAAATCAATAAAAATCCACTCTTTCTTCACCTAATTATATGTAATCGCGAACTGAAGAATTTAAACGTTTAGTCTCTTGATGCTACAGGTGAAGCGGTCTTCTTGGTGTGTGTGGGCTCCGTTTAGCTCATGGGCTTCTATTTTTTTCATAATGCGCCGGTTTAAATAATAGTGTAGAGATGGGTGAATTAAATGATTACACTTCTTGATTCACATGATTGGAGTTATACATGATGATTATAGTAAGATCAATCATTCTATACTTTCCAGTTTTTAAAAAAGGAAGGTTAGGTGGTGGTAAGGGGGGATCAACCCCCTCGGCCTCCTGCGCTAAATCCAAGCCCGCCATATATTTAATACGTGCTTGTTCTGATAATCTATCTGCATGGAAGTCGTATGCTTTGTGTTCTTGATTCTGAGTTAGATTAGTTTACACAATAATAAATCTTGCGCACTTGAGCTTTTTGTTTTAAAAAGCCATGCACCATGTTCCATTTTCTAAAGCTCTCTGTCTTATTCTGGTAAAAAAAGATAGGCATTGTGGGGAAACAAAATATAGTTTTCTTTCTTGGCAGTCTTGTTGTTCAATTAAAGTTGCGACCTTTTTCAAATGTTTCAAATTCTAACCTCCAACTCAGATAGTCATTTTGCATTACACGTGGATTTCCTTCTAACTACGCTTCTACTTTACCTTAGAAGCTTTTTGTTTAAATTAGCACTTGACGATTCCCTGGAAAATGTAGATGGGAAGATCGAAAGCAATACTAAGCCAGTTATAAGCTTCTTAACCCCATTAACCCCAGTTGCATATCTGAACATTTAAAGCCTCAGGCGCCCATTTTTGTGATGAGCTTACTAGCAATTGACGAGATCTATTCATTTACGTCTCTAGTAATTAGTACCTTTCACAAAAACAGACCAAGAAAGGTAAGAAAGCGACAGTTTATCAATTTATCGCTGTTTAAATGTCACTTAACTTAGCTGATATGGCTCAACTGCAATGTATTTGTTTTATTTTGGTTCACAAGTCTGTATCCCTTAATTTCTAGTGTAAGAAATAATTTGTTCATCCAATAAAGTGAAATTTCACCTACCAGCTACACGCTGTGCTGCTCCACTGATTCTTCGTCCGATATTGAACCTTCGTCCATCGCTGCTCACGGCCGTCCAGGTCAATAAAAGAACAAAGAAAGCTAGAAGATTCAACATATCCGCCTTGCCTAGCTACTCGCGAAAAGCGTCGATGTACAGAACACCAACATCGAAATTTACAGAGAGAGAAAAAATATTTACGTTGAAGCTGAAAACAATTGTTTTCCTGTCGGTAAATAAGCGAAGTTGTCACCTGCCGAGGGCAACTTTCTTCTTCAAGTTCAAATGACGTAATGACCAGTGAGTTCAATTCACTTCTTTTTTACAAGCATGGATTTTCACAGACTACGCTATACCTGATTCTCCCGAAGAGTCAAACAATTTGAAGTAAACTAAGTCACTTCCATCCTTTATCTTCGGAAAAAACGCGTTTTGTTTTTCTTTTTGAGCAATTTTTTTGGAAGAATTTTTTTAATCAAAACTCTCCAAATTGGTCATTTTGACAGAATCGTACGTCCTCCATTGTTATATACCTGCTGTGTTCTCTTTATGTCCTTAAATTATTCAGCACAATGGAAGTTATTTCCCAGACAAAACAGCAGTGGACCGATCGTCTTTCTTCTATGTTTGTGATGGCTAAAATCATCCTTACCCAGATTTTAAATTTCTTCTATTGACTGCTGAATAAGGCAAACCTAGAGTATAACAAGATATTAAATACTGGAAAATAAAACGATAAAGGCAAGAAGGAAAATAATTGCCAAATTAAAAAGGCTTTTTTATCATTTTACCAACAAATCAATAAACAATATAGTACCTTTAGTTAGCGATAAGAATCAATCGAGGGATCAAGAAGTGCATAATTTACTGAAGTTTTTTTTGTCGGTTTTTAAACTTAATTAATTATCGCACAGCTAAAATTCGATTGGTACTGTCTTGACCAAGGTCGTCAACATTATCTCTAACCAAATGAACTGGTACCATGTGTTCTTGAAAAGTGACAAAATTTACTCAGATTCACCCTGCGAAGGAAAGTAAGCGAGTGATGTTGCTGTGACTATGGCGACTCTGTCCAATCAAGTGTGTAACTCAGTACCAAGCATTATGAAGGCGATTCCTTTCCCTGTTTCCCGGTGGGGGGTTACTCGTTTAATTTTCGGAGTCGGTGTGCGCCGCTCTGGGTGTTAAACCCTGACCGTATTTAAGGATCAGACAAACGAACATTGATACCGTATTTGAGGCCCAAACCCGAAAAATAACACCCCATCCAAGGGAAAAGAAATGGGAATTTGATAGCTCACAAACCTTCAGCAAATGGCTTTCCTAGCTCAAAGGGGTAGCTCAATTTTACTTTTAAATTTGTTCCTCATTTAGCTGGTCACCTAAGCACTTAAATTCTTGAATTTTACTTTGAGTACCCCCCTTCTCCACCTTGGGCAGGGGGGTGGGGGCTGTATTTCATTGAGATCAACCGATTTCGGTTTTTCTGAAATGTTTTATGAACTTGATTGATACCCTTCAAAATGATGAATATTGTCCATTGATCCTTCTCAATGAAAACCAGCCTTTGGAAACGAGAGGAAGACTGGGCCGAGTTAACTATCGCCAAGTATTCTGGGTTGAAGAATTGACCAATAGCTGACCGGCGCGTCCCACTAATGGTCCCAGAAACAATTGCGCGACGAACTTTGGCTCCAGTTCCCTTCTCGATTCTTAAGTGGCGAACAACAAAGTCGGCCTTAGGGCCCCCTAGTGGTGTATGCCTATTACCGGTAATTCCCTTTCAGAGGCTAAATAAAACATTGAGCGATTCCTGAACAGCTCACGTTTGATAAATGTAAATTCCCATCGACAAAATCTTATATATCGATTTACGGGAAGAAATTGTATGTGCTTAGTTAAATTGTCTTTCAAATGCCAGTATTTTATTTATTAATCAGCTTTGATTAGGTTAAATATTTTTTAAGGTGGTCCTATTCATAAGCCTTACTGTCTCCCTTGGACTCCCTTGCCTCATCTCTTTTTCAATTTTTTGCATATATTTAACTTATGCGGAAAAATGATAATAAGACAATAATTCAAAAACAAAGAAAGCTCTCGTGGGAACTTTAAGAAAGATCTTCCTGAGGCATGATAAAAGAGGTTTACTTTTGTCAGTTCAAAGAGAAAAGAAAGGAGATTGAAGAAGAGTGGAAAAATGCTTAAGAGGGAAAGAAAGCTCTCTATGTACTCTTATCCGGGCCCAGCTGTTCAAAAGCAGGATAGCGCTATTCACAGGATAAATCACTATCTAGTGGATAAGTGTTGGGGAGTAAACCAATTGCGTTATCCACTGGATAGTTAGTTATCCGGTGGATAGCGTTATCGAGCAGTACAAACAACTGGGACCTGAATGGGTGAATGTTAGGCCGGTATAACAGACCCTGAACATTCAAGGTTAAACCTTGCAGAAAAGACCTGAAGTACATATTTCAGACAGATAATCATTCAAAATAACAACATTTAATGAGAACAGTTTGAGTGAATGAATCACGGTGTTACTCTGTGTAATAGCACACAAAAGGCAAAACTTTATTACAAGTGATTTTGGTTTGTCTCTTTACAAGAAATGTCGTCTAATACATCACGACTAGAAATTCTTATTTCTGCAAAATTTAGGTTTGTTTTAAGGGTCCTGGTATACAAGGAAATGAAAACTAGACAAGGATTGTATTTTTTTCTTTAGTGTGTTTGTGTCGTTGGTAAATACAAAGGTGTTGCCCTAAAATGCCCTGATGTATCATTAAATGATACGTTTTCATATCCACTTAGTTCTCCCTTTCACAACGGTTTTTCAAGCGCATAGTGTTGCTGGGTTACTGCAGAATTTACTTGACTAGAGATCTTTACCATTTCGGCCTGTTTTAGAAGGTAATATGTACATGGGAAACACAGGCCGATAGCGGAAAACAGTATTAGCGCCTTCCCTTCGACAATAATAATAGCATTGTGTATCTTAATGATTGACTTGATTTGTCTGTCTCTGAAAACCAAAAAAAAAAACAATGAAAAAGAATGATGTTGAGACTTGCTTTAGAAATTAATAGTACCTGTGTTTGGTTAATTTCTATGACGGGATACAATCTATTTTACACTATCTAAAGCACTGAGAAGCGTGCCTTTTAGAACCATAAACCCAGGACCTTTTTGCCTGGATGTGGGGTTAGAAAATTGTATTTACCAGTCAGTAAGTTTTTTCAAATTAAAACTGAGAAAAGTAACCATCATGGTACGATTATGACGAATGGTTCGTGTTGTCAGCATACATATGAGGTTAACCATCACAGTCACCAACAATGCTCGTCAGATAATTGTAATAATATGGTAAAAAGGTGGACCAAGCACAGATTCTTGAGGAACACGAATGTGCCTCTGAGTAAGCTGGAACGACAGTCACTGACATTAATATCTTGAGCTGAATTCTTGATCCACCCGCAAAGTTCCCCTGTGATTCCGATCCCATATATAGTGACTTTTGAAGTAACAGAGGGTTAGATATGAAATCAACTTCAGGCTGCGCTTGACGAGGCACTGACCCGGATAGAGAGGTCGCAATTAATCTCTTCCATCGTCGTCATGTTGTATATATGATTACAACTTTTTCAATTCCATGTGTTTGTGTTTTTTTTTCTTATGAACAGTTTGATGAAATAATTAATTACAACAAACCAAATGAGGAAAAAAAAGAACAATTTTTTCACCTCTCTGTGGTCATTTGAAACTGTTCGAAAGAATACGAAAGCGCCGGAACACGATTAAGGCGAGAAAAAGCATGTAAAACATGAAGTACTGAGTAAGTATACTCGGATGAGTTACAAACACACTCTCACCCGTTCTCTTTGTTCATTATCATTTTTAACCTCCACACTTTGCTTACTTACCATCCACAGTAACCCCACTTTCTGTCGATGTCAAACACTTTTGTCACAGAACACCATTCCTTGGCAGCATTTTCATTTGTGCATGTCCAGTGAGCCACGCCTTTATAGATGAAGGGGAATTTACAGCAAGCTCCCCTGGCATTACCTCCAGTTGTAGAAACACCATTTTTACATTCTGAAAGGCAAATTAAAGAAAAAAAAAAAATTAAACACAATTCAAACTGAGAATTTGCAGTAAATAAATAATATGATTTAGCTGTCTTGTAATTGGACCGACGTCTTGAAAGTTGTGGTCACTACCTTCCACCCTACCGTACTTGAATAGACCTAAAGCAGTTCTTATGTACAAGTAAGCTAACGTTCAGCATGAAAAGGTCACTTTAAGTGGACTTTCACTGATACAAACGTTTTTGTTGGATTAACCACAGCTGCAGTATTTAAAGGTTGTGGTTCGGCCATTTAAAAACGAGAATGCAAGCACGGTTAAAGCGAACTGTACTATCACCTGTTACGCTATGCGCTAGTTTCGAAGCAAGTTCTTGAAAATGGAATACTGAGAACATTGCGTTTTAATACACGAAATTCAGCTAACCTAAAGCAAATACAGTCAAAAGTCTGTGAGACGGATTCTTTGAGATTTGCATTATGTGTCGGTCTCAGAGAGATGTTTTTCTTATAGAACGACAACTAAAAGAAGGAATCAAAGAAATGCAGAGCAACTCTAAGCGTCCATTTCAGCGAGGTGTGGGTCTTTCAGAGGTGTCCGTTAAGAGAGAGTTGATTATATTTCTTAAGATGATTATGCCTTAATGCGCCAACATTGTATTACCATGATCAGGAACTTGGGGACGTTTATTCTTGGGAACGTCTCTTTCACTACCAATTCTGCAACAGTGTTCGGCGCATTCTTTGGAGCAAACGTCGTAACACGTAGCGGGACAAACTAATTTCGATCTAACAGCAATCATTGCCGATGGACTTCGGCTCAAATCTTCAAGTGAAAGATACTTTTTTGATTTATCTATTTTATTCTGGCAACACTGAGGTGGACATCTAGCAAAGCAGTTCGTAGAGTCACAATCAGCTGGGCAAAGTTTGGTGAGGCTGAACGATGGAAATGTTCGAGTCCAAGCTTGAGGCGCATTTTTGCAACATTCTGCTGGGCAGGAGCTGGAGCAGAAGCTGGAACAGGTCTGGGTACAGTAAACTGGTGAAACAGATGGGTTTTCATAGGGAAGAGGATGTTTACAACAACGCATTGGGCAAACCGGGACACAGGTTGTGACGCAGATGATTGGACAGGAGGAATATATATTCTGAGTTTGCGGTAGTTGGTAAGTCTGGAAAAAAAATTAAAGACGTCTGGACAGCAGGAATCTCGAGTCGCACAAGAATATCATAAACTCAAGGATTTTGAAATGAGCAAAAACGTTTCGGCAAAAACTTTTGCCTTCTTTAATGCTCGAATATAACTCATTTAGTGTCCTTAAAAAGGTAGAAGTCTCCTCCAAAATAGCCTTCGTGATTTAAACACGATAAGATAAACGTTAACTTATAGGGGCGTGCTGAGGCCTCATATACTTGCTGTGTTTGATTTAGTTGACTGATGTCAACGTTTCAGAGCTAACTTGGCAATTAGTACAAGGAAAATTCACCCTCATTGGATAGTTTTAGAGTCGTGATGGCTAACAGTAGGTTGAGTACGTTCCGTCCCGTGTGCGATGGAAGAGGTCACTAACACTATTTTGCTTTAAGTGGGCTAGAACAAAGACGTTTTTGAGCGACACAAATCAACCGGAAGTATATGGGCTGTGGTTTTTCCACTTTTTTTGAAGAGGAGAGGGGGTGGGGGGGGGGGGGGGGGTGGTGGCGGAGCAAATCGTGTCTATAAGAGTAAACAAGCTTTAGTAGCATCAAGATATACAAAATACCTTTCCTTGACCTCTCTTTTGGCTAATTCTTTTAACGACAACTTTTATGCCTATTATTACCTGGGAGGAATGAACAATCTCAGCTGTTTGTCCAGTTTCTTTTCTTATCGTTCCTTTTACACAACAGTAGTCTGGACACATGTCGACACATTTGTTATCACAGTCTGGGGTGCATGGTGGGAAAGTAATCTTTGGCTGAGGAACGGAACCAGGGGCATCGCCTAAATGGAAATGAGAATTATTTGTATAAATCGTTCTTGTAAACGAAGAGAAATGCAAAGAAAAAACAGAGAAAATAATTAAATCTTTAATTTTAGTTTTTTTAAAACTATCTTGTACAAGACTAACGTGAATTAGTAAAATCCAACTAGGGGTCTATTATCAATGCTGCGTTCTGATTAATTGAGCTACTACTAGGCTAGATGTTATAGCCCACTAGTAGCGAAAAACGCCGGCTTTTTGGCGGCAAAAAAGGATCAAAGTCTACTAGCTAATTAAAAGTTGTTTTGTCTCGACATTTCTGAACAACTAGCTGGATTTTACTAAAACAATTATTCCTCTCGCCCTCATGGCCTCTGAGTCATAGCGCATTCGGCCTTCGGCCTCATGGGCTATTGACTCAGAGCCCATGCGGGCTCGAGGAATAATTGTTAATTAGTCAACGAAGCTATGTTCACTCTATACCAGGTAGCTTTTGCGCTAGCACAAGAACCTTACCGGATAAGGGCTTCTGTTCACACAAGTAACGATGATTTTGGTGCTATTTCGGACGCAGCGAGACTGCGCTGCGCTGATGTCTAAAGTGGAGAGTCATATATCGCACGGGTGTCCATACTATAGCGGATAGCCTTTTCCTTGTGAGAGTAACCTAAGAGGCTGCTGTTAGCGATGACACGAAGAAAATTAAATTACATGTAACAATCATATGACGCCGTTCTCTGAGAAACATCGTAAAAGGGCTTCGAAGTGACGTTAACGTGATATATTTATAGGAGCTATATAGGAGCTATATAGCAGTTTGTTGTGTTAATTAAGAGACTTTTTCCCACCTCCACAGTAACCCCATTGTTTATCAACATCGTGGTCGTAAGTGGTGGCACACCATGGCTTGGTATCATCCTGAGTGGTGCAGGTCGTATACATTTTCCCGCCATATTTGAACGGAAAATGACAACAGTTCCCATTTGAGTTGCCGCCATAGCACAAAAAACAGGAAGTACAGAATCCCCACTGTTTATCTGAGTCATAATTAACAGTGGTAGAACACCAGCGATAGCCGCGTTCGGCTCTTGTGCATCGGTGTTGTAGAGTTCCGTTATAGATAAACGGAAACATGCAGCAAGCACCGTGCGAAGTCCCTCCATGGGTGGGCATACAGCCTACGTAAGAAAAAAAACAGAACGGTACACAATTAATGTGCCGCTCATTTCGCTCTCAAGATCGATTGGATTTTCTCAGACTGATTACGTGAACATGCTAGCCACGAACACATACATCACAAGTTTCGACTGGAGAGGCTCTTTCTGATGGTTGCTTGCTAGCCCTAAAGGACATAAGAAGTTTTGATCTTGAGCTTACCTGCAGAAAAGTTCTAGAACTAGCATCAAATACGAGTCTGTAAACGATACCGGACGATATTCTTTAATTGAACGCGAAATGAAACTCTCAGAGCAACCAACTTCTCTAAGAAATTAACCAGTGGGTAATATGGGTGTTTTAAAGAGAGTTCTTCGTATGCTGTGAAATTATATTATCAATCAATTTTATTTCGTTAGGAGAAAGAGAATATAAAAAGTATTGAAAAAGTATTTCCTGCAATTGTCTTAATTTCAACCCTTATTACTGGTCAATTCAGGCAAGAAGAAAGCGTTAAAAATTATATTTGGTCACAACCAAGTCCCTATCGCCAAGGGCCTAGAAAAAATCCAGAAAAAGTCCCACATGCACAAAGATTTTCAACTCGTCAATATATATACGTAGAATTTTGAATTTTATGCGGATGTATAAGAATTTTCTTAAGATAAATCGAACCTTACCCGGAGCTGAAATCAAAGGCGGGGTTTGTACTGGAGGTAGTGTTGGTAAGGTAACTGTGACTACTTTTGGTGGTTTGGTAGAAACCGGCGGTGGTGGAGGACAAGAAGGGACTAACCCAGGTGTCGAAGGTTTTCCTGGTGATGAACATGATGGAGGAGAAAGTGGAGGGGGAGTTGGCGTTAGAACGGGAGAGGGAGAGCTAAGGGAAGGTTTGCAAGGTTTAGGTCCCGGGGGAAAGTTGTTAGGATTGGGAGGACAGGGTGGAAGTGTGGTATATTGAGGCTTAGTGGTTGGTTTGCACGGTCGAATAGTTGTTGTCAAGAAAGGGGCCCTAGTTGTATTAGGACCGCAAGTTGGAAGTGTTACTGGTAGAGTGGTTGGTGTTGTCACGGATGGTGCCGAGGGAGGTGGTGGCACGGGAGGCTGAGATTTGGGAGGTAAGGTTGGGATAGACGGTTGTGGCGGTGGCATGACTGGTTTCGTGGGTGAACAGGGTCGCACTGTTGTAGTGTAAGGCGATTTTGGTGGTAATCGTGGAGAACATGGCGTAGGAGAGGAAGGATAAGAAGGAGGAGGAATAGGAGGAGGCAAAGGTGTAGGTGTAGAAGGTAAAGCAGGGGGTGGGGGAGGGGGAAGAGGAGGTGCAGGCGATGGAGGAAAGGGTGGAGGTGGAGAAGGGGGAAGGGGTTCAAGTGGTGGAGGAGGTTGTGGTGGTGGTGGTCGAGTAGTAGTAGGTGGTGGTCGGATAGTAGTAGGTGGTGGCGGTGGTGGTGGAGGAGGAGGAGGTGGTTGTGAGGGCGGAGAAGGAGGAGGAGGAAGAGGAGGGGAGGGAGGGAAGGTTGGAGGAACTGGCGATGCTGTAACATGAGTTGTTGAAGGTGGTGATTGTGTAGAGGTCGTTGGCTGCGTTGTTGACGTGCCTGAGAAAAAGGGACATCGAAATTAATTCTTTATAGCGCAAGTTTAAATAACCCATAGTATGAGCAATACAGTTAGACCAATAGAAAAAGAACAACAGAAGCAAACAAACAAACAAAAAAAACGCTAAACTAAAATCGTGTCTTAAAAGTATATAGAGGAGATTATTCAACGCAGCCTTAAGTCTGCTTGCTAAATTACATAACAGTGTTGTTAAATAAGGACTAAGGAATGTTAAACGAGTACCCATACTTTTCTTGGTCCTCGAAGTCAGTGTGACTTCAATAGAAGGATCACAGTCAAGACCGGGAATGACATATATTATCTTTTTTCCATCAATGAAGACTTCACGTTTTCCGGTTGGATCTTTAGCCCAAAACGTAATTATTTGACCTCCCAATAGCTTGGCTGAAGTCTCGTCAAGGTAAAGATGTTGATTTTTTCCTGGTACATCCATGTCCTGCAAATTATCGCAAAGAGTATTGATAACTATTTCGGTAGCGGCCAAAAAGGGCTGTCTCCATAATATGTTACTTTAAAAATAAGCTACATGGAATCTCCGTTACTTTAATAGGCTCGAGAAAACAAAGAACGCAGCCAGTCGTGCATCATTTGTCACTCTTAAGCGTTCCATTTCGTTTTCAGTGGACTGATACTTTTTTTGCGAAAAAAAAAAAAATTTGGCTGATAAAATGTCGGTTGCATTGTTGCACTCTTGAGGGGTAAGGACGGAGAGGAAACCCTGAGAATGGAGGTCAATTCATCTTTGCAAACCCAACCCTGGCACATTAGGTCCTTGTATTTTTACGGCCATATATTGTTCACCTAGTGAAATTTTTGAAATAACAATGGCGTATCTACTTTTGAGTAAACTGATCTTTTTTTACCAGATCTTACCTTGGAAGCATTCTCTCCTTGATCACCTGAAACCCTTGATTTCTTCCGCATCTCTTTAAAACCTACCGCTCGACCTTTTTTTATAACGTAATGAAGATTTAACTCGTGTCCTGTGACCAAATAACCTTCTGGTTTGAGACTGGAATATAGGATGATGGGTATATCAACCGTGTTGACAAAGTGGACGTATACGCAAGGACCTGAAATTAAGCAAATTCAATGAAAATTTTGTGTTTATCCTTAAAATAAGTGGTTAGCAGTCTGGAGAACGGCTTGAATACGTACTCCAAAAACGCGCTAAAAAGCGAAAAAACCATGAGCAGCGTACGCGTCACTTTTATGTATGCAGCAAAACTAGTCTGCACGCAATGAAAGTTTACAACGAGAATTTTTCGAAAAATCATTTGTAGTAGCTCGAACAGGAGCAAACTCGTGACGTGTGTCCAACAGGTCATCCGGAATTCATAGGCTCCATTCCGATTCTGTTTGTTTGACTACTTACAACATCCTTAAGCTTATTTTTTTCTAGTTAAGATTATTTCATCTTTTTCTTACATCCAGTCACAGTTAAAACTTTCGCCCACTTAAGGTAATCCAGATTTAGGTATTCCGCCAACAGTTATAATCTAGAATGCAAGTGCCACTGGAATCCAGAGCGGGGAATCCAGTCTGAATCCAAGTCTGTCTTGGATTACCTTAAATGGGCAGGGGCGATTAATTAAACTGTGTGAAGTGTGTTGGCACTTGACAGGGTGTAGGCATCATTTGAAAAATTGATGCCTTTTGCGGTTATAAACCCCCTCCGCGGATAAAAGGCCCTCCGTTTATAAGCCCTCCTAAAACTTAAGACGAAGATGTATAAGCCAAGGGCTTATAAGCGACAATTTATGGTAATATTAATAAAAGCCAGAAGAGTGAGTTCTGCTATTACGAAAAGCCTTCATTTCTACCAATCAAGGATTATGCTGATTACCTTTAGGCTTGTGACTTGTCGTTGGTATTATTGAGGGACGGCTGGTTGGTTTTGATGAAGTTGCGTGAGTCACCGAAGGCTCTGGCGTTGTAACCATGTTGAAACAATTCATCAATTGATTCTCTCCATCTTCAATAGGTCTTAAGGCAAATGAGCATCGCCTAAACCATTGCATGGACGCCATGTTGAAGTCTGTGACTACATCCACTCTGTGATAGTCCTTGTCCTTGCTATGGCAAATATACCATCCCTTTCTCATTAGGCTGAACTGAAATGCTCCTGGTAATGAAAATACCTGGTGGAAGGCTGCACTGGCATCAAAATCTGAGAGTCAAAGTATTGAGCATATTTACTACAGTTTACAGTATAGACCCATGTAAAGGAATCCAAGACAGTCTTGGAATCTGGATTTCACGTCGTTGATTCTGGATTCCAGGTACTGCATTCTGGACTTAAGCTATGGATTTTGGAGTCCGAATTCCTTGAGCTGTACTCCGGATTTCAAAGCCCAAGATTCCGGATTCAGCGAGCAAAAGTTTTCCAGATTCCCTTACAAAATATTACTTTTGAAATTTTTTTGTGCTTATTACTTAGTCGAGAGCAGGAAGCAAAATGATGGCGCAATTTCTCCTCTATCATGCCCGTGCCTTTTTCGAAAAATTGTGGCAAAAAGGTGTTCAAAATTTCTCACGTTATTGCAATCAAAGAATGATCGTAAACGTTTGAAGTGGTTTGGCACCTTTGAATTTCACTTACCAAATTTTGGGTCTCCTTTTGTTCCCAAAACAAACTTATAGTTCTTTTGTCGAATATAGTGACCAGGCGCACATGCTGACTCAAATGATATTGTCTGAAATTCTCCAGTTCCCTTCATAAATCCGGGAATGTGGGCGATGAAAACCTATCCATCAATTGCAACAAGATAAGTATACCTGGATTTTTGAAAACTGGGTTAGCGAAAAAATCAACTCATTCTACTACTTGGCAATTTAAAACAATGAAAACTCATTCAAAGGCCGATGAAAAGCCTTTAACTGACACCAAGCAGTAAGTTAGTGGTCCCTGGAAGCATTTCACCGAGTCCAAATTTGAAAGATCGCAAATTTTAGAGCAATTTTATTCACTCCGCGAAGTTTCAAACCAGTGTCATTTCAGTCTAGAAAGTTTACTGAATTATCACTTTCTGACCTGCAAAAACCGGCCTCTGGTTCGAAGCCAAAAGCCCGCTGAAACTAGGTCAAACTAGACCTAGATCCAATTTTCCTGAGTCGAGAATCGTTTTCTAAGGCACAATCACCTGTTAATTAATCTTCAATGACGTTACAGTTAACCCTACCACCACCACCACCACCACCACCGCCATCATCATCATCATAATAATAATAATAATCATCATCATCATTGATATTACCCTGACTTTCCCTTCCTACCCCTAAACAAGCGATCATCGATCCAGCCGTGTACTACGAATCGAATCTGAATGCAAAAGGACTTCCAACCATGCTGATGAGTCCTCAAAATTGGGAAAGTAATAGCTGTCCACGAAGCCTAACTCTACCCACCGTATACCTTTTAACAACCACGGTCAGATGGGTTATTATCTCATTAACTACAGAAACAACCTGGCAGTTTTGGGTCATTTCCAGTTTCCCGTTAGTGATTCGCCAGCAGAGATTTTCTAGTGGATTCTGAGTTGCAGGAACGTCCAATGAGTGGAAAACATACAGACCTCCATGTACAACTGTGACAAAAAAATCGGATAGATTTCAAGTTATAAAACAAAATAATAGAAAAATTGACTGTTCGTACATCTAAGACAGGTATATTATCATGGTAAGACTACACAACGCCACAGTTACAGTGAAAACGATTTAATATCATTTTTAGGCGACGCTCTCTCTCTCATTACAGAATATAATCACGCAACGTTTTCTTTCGGATGGTACTGCATTTTTCAGAACTAAAAGAGAATGCATCTAAGCTAAGAATTCTACCGTTAAAGAGCTTCTACACATTTTTTCAAGTTTAGCCGTTTAAAAAGGCCTTGATGGAATGCTGCAGTTTTTCTTGTCCAATTAAATTTCCCTGACATGATGAAAGCCACATTCATACTGTATTTTGTACTTACCTACAACCAGGAACTTTGAAAGGAAAATAACGAAAAGCAAATGACTATCTCGATTTGGTTAGCTAAAATTTGCTTAGCGATTTTCTTCAGGCTGTTTGCAAGACCAAAAATTAATTTTTTGCAAAGGTTTCACAGAGGCGGATTCAGGAATATAATTTATTGAAGGGTATCAGATGCATCGGTTCTTCGCTAGAAATATACTGTTTGCCTGCGTGCAGACGTCTCCTATTTCCTTTGTTGCACGCGGAAAAGGGACGTCTGCGTAACGCCGTCGCTAATCGTGTTCCAGCGTCCCGCTGGCAGGGTATTCTATTTCGCATAAATTGTGAAACAATATCCGGTTAGAAATAAGAGTTGACAGGCCAAACAAAACATCATAAGCTCGTGATACTGGCGAAACGTGACCTTGAGAGTCGGCTTGAACAGAGATTTTTCTTCTTTTCTCTCTCGTGCGAAGATTACTAGCACTACACAGTGCATGTAGCAGTCTAACCTTTGACTGAGTAAATCTCATTTTTGCCGCGCTAAGTCTTCCATTTAGAGGTCATGAAGCAGGTTTGTTACATGCATACTGAGTAATCATTTCCTGTCGTTTATTCTTCTGTGGGTGTTCCCGATAGGATTTGATTTCAGATGCAGTTGTAAAGGGTTTAAATTTTCTTGACCTCTGTTTGTTACGGCTAAATAAAGATTTTAGTTTCTCTGGCTGGCTTTCTCCGAAATGCCTGCCTGGTGCGAAGTTCACGCCGCTTTTGTAGTTTTCTCAGACACTGTTTACAAATATGATGTGATGTGTCTTGCACAGTAAATTGTAAAGAAATAATTTCCTCGTACACGTTAAATTTTCCGCTTCCCCGCACAAGATTTCGATCGCTCTGCTTTTCGATCGACGAAAAACACTGCACACAATCGTACATGTTTTGATTTGTTTTGGTTAGAAAACCCCGCTTACATAAATCATTTAAATCACCGCATACATTATCAGACCACATTCGATAACAACCAATCAGCGTTAAGTCAAACAATGCGCACTGTGTGTCAGCCTATCACAGCGTGTTCCCAAGATCTTGGGAACCCAGCAGGACGCTGGAACACGATTAGCGACGGCGTTACGCAGACGTCCCTTTTCCGCGTGCAACAAAGGAAATAGGAAACGTCTGCACGCAGGCAATATACTGTCAGATTATCATTTTCAATTTTCTTCACCGTCAAAGACTTTTTTTATTCTAGTAAACTTTAACTATGAACAACCTTATATTTCAGAGCACCTAATCAATGACTTAATTTGAAATTTCTTGTTTGAGTGGAAAATGTCACAGGATCCGAAGCATTCCGTCCAACCACCCTTCTGAATCTTAGGTTTGGGCTTTTTCTTTCAACTTACTTACTCGGGCGTATCCCCGTTGGTCCAGAAACTGATGATGTGTTGCTCTAATCCGGACGTTAGAAGAGCTGCCTGGGAAAATGTAAAATGGTTTTTCTGGGTTGTAGGAAAAAGAACCACTGATTTTGCCAACATGGCTTGACGCCTCTACTTCAACTCCCGCGTGGGCTTCCCTTTGTCCAGTTTGAGCAATTTGGCCACTAATTTTACCTTCTGCCGTCGTAGCACCTATTTCACTTCCAGGTTTGGAAGAGGCAACTGGACGAGAAATCACACTTCCGTTTGCCGTGTAGATATTAAATACCTGAGAACCACAAATATGAGAAATATTCTTGGTTTGTTAGCACGTGACGAGGCGGCCATGTAGGTGGTCAATACGATATTTTTTTCGAAAATTTACATGAAAAAGGAGTTTATTTCCCAGCAGAGACAAATGCCAATTTGTTCTTGATCACCAACATGCCCGCCGTGACGTCAAGTGCAAACCAGCAAGAAACAGCCATCATTGACTCTCTGCAGGGTTTAAAGCGCAAGGCTACAATGTCTGGGTCGGGCAAATCAGTGATTTTAAAAAAATAGACAATCAGTAAACTTTATGGGCCAGATATTTAAACGGAGTTTAGGCGGTGTTTAACAAAACCGCGTCCCAAGCCGTTTCCAGTTTGCCAAACGCTTTTATGTTAACACCATTCATCGCGAACAGTTTCATGAAAGCATATGGCGTAGACTAGAAAAGCATTTGTCTCTCTAAGGAGAGATCTGGAGGTTCAAAGATTTTCTAAACCACGGTCTAAGCTAGACTTCCTTTAAATAACCGACCCTATCATTTTAAAGAGGGCTGGAAATTATCCATCACTGGCTGGAAGCTGACCAGTTAGCTCTTTGCGAGGGAAGACAAGGAGTTCTGTTTTAGGACCGTGAGTAAAAAGCCAATCGTAAGCTAGTGGTCGGAACAACGTTTGAACTCTGGTCTCCGGATGACAATTCCAGTCCGCTGACGAATCAAGCACCGTACCTTTAAGAAAATAACGTTTTCAGTTCCAGTGGGACTGCAAGTTAAAAACGACGCTTTAATTGTTAAATAATTTTCATCCAAGTGGGAAAACAGTGGCAAATATAGCAAATATGACTTGTTTGAAGGACGGCGTCATATCAGTAACACTCACCGGTTTGCTCAGTTTTGTCAGTTTGAGCAAGGCCTCTTTCAGTGTTTTGGTAGCCACTTCTGTTGCAGCCTTAGTTGCAGCTTGAGCTGCTGCCTCAGCTCCAGCCTTGGCACCGGCTTCAGCACCTGCCTCTGCCCCTGCCTCTGCTCCACTTTTTTGGGCTTGAGCTATCCCGAGAGAAGCACCAGCCTTGGCTCCCGCCTTTGCTGCTATTTTTAAGAGAATATAGGATGAACCCTTCGCAACGTTCACTGGAAAGAAAACAATGGAAGGTAAAATTAGTCAGGAAGAACGAAAGGTAAGACTTGTGACTGAGTTAACTGACAAAACTTTGCTTCCACAAGTAAGATTTTGGCAAAAATGGAATCGTTGTAGTGTAAGGATAAATTGCTTGGGTTATTTCCGCACAATATTTATTATAACGTATTACATTTCTTCATTAAAGCGAAAACAAGAAAAATATGGAGCTACAATCCATGCCTGCTTGTCTACTTGAAATTCCTGGGAAAGTTGCGTGTAGAGTGTTGGTTATGTATTATCGGTTTCCTCAGATAAAGTTATTAATGCTTTAAGTACTAAATTGTTCTTTGGTATCGACAGAAACACGGTTAGTTCTATGGGGTGCATACCTGAGTTTTCAGTAGGCGAGGCCGTCCACAGGAACTGGGAAGGGATGGGTGCATAGGTTTTGTTATCGGGGGTTTGTACGGCGGCTGCCAAGGAATCATTGCCATACTGTTCCTTATGAAGTGCCTCGATGTAGTAATAAGAACCTTTTATCAAGCTGATTGGGTAAGACTTCTGTTCGGGGTACCTTAACAGTCCAGAAATTCGAAATCAACTCCCTGATTTATTCAAATTAACTTTCTAAGTGCATGCAATGCGTGTGTTTGCAACCTCCATATTGCATGCAATAATGTACAAGGAATGTAACTCAGCAAGTAGACGATTCAAAATGGGGCAAATGCTTTTATCTATTTTGAAGAGGGAGCATTTAACTCTAATTACAGTCAAGGCACAGGCTAAGAGTTCCCCCAAGATTGTATTAATGAACTGATTAGTTGAAAAATAAATCTGTTAGTCCTTCCCGTAACTAGTGTCAAATTCAAATTGGCATTCCTGCATGCGTTATGAGCAGTGAGTATTTTACTAGAACTTCTCTGTATTTGGTCAGATTGAAAATCTTTGAATGGATAAAATTGCTTCGAAGACATTTTTACATCAAATGAGCGAAACTGACCTGGTAGAAATTTCATAACTTCCTCGCGTGTGAATTCACGGCTCATTACGGGTTCAACTTTCGCATAATAAATTCATTAATGGGATCTTAAGGGTACGCTTGACCTGGTTCGACTGTAAAAGAAGCTTCATCATAAATGACTGTTTTGACATTATTTTGTTATATCAACTTCATTTATACAAACTATGTTTATGATGCAAATTTATGTCAAGCTTCGTTTGCCAGTTTTACGCCTACTGGTAAAACGCTAAATGGAAAAGAAAGAGGAAAATAAAAAAGAGAAAGAAACTAGAGAGGTCCCTTTATACTAAAAAGCCAGGCTGGACGTCTTACTTTTTGAACTGCAGCGGTAGTGACTCGTGGTCTTTTTGAACTTTGCAGATTAATATCTTTTTGTCTGGGTCAAGTGTGGTACTGAGAAATAGCTGGCCTTCATTATCGCTTTCTTGAAGAAAATGTAAAGGAAAAAGTAAAATCAATAACACAAAACGAGAAAATGCACACAAATGTAATGTTACCAAAAAGCAACTACATTTGAAGCTTTATTAAGCGGCCAACCTCTATTAAGCAGCCAGTAATCAAAGTCCCGAAATAACTGTAGCCAAGAATGGGAAATTAAACCTCTATGAATCGGCCACCTGTTAGCCGTCCTAACGAGAGTTCTGCCATTGTTGTCACCTCTATCAAGAAGCCATCAGCCGCTTGAAACTCTTAGTTTGGCTTCATTTAAGAATGTGAAGAAGGAAAATACAGGCCGAGATAGAAACTGATGATTCATTGTGGAACAGTAATGTTTCTTCCGTGGCGCGTTTGTTTCAAAATAAAGTGATGTTTCTGCTTAAGATTATGCTGATTTTTGACGAACCTCTATTGAGCGGCCAGTTGCCGGTAACCCGAGGGCCGGATGGCCTCTTAATCAGGTCAAACTGTATATTATGGGATTTTACCACAGTCCACGTTAATTGTAATAGAACAATAATAATAATAATAACAATAATAATAAATATTTAATTCTATTATTGCTATTGTAATCATACTCTTCTTATAGTAAAAATTTTAATCATCATCGTCATACCTATTTTACAGCGTAATCTAACTGTTTATTGTTTGCAATTGTAATACCTATGAAGAATACGTGTGGTCCAGTTTGTTTAGGCACAAAGTAACCCCTGATTCGCGATCCATAATTGTTCCCCCAGTCTCGTGGTTCCTCAAACGTCGGTGATGCAGAGACATATGTTGGCATGTCAGGAAAACGTGGATTTTCCAGTAGTTTTTTAATCAGATAGCCATCGATTCCATCCCATCGCTCAATAATAACTCCTGGTTGCCTTTTAATCTCTAAAGATTGACAAGTTTAGTTTTTGTGATGAACAAGGCCGTCGAGGTCTAAAACCCAATCCAGCCCAACAAATAACAACATAAGCTGCACATCAAAATAGCCAATCACATCTCCAGAAAAGCATCTGCATCCAAGGACAGAAAAATGTTTTCAGCAATTCACGACAATGGTCGAGAAGATTAATTGAGACTTAATCAGAAGTCAGTTGTGGCTAATTTTTTAAGCCACACACGAAGCTTTGTGCTATGAAATCACCTGACAATATAAAAGCAAGATCACTTTCGGGACTCAATTGAATAGCCCAATAATGAGAAATCTTAGCAGAGGTGAACGACCTGTTTTAGTTGTTTTTTTGCTACAGTCAAATTTGTAAAATTAAGTTTTGTTATCAAAATTGTTTCTTAAATGTTTCCAAGAAGGAAGAAGGAAGTAATTCTTAGCCACTTCTAGGAGATTTTACCCGTCATGGGTTCGTGCAGATTCAAGATCTTGGCTATAGCTAAATAAACAGTAGATTTTGTTACGTGTCTTCTAAGCAGGATGGGCGTAGCTAGGATTTTTTCAAAAGGGTGGGAGGGAGGGGGGGGGTGGGGTGTCACACCTAAGGTACTTACCAGATTGGCATGTCCACATTCACGCCATGTTTTACTAAAAGTGACATTTTTTCGGATTAGAAGTGAGCCTACAAAACAGCCGCATACATAACTTGAGTTCCACGTAACATAAATCACTCTATTTTGGTCTCACTACTCATTAGTCAAATTATGTCTTAGTAAAAGGGCGACGTGGATGCTGAGTGGCAAAGATGTCAACGATCTTATCAATGTCAATCGCCCTACCATGATCAACTGCTCATGTTCGGTTCTGCGAATGCGGAGTGTATGTAACTATCCACCACTGGAAAAGATTTATTGCATGCTGATTCTTTCGATTCGCTTTTTTTCGCTGAATAACAGGGATATAAAACAATCATCTCACAAAAGGGGTGTCACGGTTACCCCAGGACCCCCCTAGCTACGCCCTGTCTTGTAAGTAACAATGCACCGGCTTGCGATATTAAAACTCACTTGTTATAAAACATGGAAAACTACCTTCTGGAGACCTCCTCTTAAAAGATTCCCACTATATAACAAACAAACATTATATACCCTGGCCAGAAAGTCGTCGCTTGGTTATTTCTTCTCTAGAGGCAACGTAAGCGCTCCCCTCTGTTTCTGCAGGAAATTAATTAAGAAAGAGCTAATAATAAATACAGCTAATTAACAGAAGCAGACTGGGTAACTTTGAAAGGATAATTAGTGCTGTCCAAATTCAATATCTCTGAGAATTAATGCATCAATCCCTTGTTGTTATTGCCTTCTTTTTGTCTTGATGAGTTCGACTTACGCGGCGATCCTTATTAACGATGGATTAGTCAGACGGAATTTTTCTATTTCAGATTTAAATCGTTCATGTTCAGACAACAATTTCAACAATTTAGAGATATCAAAAGAGGTTTTTAGAACTTATACAAGATACCTAAGATCTTGATCTTGATACTGACTGGTAATTTTAATTGCACTTTTTTACAGTTTTAGAATAATTGACAATTTGGACCCGAGGGAGCCAAATCGACTTTGACCTTTGCCCAAACTGTACAACCTCAATCGCTCTGGATCGTGTTGAATCTTGCTAGTACAACAAATTCACTTAGAGTTCTTTGTATGAAGCCGCTAGGAATAGAATCGGATGTGCGCTTCACATCAATAACTGGTATTCAAGATTTCACTAGGGTATTTTATGCCATTTTAATCGTTTTCTCTAATAAACCGTTGACGTAATAGATCATAAGAAATAGAAACTAGTAATCTTAATAAAAATAGGTCTTTCCCGAAAAACATGGTTTTTACAGCTGTCTTCAAATAGTTCCTGAAAGAGCCAAACTCAGAAATCCCTCTCTCTCATATGTCAAAATACCAGTCATTTCAGATAAAATTACAAGCATAAAACTTTCCTGGTCCTTGGTGAAGAAAATGAATACAGGAGTGTACTTCCTTAGTTGAATATGAAGAAAACCTTTGCGAGAAGCAAGTGACGTTAATTCTATTTGAGCAAAACATAGTCTATGGTTCTGATTGTCTTTTTTCTGTAGTCCTGCCTGCTGCGCATGTCTTGGTGAGTGTTGTGAGATGTTTCGAGTTATAAATGGGAAAGGGCGAGATTCATCGTTACTGAAACGTACATTTTCACAGAAAACAGCTTTATACTAATGGATTAATTATGCGAATTAGTTTAGCCTCAGATGCAATTCAAGTTTTTTTAAATAAATCTCCTATAATACTCAAATTTGCTGATATCGACAACACTCAAGCTTGACGGTTCAAAGCGTAACTTACCTCTGTGTTTGGTCTCCTCAGCTAAACTCAGTCCACATATATCAATCAAAGAAATTAGAGGGAACAAGATTATTATCCTTCCCATGCTGCATGTTCATTGCACGGGAATCGTTTTGGTTTCAATTAACTAGTAGCGTCTAAAACAATTTTGTTTTATGTCATAAATTGTTTAAAAAATCTTTAGCCACCTGCTTTGTTACTCGGTCACTCCAGTCAACTTGTCATCATGTAATTCAAGTGGAACAACCCAACAGAAAAAGGCGCGAGAAATGTGTTTACAATGTAATTGTAGCGGCATTGCTTTGATACTTTTGGCAACACTGCTATAATGTTTTTTTTCTTTTCAACCATGTAGGGTATATACCTCTACTCTCCTTAGGTTTAACACGAAAAGCGAGGTTCCACCTAAGCTTTTCCAGGCAAATTTTAAAAACATGTTCTGCTTCGCCAATTCGTGAATGGGAAAACAAAGCAGTGGTGAAGCACGAAACAACCTCCTTCTGAATTACCCTATGCCATGTTGTTAGGGATTGATCGACAGTTTGGCATACAAGAACAGTCTACTATACGTCGCATTTCAGGCATATTCATCGGACGAAAAATTAACAATTGGACAAAATGTTTTATTCTTCTGTGTCTGTACTCTACTTATGGTGGCTGTACTCTGCTAGGTTATGGTGGCTGCATAGAAAATTCACTTTACGTCGCATTTCAGGCGAATTCATCGGACGATAGATTAAAAACAGAAACAGTTCGTCAAATGCTTTATTCTTTTGTGCTTGTACGGCACGCATGGTGGTTGTATAGAGAATTCCCAGTGGAAACCAAGGGGAACGTATTCTGTGTTTCACTCACGTGGCCAGCATCTATGCAAATTTATTAGAACAAAAGAAAGCGTTTACAGAAGAAAAAAGTTCAACTCCCACAGGACTGGTTTGGGACACAAACATGGCCGCCGTTTCATTGTTTTGGGACACAGATATGGCCACCATGATGTCATGTGAAAACACACTATTAAGCGGTGACAGGCATCAAAAAGTTTCGCGCTTTTCTTCCCTATCCTTCACCTATTTGGACCTGTATTAAGCCGACACTGTTTTCCACTGATGGACTGTTCACTCTAGGTAAATAAAATGAGAAAAAGAGTTGTCTTAGGTTTGCAAGACAAGATGAGGTATGAAAACAAGTAGATTGCCGGTACTGTGAGTTTTGTTTCTCGTCATTTCGCTTTGCGATCGGCTTAAACCTATTGTTACTTTCTCCACCAATCAAAATCAAAAATTAACACTGACTCGTTTTGACATGTTCACAAGCTAAGTACTGGAGTGGTACCTTGTCTTACTCCGTGTTCGCTTGCTGTGATTGCTTGTACTCAGTCACATGACGAAGCAAATGCCAGGGACTAAACTGTGACTTGCTTAAACATTTTACTATATCAACCCTTTCAGTCCCAGGGGTGACCAACAACGACGTTCTCCTAACAATATCTATACATCATCAAGATGTCTTTTTGGGGAAGCTGAATAATGCATCCTTATTGGATGAGATTTTTAAAGTTGCAAAAGATTTGCGCGTATCATACTAGACTGCTTCTATTTCTGGAACTTCTGGGTGGCGACCCATCAATCAAATCTGTATTGAACGAAAACTACTTTACTAGTTAAAAAAAAATCCTGGATGGACTTGCACCGGAATACCTCTCTGAGAAACTGTTATCTTTGAAATGCCCTAAGTCACATGATACAAGGTCTGTATGGAGATCAGTCTGGAGAATATTGTGGATGTGGAAATTGAAGCTTCAAGGGTTAATAGTCCAGTTTCGAGTTCACCATCAATTCGTGATAAAACTAAGAAAAACGCAATATTATAGGCTAGTCCGCTTACTTATGGAGCGCAGTATCCCCACTTTCCGTCGATTTCAAAGACTTCAGTCACAGAGCACCATTCCTTTGAAGCATTTTTATTTGTGCATGTCCAGTAGGCCACACCCTTGTAAATGTAGGGGAATGTACAGCAAGCTCCATCGGCATTTCCACCAGTTGTAGGAACACTATCTTTACAACCTAAAACTTGACAGAAGGCGAAAAACTCATTGTCACTGACACACTGCCAGGAGCCCATGCCGCTGAGACTGCATAAATTTCTTTATAGGACAAAAATATTAGAGTAGCTTGTCTGTTATGGCAGGCTTTTTTAAACAAAATGACAAGTTCTTATCCCTAAGTGGACTGAAAATTAACTTTCGTGTTCTGTTTGGAGTAAAAAAAACATTAAAATAATACGAGGAAGATCATTCCGTTCTTAGAAAGACAGTAAAATTGATATAATATTTATTGTAGCACATGGAAAAAATAAGCTTCGGTTGAAACGAGGGCTTTGATCACAATATAGACTAGAGGGGTAAAACCATCTTACTGTCGAGTGTTTTGGGAACACATGACAAGAGAAGATTTTGTGAAAATTATAAATTTGCACATAATTGTACTGTTATGATACAGACACTGCCTTTAACGCAGGAAAAAATAAAGTATTTTAAAATTAAATCTATTAATCAGACTTTTTTTTCCTCAACACTGAATTACCATAAAAAAAATTTTTCCCATGCTGAACCTTCTTTGTTTGTTTCTGGTTCGTTTTGTGACAACAATGTTCAGGACACCCCTCCAAGCAGGATTTAGAACACAAAGCAGGACAAGACAGTCCTGAACGATGGCTGGCGGTCTGTGATGAAGATGGTTCAAAAATTTCAAGTTGCCCTGCCTCAGAGGCTTTATCTGCTTGGCAGCAATGTGACGGACAACTGGAAGAGCATCCTCTAGAATTACAACTATGAGCCGGGCACGGCTTAGTGTTTGTATAACGTGAAGTCGTCTCAGTCCAGTCTTTGGGGTCCTTATCACAACATTCATCTGGACAAGAGATGGAACAAATACGTGAGCAGGTGTCTGGACAGTACAGTGGCGCTTGATGTGGATTAAAACCTCTGGTAGGAGGGTCTGTAACGGGACGGTCCTCTTTGACTTGCTGTGTCAGTCTATTTTCCTTGCTCTCTAGTCCCTTAACGCAACAGTAGTCTGGGCAGTGGTCAACACATTTACTATCGCAGTCAGAAGTGCATGGTGGAAAGACAATTTTTGGCTGAGGAATGGAGCCAGGGGCGTCACCTATGTTGTGAATGAAAATATAGCTTTTTCTCAATCTTGAGAAGTGATTGTATTTAACATATTTGACTTACTTGGTTGACTCACTTTTTAATAATTAAGGAAAACTAGAATTTAAACGCAAATTTTCGTACCTCGCTCGTACAAATTTAATTTTTTCGTCTAAAAATAAGACAAAATATTTGACAATTGAGGTAAATGTTCCCCAACAGGGTCCAAATCAGACATAAACTGCTTGCTGCAAAGGTTTCCACTTCACCTCAAAAAATCTGTGTCATGTCTCATCATAATCTATGCCTGGGACAAAACATTTTATAGCATTTGTGGAGGGACTGTCCAAATAGTTCGTGCTAGCGATAATCAAAAACCAAAAAATAATTGTTATAGAATATTTTGGAATACTCATACTCACCTCCGCAGTAACCCCATTGTTTATCGCCATCATAGTTGTAGGTAGTGGCGCACCAAGGCCTGGTGTCATCCTGAGTTGTACAAGTCATGTAAATTTTCTGGCCGTATATAAAAGGAAAATGACAACAATTACCATTGGAGTTACCACCGTAACTCAAAAAACAAGTTGGGCAGAATCCCCACTCATTATCTGCGTCATAGTTAGCAGTGGTCGAGCACCAGCGGTAGGAGCGCTTAGCTCTTGTGCAGCGGTGTTGTGGAATTCCCTCATAAATGAACGGAAACATACAACAGGCGCCTTGTGATGTTCCTCCATGTGTCAGCATACAACCAGCAAAACCTAGAACCAGAATAGAGAATAAGCAATAACGTGCAAGTAAAACGTAATGTACCGGTACGGATTAACAGTAGAAAGTCGCGAGTTACTGTACTTAGAGCCCAGAGAGGCCCCGCTAACGAGGAAAACCCCTTACCCTTTAGTGTACCTTCTTTTGCCAAAGGGTACCCCTTTCACATACGTAGTCTAGAACACGGCATCCTTTTTTGACTGACGTCAAATGTACCCTCTTTTTATTATGAATAAATCACTCAACCACGACGTTTCCTTGACTTTTTCACAGCTATAATATGAATCCATTATAATTAGTTGTTTTACAAAACCGAACTTTTGGGCAGAGCCTTCCCGCATGGTCCATTATAGGGGATACGCCCAGGGACCTAGAGCTCTATGGCTGTTTTAAAACTCCATATTATTAGCCTGTTTAAACACGGAGACACTGATAAGAAGGGAAACCTCTCTGATAGATTAGGTACGGCAGAAAAGTGGCGCGGGATATGATTGATTTTTTTATTCCTCCTTTCCTTTCATTCCTTTTTCCTTTCCTTTTGGAACTGCTTTTTTCTGCTGCGTCCACCAGGTAATGGAACTCGCTTGCTTTACATCTATGTAACTGTAAATCTGTTAGCACATTTAAGTGACAACCGAAAACCTATCTTTTCAGTTTCTAATTTCACTTATTTGATATATTAATGCGATGTACCTCACCGCATAAGCTGCTCGCTGCTCGCTACGTATACGTATACGTAGTATGAGGACGAGGACATCGATTACGTAGAAATGGTCCAAGCAATTACATCCTCATTTATACGAGATTGTGGGTTTTATAGATCATGATCTGTTTTTGAAAGTGCCAAAAAGCAAAATCCGTTTTTGAATACAGAAAGACGGATTTAGATTTTCCCAAAAAATCACTGCGTAGACTGAGTATTCACCTGTTAGCAAAGGGAAGTTCGGCAACGGAGACATGGTCGGTAAGGTAACAGACGGTATTGGTGTCTTGATCGGAGGTAGGGGAGGCATCTGGCACGCAGTGGGGACTCCGGGCTCATGAGGTGTACCTGGTGGCAAGCACGAGGGTGGGAGACTTTGAGCGGGTCTTGGTGTCGTAGTAAAAGAGGGAGGAATAGGTATAGGAAAAGGAGGAGGAGGAGGGATAAAAGGAAACGGAAGTAGAGGAGGATGGGGAGGAGAAACTGTAGTAGGAGGAGGACGGGGAAAATGTGGTGGAGTAGGGGCAGGAGGAGGGGCAGGAGAAGGAGGAGGGGGAGGGGGAGGGGGAGGGGGAGGGGGAGGGGGAGGGGGAGGAAGTGGAGGAGGGGGAGGGGGAGGAGGAAGGGGAGGGGGAGGAGGAGGGGGAGGGGAAGGACGAGGGGGAGAAGGAGGAGGTGGAGGAGGGGGAGGGGGAGGACGAGGGGGAGGGGAAGGGCGAGGGGGAGAAGGAGGAGGGGGAGGGGGAGGAAGAGGAGGAGGTGGAGGAGGTGGAGGAAGAAGTGGTGAAGGCGGAAGAGGAGGAGGAGTAGGTGGGTATGTTGGAGTTGGCTTAACTGTTGATGCTAATTTCTGCGTCGTGGGCTTTGCAGTTGAAGTACCTAGAACATGAAAACAGACGAAATATTAAAGGAACAGCTCTTGGAGAGAAGGGTCGTCGTCTGAAAGGTTGATATGTCATAATTTGCAGGATGCCTGCCACATCAGACTTCACTGAACATTGATTCCGTTTGGAACTAAACTCGAGCAGGATATTTTTCGATTTTACTATTCAATGTTTTAGTGAAGGTAACGTGTGATTTTAGGGAGGCTAAGAGGCTACACATACTTATTTTAGGGTGGGAAGTTACGGTAACTTGGATGAAGTTATCACAATGAAGACCAGGAATAGCATATAACATCTTTTTTCCATCCAAGAGAATGTTGTACTTTCCTGCTGGATCTGTAGCCCAGAAAACGACTGTCTGTTTTCCAAATGGTTTAGAAACAGCTTCGTGAAAGTCAAGCTGTTGTACCCCTGGCAATTCATCCGCATACTAAAAAAAATTGTGAATAGGAAAAAATCAGTAACTGCGAAGTGGAAACCATAAGAGGAGTTTACAGTTCATACCTGGAGCCTTCATCGGGATAGGAGACCGCAAGCGATGGGTCTACGTGATTCCATCGAAATAATGAAATGTGCTATTTTTGGAACAAATTCCGTCAGCCTCAACTTCATCAATCTCCTTGGGCACCGAGATGGGCCATTATATTCTGACTATACTTGAGTGCTCTCTAAACTTCTCAAGTGTTTCGTATCTCAAAATACTATCTACCTTATGAACATTGGAAAAATCAGCATCTAGTTACTAAAACGTCCAAATTCTAAAAGAAAGTTAAAAGATATTTAAAGATAAAGATATTTTATTCCAATAGCGCTTTCACTGTGTATGTATGTTGCAGTTAATTTTTTACCTCTGGTAATTTTTGTTTTTCTTTTGTTTTTGGGTATTGTAATGTATGCCAAAGAAGTTGATCGTCATGACACAAATAAAAAAAAACAAAACTGACCTGAGATAAAAAATTAACTACAACATTATATTCTAACTTGCCTATATAAGCTGACAACACTAACGCACACAACGAGTATACTCAGAGAAAATGAAAATAAACGCCGCAATCACTGTACAAGAATTGGTTCTTAGCACGTGTGCCAGACAAAATAGTAAATTCTTTGGAGCCTGCTTTAGAGCGTGCCTGAACATTCCGGATACTACTGATAGCTGAAGTTCTATCTGGATCGATTAGCCAAGTTTAAGAGATCGTCTTAGTGGGTAGAATGATGCGTGGTCTTACCGGAAGCTGCATTTGTCGCTCAGAATGGTCATTAGCGACCTGCGTTTGCACTTGATTATTTTTTATTACGTAACGAAGCTCTAACATCTGTCCTGTGACCAAATATCCCTCCGGCTTAAGACTGGAATGTAACACGAAGGGCACACCAGCAGTGTTGTGAAAACGTATATGCACACAAGGGCCTAGGTATCAAAGGATCGAACTTGAAATCAGAGAAACACACTTGTACCCCACTATAAACTTATGGACTTTGCAGGACCAAAACTAATGGATAATTGTTGAGGGCTGAAAATGTTTTTATAATCTGTCAACTTTGGCTTCTTGTGCGTGTCTGACAACGGATATAGAATTCCTTTATAAATTTTAAGCTGGGAAAACGTTAATGGATATGCCTTTAACTGTATTACAGTTTAATTACAGGACGAAGTAATCTTATCATTCAAAAAAAAAAAAAAATTATACGAAGTCCTAAGCAAATACGTTGACCAGTAGTCAATGCCTTTTTTTCAGAGCGTTTTTGCCGACAAGTTTATTTTTAGAACGACAAGATTATCTTTCATTTAAACAGCGTAGCTGATGTGTCGTGGCCGTGTATAATATAACTCAAACTGAATAGTAGTAACGAAAAGAGACTAAAAATATTTACTCGGCCGACTTTGCATGAAATCATTTACATTTTACTATTTACAGGTTTCTAACTACAGTTCTGACTATTTACAATGTTTCAGTTTACAATAATTGCAGTGGCGGATCCAGGGGAAGTGCCTGGCTCGGGCCTCCCCCCTTTAATTTTAGACCAAACTGAGGCCCGAAGGGCCAAAAAATTTTTTTTTTGGAGACCGGGCCTTTCGCTTTTGTCAGGGTCTGGATGACCGGGCACCCCCTTATCTGAAGGTCTGAATCTCCCACTGAATGGCATTTGGTTTATCACTTTTTTAAGCCCCTCCTTGAAGGCGGCTAAGTTGTTATTTGCCCTGATCTTATTGGGCAAGTAGGCCATTCCACGATTTCCGCGCCAACTTAGAATTAGCGAGTAAGTAGAATCCGTAGACCTCTAATGGTATTTTTCACTTTTTAATGACGCTGAGTTTTCCTTTCCTCTGTACGTCTTCTTATAGAAGCACTGGAGCTTCCATTTTCCCGAAAAATGGTGCTCTGAAATGCATCTAAAAATTAAGGGGGGTCCGTGAAAACGCCGTGACAGACCTACGCCTAGTATGGGAGTTGTTCGCTGCTAGTTATGGGCTCTTGATTGACATAAAAACTACGAGTGATATGAAACATATGAATGATATGAAAATATTCAATTGTACCTTCAGGATGATGGGGAGTTGTGCTAGTTGTTGCCCGGGTGGTTGGTTTAGCAGGCTTTGTAAGGGTCACCGGGGGCTTTGTAGTCAGCAAATTGAAACAGTTCATTAGAGGGTTCTCCTTTTCAGTGATGGGTCTTAGGACAAATGAGCAACGTCTCAGCCAAATGAGGGGAGACATGTGGAAGTCTGCCACAATTTGAATTCGGTGGTAATCTTTGTCCCTGCTTCTGCAAATGTACCAGCCTTTTCTCAAGAGGCTAAATTGAAATGCTTCAGGCAACGAAAATACGTGATCAAAAACTGCACTGGCATCCTTCTCTAAAAATCAATAAGGTACAGTGTATTAATTTATGTAGAGTAGTAAATGGTTTGAACCCAGGAGTCATGTAATAAGTAGATGGAAATGATTATCCGGGTGAGGGTAGTCCTGAATAGGACTGTTGATGACAATAATGTATGTAAAGCTGCATTCAAATAATTTTCTGCGATTAGCTTCTATCACGGTCCTCACGTAAGCGCTGATGCTGCACAAGAAAATAGAGAAAGCTGTCCCAGTCTTATCAAATTACTGGGGTTGCAAAGAGACTCGGGCGTTTTTCGGCAGAATTTCCAGAAAGGAATAAAAATTGGAAGGGTCAATATATATAGTCAAATGATGAGGAAAGAAGGAGGAAAGGAGGTAAACAATAAACATAAGTACAATAAACATAAGGAAGAGCTGAAGGTGGAGGAGGAGGAGGAGCTGGAGGTGGAGGTGGCATGGGGGAGGAGGAGGAGAAGGAAGGAGGAGCTGGAGATGGAGGTGGCATGGGGGAGGAGGAGGAGAAGGAAGGAGGAGCTGGAGATGGAGTAGGAGGAAGGGAAAGGAAGAGGGAGAGGGGGAGGAGGAGGGGAAGGAGAAGGAGGGGAGGAGAAGAAGCGAAAGCGAGAACAATTTAAAAAAAGGGAAAAACAAAAAATGATGATAAAATGTTTCTTTTCTGAATTTTCTTTCAAAGCTACAGGTTTACCTGTTTAAATTCCAAAACAGGAACTTAAAAGCCCTTGGAGATGTTTTTATTTCAAACTTACGGAAAAATTCGTTTCCCGTTCTACCCAAGACAAATCTGTAGTTCTTTTGTCGAATATAGTTACCAGGGGAACACATTGACTCGAACGATATGGTTTGATATTCTTCGGTAAGCTTCACGAATCCGGGAATATGGGCTGCAAAAACCTAGAAACAATTGAAAGAAAGGAATAAGTATTTTTATAATGGAATATTCCAATTAAATGGCTTTGTTAATAAAGTAAAACAAAGGTACCATGTGAATTGATAAAATTAACAGAATTGACAAAGGTTGTTCCAATGTATCATCAGGTAGTTGCTATTCAATTCAGTTCTTTTTGTGAAACAAAATTTGCCCGTTACGTTCGTAGTAAAGCAATAGGCCACTTCTGAGATGCCTCAGACTTGTTTCAAAGCGAGGCCAAGTGCGAAATGATTTTCTATTCTCACGCAAATAGAACTCATTTTCACTGACAAACAGGTCCTGTGCACGTAGCCTCGCGCTATTTAAAGTGAAAGTTTTTGCAACTGGGATATGGCCTTTTTTGAACTCGGCTTAATAGTTACCTGACAGCGACGTGCTAACTCCAGTTTTCCATCAGTGATTCGCCAGCAAAGATTTTCACCTGGGTTCTGAAAGGCAGGAGCGTCTAAAGAATAGATCACGTACAAACCACCGTGTACAACTATGGTAAAAAAGGAAAAAATATACCTTCTAAAAATACCCGTTAACCTTCAAATAATGTATTCATTGAAAAGGACAAACTCGGGTAAAGGAATATAAACTGTACACAGTGCGGGACCCAGACCTTGAGAAAAGGGGGGGGGAGCCTCAGTTTGGTCTAAACATAAAGGGGTGGGGAGGAGCGGGCCCCCCGAGCCCCTCCCTTGGATCCGCCACTGGTGCAGGAATTCGTAACTTGACTTTGTGGAGGGTTCAGGGGATGAAAAAGAAGATACGCAGTAGTTGGCACAAAATACTTCGACTTGACTATAAGATGAGTTGCTTTTGAATACTTACGCACTCGAGCGAATCCGTGACGCTGAATAAACTTTTTATGTGTCGCTATGATATATACGCCAGAAGAAGTGTTCGGGAATATGTAGTAGGGTTTCGCTGCATTGTATACAAAGGCCCCTTGTAATACGCCGGCGGTGGCACTAAGTGACAATCAAAAAGGCAACTTCAATATGACTGATCGATTGAAATACCAGCGTCAGATCTTATAACTAGTAATAACCAAAGGTTAGGGAGTGCGGGCAACAACGATCGCAGGTCCAACGCTCACTTGCTCGTCTTGCTCCAACGCTGTGCTTTGGCTACGTTTCACTTGACAGAGGAATAGAAAGTCGAATTATGGGCGAGATCAAATTGCGTTTGCATTCCATCCATTTTTAGTGGAAGTTCCAAACGAATGCTGGAAACATACATGCCACCTATGCGTAATAACAACCTGGAGATTAGGATTGCGGGCTTCTCTTGTCGCCCGTAGTAAGTCAGTAATGACAGTTACAATGGTATTGCTGATGTTGACCTCGGGTCAATTTAATAAAACTTTTAGGAGAGTAGCTATTGTTTTCAGACTCTTGAACCATGGCCACACTTGTAAATTACAAGTGTAAACGTTTTATTAAATTGACCCCGGTGGCTACTTTTTGCGGCTGGCATCGTTCCTTTGACAACGCAGAGGAATTGATGTGACGGAAATTGCTTTACAGCTTGAAGGTTTTTAAGTACTGTAAATATTTGGCTCCTCCAGGAGCCCATAACCTGGAGCGAGCAACTTCCATGCACTCGTGTCACAGCATTTTCACGGACCAGTTTATTTTTAGAACGGTTTTGGCGCCAATTTAGAATATCTTTTAAGTCCCACAAACCAGTCAGCAAAACCTACAGACCTAAAAATGATAATTTTTGCCTTTTAATGACGTTAGGTTTTCATTTTTGATGTCTTATATTTCCTAATGCGTTTATAGACGTGGCGGAGATTCCATCTTCACCGGAAAAATTGCCCTAAAATGTGTCTAAAAATAAAGCGGTCTGTAAAAACGCCGTGACATGGGCTTAGTATGGGAGTTGCTTGCTCTGGGTTATGGGCTCCTGGCTTCTCATATTGGTTTGTATTTTACATTAATTTGCAATGAAGTTTTTGTTATTTGATGCAATTGTTTGTTCAAGTAAAAAATGCTTAGGTATGGTAGTGATTTGATCGTTTTCTCTAACCGCAGCCACCAACTAAATAACAATGACCATGTTGAAGATTAAAAGAAAGGAATTTGTACCCTGCATTCAGCGTAAGAGAGGTAGTTGCAGAAACACTTGCTTGGCCTTCTGCTGTGGCAGTACCGAAGGCTTGTGATGTTGCTTGACCAAAACCAGTGCCAGTTATTGCTCCAGCGGCACCTCCTGCCCCCAGCGGATGTGAAATCACACTGCCGTTGAAAACCTCCTGTACTTGGGAAGGTGCTCCGGGTCGATATGAGATCACCGTGCCATTTGTCGCGTATATGTTAAAAACCTGCATGAATCATTGTAATAGAGATAGTCATGAATCCTCTCAGGACCCGTCTACACGTATCGGTTTTTTTTTAAAGGGAGATTTTTTTCAGGTTTAGCCTACCCTCCACACGTATCTGGTGAAAACGGTCACTGAAAACGCACCTTTCCAAAAATGCTCTCCTTAGAGGAGATTCTTGAAAACGCCGGCTTATCATTTTCGTATGAGTCGTATGGATCGACAAAAACGAAGGTTTTCGAATACGATGATGTCATACATCATATTTTACTGGCATTATGCACTATCCGTAAAGGATATGCTATCGTATTTCCATCCGGCGTTTTCGTGTGGACAGGCGAAAACGATTCGAATAGGTTATTACTTATGGACGTGTATTTTTTTTTTTGTAAAACGGAGAAGAAAATCTCCGTTTAAATATATCAATTTAGCCAGGACTAAAAGCGAAGCCTCCGTTTATATACTTATAATAAAGCAATTAACTTATAACTCTAAGCCACTAAAAAGAATCCTCCTTTTGAGGGAAGGGTTGGGTGATTAAGATGAAATATCCCGCAAACACATCTGAGACGAAAACTCTGCCAGTAAGCTAAGAGTTTTATGTTGAACAACAACAAAAAAATGTTTTAATGCAGGATACTCTTTGGTAGCAGCCAATTTACAGGATACGATCTCTAGAGTCTATATGGAGCTTTAATTAGCATCGACAATGACGACGGCAGCGAAAAGGTAGCTTTCAAAATGAATTCACATTTACTCCAATTCGCTGAAAATGTCAAATGTTGGCGAATTTTCCAGCAGATGATTGGTTTGGGACCGCTCTCAAGTTATGAGAGAGAAAGAAAATTCGCTGCCGCTTGTTTACGTCCTCCATAAAACGTAAAATTAGGCATTTCACGTGAGTCGTGCAGTGACGAGAAAAAATGTACAAAAAAGCTTGATGCACGTGCAGAGTTGTTGTTTTTCTTAATAACCTTATTGCTCTTTTGACGTTCTCGTTGCCGTGGCCGTCGTCGTTGCGTAAGCTCCCTAATAAATAGGAAAGGCCTGAAAGAGAAATCGTGCCGACTTTTGAGTTTTTTTCTATCGAGCCCGGAATGTAACTGTCATCAGTGTTTAAAAGCACAACCTTAAAACCATATTGTCAAAGTTTAAACTTTTGTTTGTCCTCAAACAAAGGTAATTCAATATCTTTACTGGAAACGACAGGCATTGGCTGCCTCTAGGTGGACTGGTTTTCGTTTCTCCAAGACAAACGCAAGCTGCATTTCTTGGATTTCCTGTCCCCTCCCTTGCAGAATCTACTTAGTCCTTCCCTGCTGGTCCGTACAAGCGGACCGGCAGGCGCACGATGACGTCATAACCGATTTTTTCGCATCGATAGTTTTCCATCTTCTCTTATATAGCAATTGAGGTTTCGCTATTATATTATAGCAGGCGCGCGGCGAGCCTCCATTGGTATGGAAATTGGAAACTATTGATGCAGGAAAATTTAGTTATAACGTCCCTACGTCCGTAGGTTCTTTCAGGGAGGGACTAAGTTGATACGAATTCTTCTCCTCCTTCAAGAGAGTTTTTTGTCCCCTTTTCAAGAGAGTTTTTTGTCGCCTATTGTTTAAAAAGTGAAGAACATCCTTTTTCAATAAATTGGCTTGGACGCCTTAACCATGCTGTGGTTTTCAGGACCAAAGTGTTGCATTTCAAGGTTGAAAATTCACCGATGAAAGACACAAATGGAAAGGAAAAGTTCAAAAGAATGCTCGGCTTATTTTTTGTGGACAAACGAAAGGTTTCGCAAGATTAACGGCGAAGCGCTTGGCTTGTATTGAGACAACCAAGGTAGTGAAGTTCTTGGAGAAATTTCAGGGACATTCTGTACTCTATGGTCAAGGAAAGTACGTTTTTAATTGAAAGATTCTGTATTTTTGGCGTTTGATAAAACATGAACGTTTTGTACATTTTGACATCGGCGTCAAAGAAAAAGTACAAAATGTGCCAGCTCCGAAGTGAAAATAATTTTATGTTGAATTTTGCCATGTGCTCAGCCGATTTTCCTTTCGTGGACGTTAGTGTTACGCGAATTAATTGCTTTTAAGGATTAACTTATGGGTTTCGAATAAACATTTTCAAAAAGTAATTTATCTGTGTATTGTTCATTCATAAAATTAGCTGAAGACACGATCGGGAGACTACAGATCTTGAGATTCAGACGAGCTTCTTGCATTTCTTGAATAAAACTGAAGTGTTGTTGTAAGTTTTACATGTTCAATTGAATTCTTATTCATTTTCTTAATCATTAATTGCCACTGAATAATTTTTCAGTGTCCTCCCTTTTTTCTTCTCCTTCTAAAAGCTTAAGATTCACCAAGAATCGTTAAAACTTACTGGTTTCGGTAGTCCAAGTTTCGCCAGGGCGATTTTTAGTGTTTGGGTGGCTACTTTAGTAGCTGCATCAGTTGCTGCTTTAACCCCAGCCTCTGCTCCCGCCTTCGCACCTGCTGAATACCCAGCCCTGGCTCCTGCATTTGCCCCACTTTTATGAGCTTCGGCTATGCCAAGGGAGGCCCCCGCCTTCGCGCCTGCCTTTGCTGCAATCTTCATAAGAAGAAGCACGTTTCCTTTAGCTGTAAAACAAAATAGATGTTTGACGATATCTCCTGGGTAAGTCCAACAAATGGCAATTGCAATGAATCAGTTTAAAATTGAACCGACAATTTTCTGAAGATTCTAAAAACATTCATTCTTGACTATTCATAGTTTGCACAAACTTTTCCAATACGATTACCGAAAATGTCAAAAGAATGCCGACGATTTTAAGGTATAATGTAAAATACCTTGCACGTCACAACTTCATGTTTGCCCCGCATACCAATAGAACAACGGCTCATGCAATGTTTATGCAAGGATGTCACAATTACACAAATGAATTGTTATTGTGGCTTTGTAGATTGTAAATTGTATGAAAGTTCGTTTTAGAGGGAAGTTTCAGACTACCACAAGTAACGATAGGTTTTGCTAGATTGAGAGTTATGTAGTATTATGGAAATTGTGGTTAGGGCAGGCATTTGTATAATCATCCTCTCTTTTCTAGTATAGCTTAGAGCTCCTAACAATTCGACTAATTAGAAAAAAAATGGCATCCGTACCTTGTTTCTTAGAGGGCGCAAGTGTCCACAGAAACTGGGAGGGGATGGGTGCATAGGTTTTGTTATCGGGCGTCTGAACAGCTACCTCAATGTGGTCGCTGCCATACTGCTCCTTGTGAAGCGCCTCGATGTAGTAATACGAACCTTTTCTTAGTGGTATAGGGTCAGATTGCTGTTCTTGGTAACTAGAATGATCAAATAAAATTACTTTGTCACCTTGATCAACTTCTCATGGCTGAATAAAAAATATTATCATTATTAAATACTATAGTGCAGGTTACAGTGTATTTAAAGCGTAATGACCGACAGTTCTGTAATCGCATGATTCTCGATGGCGAGGAGTTTAGACGTAATTCCAATAAGGAATGATTTTGGCAAAAAATTGAAACGTTCAATTTTTTTCATTCTTTATTTTTTTTGGCAAAATAGGCCTTGGAGAAATGTTTGGTGATGTTCTAGATGAAATGAAAACAAAGATCTTATATATTCGAGAAACTGTATTTTTCGAAAGCGGTTACCATTGGCCAAAAAATTAACATTTCGTCATTCTCTATTCTAAGTAAATTAGCTCTTGTAAAACATTTTTAATATAACGGTATTCTAGATAGAAAACAAGGTTTTTTGCAATATGAAAATATGGATCTGATATATTTGCAAAGTTTGAATTTTCCAAAAGGGTTAACCCTTGATTCTGGGCAAAATTGTTTTTGCAAAACTCTACATTCTCTATTTTAGAGTAAGTTAGGTATTGATAAATGTTTTTGGTGGTCTTCTAGATAGAAAACAAAGCTTTTTAGACTATAAAAACATAGATTTGAGATATTCGCGAAATTAGATTTTACCCATGAAAGGGTTAACTCTTGATTTTGGCAAAAAATAAAAATATCTACACACTCTATTTTTGAGTAAATTAGGTACTGAAAAACTGTTTGGTGATTTTCCAGAAATCATAGAAACAAAATATTTTAGACTTTAAAGTACATAGATGTTATGTATTCGCGAAAACGAATTTTTTCAAGGGATAAACCCAAGATTTAAACAAAAAGTTTAATTTTTTTTCCTTCATTTTCGTGTCAATTGGGCCTTTAAAATGTTTGGTGACGTTGTAAATAGTAAATAAACCTTTTTAGACCATATAGATATGGATATTATTTATTCGAGACATTGGATTATTCCCAAGGAGTTAACCCCATGCTTCTAACCCCTTTTACCCCTTTAACCCCTTTTTGGTGATGGTCTAGATGGAATTAGACTTTAAAAATATAGAACCCTTACATTCGCGACATTGGAGTTTTTTCAAAGGGGTTAACCCATGATATTCGCCAAAAATTTAAAATTTGTTCTTCATTCTCTATTCTTAAGGCTTTGAAAACAAGTTCGGTGATGTTCTATATATTTCAATTATAGATCTTATATATTCGCGAAATTTGATTTTTCCAAAGGGTTTTACCCATGGTTGTTTTACTTTGATACGAGAGTATATGGCATCAGACTTCTTACGATGTGAATTGCATGTATTCAGACTCGTGGCCTTTTTGAACCCGACATATTAATATCTTTCGGTCTGGATTATCTGTGATGCTGAGGAAGAGCTGACATTCATTGTCGCATGCTGAAAAAATAAGGAGCAAAACATTGTTTCAGCATAATTTAAAGTACTGTAGGTGGTTTGTAACTTAACAGGAAGGAGTAAAAAAATAAACGTCTTCGAAGTAATTTATAGCCGCTTAACACCAAATCAACATCCTTTGAGGAAAAGTACTTTTATCTCTCCCCTTTCTCCCGTTAAAAATTTTCATCAGTGTTATTGAAAATCTTAAATGCGGGAGACAAGCATTAATCATGCAAAGAAGTAAAACACCATTTTTGCAAACCACGTGCGAAGAATCTATTAGCTACTTTTTTGGTCTCTAAAACAATTTAAATGCGACACTTATCGCCCACTTTTGAAGTAAAAAAGTATCGTCTAACCGTAAGGAAACTCAGATTAGCACGTCAAAACTCCGTCCGTAGCAAAATTATTTCCTTGAGTTAACGAAAATAAGGTCCATGCAGAAAAGATAAGAATCAAATACAGTGTACGTGTCTAGTCTTCTTACCTATAAAAAAGATGTGTAATCCCGTCTTCTGTGGCACAAAGTAGCCTCTGATTCGGGTTCCAAAGGTATTTCCCCAGTTACGTGGTTGCTGAAACACTGGCGAGTGAAAAACCTTTGTCGGCATGTCAGGAAAACGAGGATCTTGCAACAGTTTTTCTATTAAGTAGCCATCGATTCCTTGCCATAGTTCAATAATCACTCCAGGTTGCCTCTTATTTGCTAAAGACGAGCAAGCAGTAGGGTTTTCAATGTGACTAGCCACTACCAATTGCAAAATGATTAAGACACCTTTCGAATAAAAATAAATTTCCCTACCAGTCAATGCGTCTCCGAATTCGAGGAAGAATACTTTTGAATACAAGGGATTTTCTCTTTATCATGAGAAAACTGTTAACATCACTTTGGGCAAAGTATGTCACAGTCTTCTCAAGCCTTTATTTAATTATTTATTTATTTACTTTTTAATCTTGCTGCACTAGTGTGTACTAGGCTAAAATGTTTGTCCATAAGCATAATAATATGTTTTACGAATAGACTGCGTTCTGCAGTAAACGAATATGTTTTCAAGCGTGATTCAAAAACTGCAATATTAGCGGTGCATATTTATAACAATGAGAAACACAATTATTTTTTAAAAACTCGAGATTGTACGACATGTAAACAGAATTTTGAAAACGTGTCGAATTATTGTGCTGACTTTCCAGTAGTAGCGGAGCGTTCGCGCGCGAGCAGGGGAGAATCCATTGCTATAGAAAATGGAAACCTATTTATGAAAGCAAATTTGGTTAAAACGTTTGCGTACACTGTCCGTCCGTACAGACTTTCGGGGTAGGGGAAGAAAGACGTAATGTAAGGGATTCCCAGATTAACTGCGTTTGTTCTGGCACAAATAAAATTAACCAGTTTAGACCCATAGTCTACCCATAATTTAGATTTAAGTTTCTTGCCATGTGTTTGACTGACGACAAAAACCGTTCGAAAATTAGTTTTCAAGAACTTGCTTTTTTTGAATAGGCTTCTGATCACGCCCCAGGACCAATCTAGTCTCAAACTGGTCAATATTTTGGCAGGTGAATTCAGAAAAAAAGCTTTTTTAGAATATCAAAACATCGATTAAAAAAGGGACAAAATTTGCAACTTTCAAAAGAGGTTAGTCCATGGATTTTTTTAAAAAAAATTGAGACTTTTTCTATATTTTGTTTTAATGCAAAATAGATCAAGACAAAGGCCTGGCGAAGTTCTAGAAAGAAAAGAAGCCTTTTTAGACCATAAACACATTGGTTTAAAATGCCCAAAGTCTGCTTTTTCCCAAAGGGGTTAGTCCATTGTTTTGGTCAAGTAATTGACACTTTTCCATGTTTTGTTTTAATGCAGAATGGATCAAGAAAGAGTGTTTGGTGAAGATCTACATTGACAAAAAAGTCTTTTTAGCCTAAAAAATATGGAATAAAAACTCCCCAAATTTGCAGTTTTTAAAGGGGTTAGTCCATGGTTTTCGTCAGAAATTGAGACTTTTTTCCAGCTTTTGTTTTATTGCAAAATGGATCAAGAAAAAAGTGTTTGGTGACGGTCTTAAAGCAAAAGAAGACTTCTTTGCATGAATATAAAAAACATCGATTTAAAAAAGGCACATTTGCATTTTTTTAAAAAAAAAGGGTTAGTCCATGATTTGGGTAAAAAAAATTCAAAGTTTTTCTTCTTTTGTCTGAAAGTGGATCGAGAAAAAGTGTTTGGTAAAGTTCTAAAAAGAAAAGAAGCCTTTTTAGATTATAAAAAATAAGAATTAAAAAGCCTCAAAATTTGCATTTTTCCAAAGGGGTCAGAGCATAGTTTTTGTCAAAAATTGTTACTTTTTCCGTCTTTTGTTTTAAAGGGACAGGTTCACGATTCAGCGCGTGCTCATTTATCAAAATGCTGTTTTTCTGCCGGGACAGGCTGTATGGTCTATGCAAGCAATATGATCATGTCCTAATGTTGTCAAAGAACCAATCTGCACACCCCTGGAAGTCACTTGAACTTGATCAATTTAAATATTTGCAAATAGCTGTAAATTAATCAACCATGGAATAAAACCTTCGGGTCAACAATAAATTTAACTTTGGTAGTGTTGGCATAATCCACTGATTTCTTCTGCGATATTAGTACTCCTCCATCCTACTTCAGGTTACTCTGAGATCGCTAAGATACATGTGAGTGGGATAATTAACCGATACAATAAGTAATAAATTGGAAAAAAGTAATCTAATTAATAAGCATGCGCTTGACCGTGAACCTGTCTCTTTAATGCAAAATGGATCTATAAAAAGGGGTTGGTAAAGTTCTAGAAAAAAAGGAAGCTTTTTCAGACCATAAAAACATCAATTAAAAAACCGGAAACTTGTCATTTTTCGAAATGGGTAAGTCCCTGGTCTATGTCAAAAAAAGTAATTTTTTTCACTTTTTGTTTTAATGCAAAATGGATCAAGAAACGGTGTTTGGTGAATTTATAGATAGAAAGAAACCTTTCTAGATTTTTAAAACATCGATTTAAAAGGGCCCAATATTTGTATTTTTCAAAGGGGTTATTCCACCAGACTTTTGTAAAAAAAAATAGACTTTTTCCATCTTTTTTTTTTAATGCAACGTGGATTAAGAAAAAGTCGGTGAAGTTCTAGAAACAAGGATAGCCTTTGTAGACAATAAAAAATATTAACAATGAAAACCTAAAATTGGCATTTCTCCAAAAGTATTTTGTCAAAAATTCAGATTTTTCCATCTTTTGTTTAATAGCAAAATGGATCAATAAAAGTGTTTGGTGAAGTTCTAGAAGGAACAGAAGCCTTAGTTCACTATAAAAAACATAGATTTAAAAAAGGAAGTCATTCGAGACTATATATAAAAACGTCAATTTAAAAAAGGTCAAAAATTTGCTTTTCTTCCAAAGGGGTAAGTCCGTAGATTTTGTCCAAAAATTCAGATTTGTCCATCTTTTGTTTAATGCAAAATGGATAAAAAAGTGTTTGGTTAAGTTGTAGAAAATAAGAAGCGAATTTAGCCTATAAAAACCTCGATTTATAAAAGCCCAAAAATTCACAATTTTCCAAACTGGTCAGAACATGGTTATTGTCAAAAATTAAGACTTTTTCCATATTTTTTTCACACAAAGTGGATAAAGAAAAAAAGGATTCGTAAAGTTCTAGAACGAAAACAAACCTTATTTGACTATAAAAAACATCGATTAGGGAAAGACCCAAAATTTGCATTTTTTTAAAGGGGTTTATCCATGGTTTTTGTCAAATAATTCAGATTGTTCCATTTTTGTTTTAATGCAAAATGCATCACTAAAAAGTGTGAAGTTCAGGAAAGAAAAGAAGCCTTTTTAGACTACAAAAAGCACCGATTTCATGAAGGCCCCAAATTTGCATAATTCCAAAGGGGTTAGTCCATGGTTTCTGTCTAAACAATTTAGACTTTCTCCACCTTTTGTTTTAGTGCAAAATAGAGCAAGAAAAAGGTTTTGGTGAAGTTCTAGAACGAAAAGAAACCCTATTTGACTTTAAAAAACGTCGATTTAAATAGGCTTAAATTGCATTTTTTCAATAAGGTAAGTCCATGGTTTGGGTCAAAAAATTAAGATTTTTTCTTCTTTTGCCTTAATGCAAAATTTATGAGGAAAATGTGTTTGTTTTAATGTAAAATAGAGCAATAAAAAAACTTGTTTATTGTTTTAAAACAAAAAAGAAGCTGAATTTGAGTATTAAAAAAATTCGATTCGGGGTTAAACCATGGTTTTTGTCAAAATATTAAATCTTTTTCCCTGTATTGTTTTAATGCAAAATGGATCAATGAAAAGAGTTTTGAAAAGTTTAAAAATAAAAAGAGGCTTAATTTAACTAAAAAAAACATCGGTTTAAAACAGGTCAAAATTTGCATTTTTTTTTAAACGGGTTAGACGGGTTAGACGAATTAAAAAATGCCTAAAATTTACATTTTTTCAAAGGGGTTCGTCTATGGTTTTTGTCAAAAAATTAAACCTTTTTCCATCTTTTGTTTTAATGCAAAATGAATCAATAAAAAGAGTTCTTAAAAGTTCTAAAACAAAAAAACCTTAATTTCACTATAAAAAACATCCCTTTAAAACATGCCCAAAATTTGTCAAAAAATATAGCCTTTTTCCATGTTTTGCTTTTATGCAAAAAAGAGCAATAAAAAGTGTTGTTTAATTTAATAAACCAAAACGTTGCTGAATTTAAGTAGTAAAAAATCGATTTAAAAAAGGCCTTCAATTTGCATTTTTTCAAAGGGGTTAGACCATGTTTTTTGTCAAAAAATTGAGACTTTTTCCATCTTTTGTTTTAATGCAAAATAGAGCAATAAAAAGTGTTGTGTAATGTTTTAAAGGAAAAACAAGCTTAATTTAAGTAGTAAAAATCGATTAAAAAAAGGCCTAAAATTTGCATTTTTCCAAGCGGGTTAGTCCATGGTTTTTGTAAAAAAATTAAGTTTTATTCTATCCTTTGTTTTAATGCAATTGAAACAAGAAAAACCTATTGCTGAAGTTCAAGAACGAAAAGAAGCATTTTTTTGGGTATAAAAAAACATCGATTTTAAAAAGGCCCCAAATTCTTATTTTTCCAAAGGGGTTAGACCATGGTTATTGTCCAAAAATTAAGACTTTTTGCAACTTTTCTTTTAATGCAAAATGAATCAATAAAAAGTGTTTTGTTAAGTTCCAGAAAAATGGAAGTCTTTTTAGACAATAAAATCATCGATTAAAAAAGCTTAAAATTTGCTTTTTTCCAAAGGGTTTAGACCATGATTTTTGTCAGAAATTAAACCTTTTTCCATCTATTGTTTTAATGCAAAATAGATCAATAAAAAGAGTTCTGAAAAGTTTAAAAACAATAAGAGGCTTAATTTAACAGTAAAAATCATCGCTTTAAAATAGGCCAAAATTTGCATTTTTTTAAAGGGGTTAGACCATGGTTTTTGTCAAAAAAATAAGACCTTTTCCATAAATTGTTTTAATACAAAAAAAAAGTAGAAGTAAAAAAATCGATTTATAAAAGGCCTAAAGTTGCATTTTTCCAAAGAGGTTAGACCATGGTTTTTGTCCAAAAATAAGCCTTTTTCCACGTTTTGTTTTAATGCAAATAGGGCAATAAAAAGTATTGTTTAATGTAATAAAAAAAAGATGCTGAATTTCAGGAGAAAAAAAATCCGATTTAAAAATGGTCTAAAGTTTGCATTTTTCCAAAGAGGTTAGACTATGGTTTTTGTCAAAAATTTTGGACTTTTTCCAACTATTCTTTCAATCCAAATTGGATCAATAAAAAGTGTTGTGTAATGTTTTAAAAGAAAAAACAAGCTTAATTTAACTAGTAAAAAATTCAATTAAAGTAGGCGTAAAATTTGCATTTTTCCAAAGGGGTTAGACCACGGTTTCCATAAAAAAATTAAGAGTTTTTCCATCTTTTGTTTTAAAGCAAAATGGAGGAATATAAAGTGTTTTGTAACGTTTTAATTAAAAAGAAGCTGAATTTGAGTAGTAAAAAATCGATTTATTAAAGGCCTAAAATTTGCATTCTTCCAAAGAGGTTAGACAATGGTTTTTGTCAAAAAATTAGCTTTTTTCCATATTTTGTTTTAATGCAAAATAGAGCAATAAAAAATGTTGTGTAATGTTTTAAAAGAAAAACAAGCTTAATCTTAGTAGTAAAACATCGATTTTAAAAAGGCCCAAAATTTGCATTTTTCCAAAGGGGTAAGACTATGGTTTTTGTGAAAAAATTGAGACCCTTACCATCTGCTGTTGTAATGCAAAATAGAGCACTAAAAGTGTCGTTTACTGTCTTAAAACAAAAAGTAGATGAATTTGAGTAGTAAAAAAATCGATTTAAAAAAGGCCTAAAATTTGCATTTTTCCAAAGGGGTTAGACCATGGTTTTTGTCAAAAAATCAAACCTTTTTCCATTTATTGTTTAAATGCAAAAAAAAGCAATAAAAAAAGTTGTTTAATGTTTTCAAACAAAAAGAAGCTGAATTTAAGAAGTGGAAAAATTGATTTAAAAAAGCCTAAAATTTGTATTTTTCCAAAAGATGCTTAATTTGAGTAGTAAAAAAATCGATTAAAAAAGGGCTAAAATTTACATTTTTTCTAAGCGGTTAGACCATGGTTTTTGTCAAAAAATTAACATTTTTTCCATCTTTTCTTTTAATGCTAAATAGAGCAATAAAAATTGTTGTGTACATTTAAAACAAAAAGAAGCTTAATTTGAGTATTAAAAAATTGACTTAAAAAAGGCTTGAAATTTGCATTTTTCCAAACGGGTTAGATCATGGTTTTTGACAAAAAAGTAAGACTATTTCCAACTTTTCTTAAAATGCAAAATGGATGAATAAAAAGTGTTGTGTAACGTTTTAAAACAAAAAGAAGCTTAATTTGAGCAACAAAAAAGTTAATTAAAAAAAGGGCTAACATTTGCATTTTTTTAAAGGGGTTATTCCATGGTTTTTGTCAAAAAATTTAAACTTTTTCCCTGTTTCGTTTCAATGCAAAAAAGTTGTTTAATGTTTTAAAACAAAAAGTAGCTGAATTTGAGTAGTAAAAAAAATCGATTTATAAAAAGCTTAAAATTTCCATATTTCCACAGGGGTTAAACCATGGTTTTCGTCAAAAAATTAAGTCTGTTTCCATCTTTTGTTTTAATGCAATTAGAACAAGAAAAACCGATTGCTGAAGTTTCAGAACGAAAAGAAGCCTTTTTTGACTACGAAAAACATCGATTTTAAAAAGGCCCAAAATTTGCATTTTTCCACAGGGGTTAGACCATTGCTATTGTCCAAAAATGAGAACTTCTTGCAACTTTTCTTTTAATGCAAAATGGATCACTAAAAAGTGTTTGGTGAAGTTCCAGAAAGAATGGATTTTTTTAGACTATAAGAACATCGATTAAAAAAGCTCAGAATTTGCAATTTTCCAAAGGAGTTAGGCCATGGTTTTTCTCCAAACATTAAACCTGTTTCCATGTATTGTTTTAATGCAAAATAGAGCAATAAAAAAAGGTGTGTAATATTTTAAAACAAAAAGAAGCTTAATTTGAGTAGAAAAAACATCATTTTAAAAAAGGCCTAAAAAATTTGCATTTTTCTAAAGGGGATAGTCTATGGTTTTCGTCAAAATTTAAAACTTTTTCGATGTTTTGTTTTAATGCAAAACACAGCAAAAAAAAACCTTTTTTATTGTTTAAAAACAAAAAGAAGGTGAATTTGAGTAGTAAAAAAATCGATCAAAAAAAGGCGTAAAATTTGCAATTTTCCAAAGCAGTTAGACCATGGTTTTCGGCGAAAAATTAGACCTTTTTCGATGTATTGTTTTAATGCAAAATGGATCAGTAAAAAGACTTCTGAAAAGTTCTAAAAGAAAAAGGGGCTTAATTTGACTATAAAAAAATTGATTTAAAGCAGGCAGAACATTTGCATTTTCCCACAGAGGCTAGTCCATGGTTTTTCTTCAATTAATTAACACCTTTTACATCTATTGTTTTAATGCAAAACAGAGCAATAAAAAGTGTTGTGTACTGTTTTAAAAGAAAAAGAAGCTGAATTTAAGTAGTAAAAAAATTAATTTTAAAAAAAAATTCATTTTTCTAACGGGGTTAGTCCATGGTTTTTGTCAAAAAATTAAACCTTTTTCCATCTATTGTTCTAATGCAAAATGGATCAATAAAAGAGGTTTAAAGCGTTCTAAAACAATAAAAACCTTAATTTGACTATAAGAAGCATCGCTTTAATGCTCACAATTTGCGTTTTCCAAACGGGCTAGACCACGGCTTTTGTAAAAAAAAATTAAGAGTTTTTCCATCTTTCGTTTTAATTCAAAAAAGAAGAATATTAGTAGTAAAAAAAACAATTAAAAAAGGCTTAAAATTTGCATTTTTCCAAAGAGGTTAGACCATGGTTTTTGTCAAAAAATAAAGCCTTTTTCCGTGTTTTGTTTTAATGCAAAATAGAGCAAGAAACAGTGTTGTTTAATGTAATAAAACAAAAAGATGCTGAATCTGACTGGTGAAAACATCGATTTAAAAAAGGCCTAAAATTTGGATTTTTCCAACTTTTCTTTTAATGCAAAAAGGATCCAAAAAAGTTTATCTGTAATGTTTTAAAAGAAAAACAAGCTTAATTTAAGTAGTAAAAAATCGATTTTAAAAAGCCTAAAATTTGCATTTTTCTAAAGGGGTTAGTCCATGTTTTTTGTACAAAAAGAAGCTGAATTTGAGTAGTAAAAAAATAGATGTAAAAAAGGCCCATGATTTGCCTTTTTCCAAAAGGGTTAGACCATGGTTTTTGTCCAAAAATGATGACTTTTTCAAACGTTTCTTTTAATTCAAAACAGATCAATAAAAAGTGTTTGGTGAAGTTCCAGAAAGCATGGAAGTCTCTTTACACTATAGAAACATCGATTTAACAAAATCCCAAAATTTGCATTTTTCCAAAGGGGTTAGACCATGGTATTTGTCAAAAAACTAAACCTTTTTCCATCTATTCTTTTAATACAAAATGGATCAATAAAAAGAGTTCTGAAAAGTTCTAAACAAAAATAGCCTTAATTTGACAATAAAGAACATGGATTTAAAACAGGCCCAAAATTTGCATTTTTCAAAAGACGTTAGACCATGGTTTTTGTCAAAAAATTAACCCCTTTTTAACGCTTTGTTTTAATGCAACATAGAGCAATGAAAAGTGTTTTTTAATGTTTAAAAACAAAAAGAAGTTGAATTTGAGTATTAAAAAAATTGAATTTAAAGAAGGCCTAAAATTTGCATTTTTCCAAAGGGATAATCGATGGTTTTTGTCAAAAAATACTTTTTTCGTGTTTTATTTTAATGCACAATAAAGCAATAAAATAGTTGTTTAATATTTTAAAACAAAAAGAAGCTGAATTTAAGTAGTAAAAAAATCCATTTATAAAAGGCCCATGATTTGCCTTTTTCCAAACGGGTTAGACCATGGTTTTTGTCCAAAAATTAAGACTTTTTCTAACTTTTCTTTTAATTCAAAATGGATCAATAAAAATTGTTTGGTGAAGTTCCAGAATGAATGGAAATCTTTTGAGACTTTCGAAACATCGATTAAAAAACGCCCAAAATTTGCATTTTTCCAAAGGGGATAGACCATGGTATTTGTCAAAAAACTAAACCTTTTTCCATCTATTCTGTTGATGCAAAATGGATATATAAAAAGAATTCTGAAAAGTTCTAAAACAGAAATAGGCTTAATTTGACTATAAAGAACATCGATTTAAAACAGGCCCAAAATTTGCATTTTTCCAAAGACATTACACCATGGTTTTTGTCAAAAAATTGAGCCTCTTTTCATGTTTTGTTTAAATGCAAAATAGAGCAATAAAAAGTGTTTTTTAATGTTTAAAAATAAAAAGAAGCTGAATTTGAGTAGTAAAAAAATGGATTTAAAAAAGGCCTAAAATTTGCATTTTCCAAAGGGATTAATCCATGGTTTTTGTCCAAAAATTAAGACTTTTTCTACCTTTCTTTTAATTCAAAATGGATCAATAAAAAGTGTTTGGTGAAGTTCCAGAAAGAATGCAAGTCTTTTGAGACTATAGAAACATCGATTAGAAAAAGCCCCAAATTTGCATTTTTCCAAAGGGTTTAGACCATGGTTTTTGTCAAAAAGTTATTACTTTTTCCATGTTTTCTTTTAATGCAAAATGGATCAATAAAAATAGTTCTGAAAAGTTCTAAAAGCATGAGAGGCTTAATTTGACTATAAAAAACATCGATTTAAAGCAAACCTAAAATATGCATTTTTTCACAGGTGTTAGACCATGGTTTTTGTCAATAAAATTAAGACTTTTTTCCTTCTTTGTTTTAATGCAGAATAGAGCAATAAAAAGTGTTGTGTAATATTTTAAAACAAAAAGAAGCGTAATTTGAGTAGTAAAAAAATCGATTGAAAAAATGCCTAAAATTTGCATTTTTCCAAAGGGGTTAGACCATGGTATTTGTCAAAAAACTAAACCTTTTTCCATCTATTCTTTTAATGCAAAATGGATTAATAAAAAGAGTTCTGAAAAGTTCTAAAACAGAAATAGGCTTAATTTGACTATAAAGAACATCGATTTAAAAGAGGCCAAAAATTTGCATTTTCCAAAGACGTTAGACTATGGTTTTTGTCAAAAAGTTAAGCCTCCTTTGATGTTTTGTTTTAATGCAAAATAGAGCAATAAAAAGTGTTTTTTAATGTTTAAAAATAAAAAGAAGCTGAATTTGGGTAGTAAAAATTAAGACTTTTTCTAACTTTACTTTTAATTCAAAATGGATCAATAAAAAGTGTTTGGTGAAGTTCCAGAAAGAATGCAAGTCTTTTGAGACTTTAGAAACATCGATTAGAAAAATCCCAAAATTTGCATTCTTCCAAAGGGGTTAATCCATGGTTTTTGTCAAAAAGTTATTACTTTTTCCACCTTGTCTTTTAATGCAAAATGGATCAATAAAAAGTATTGTGTAATATTTTAAAACAAACAGAAGCTTTATTTGAGTAGTAAAAAAGTCGATTTAAAAAGGCCTAAAATTTGCATTTTTCTTAAGGGGTTAGACCATGGTTTTTGTCAAAAAATTAAGACTTTTTCCAACTTTTCTTATAATGCTAAATTTATTTATAAAAAGTTTGGTGGAATGTTGTAAAGGAAAAACAAGCTTAATTTAAGTAGTAAAAAATCGATTTAAAAAGGGCGTTAAATTTGCATTTTTTGAAAGGGGTAAGACCATGGTTTTTGTCAAAAAATTGAGTCTTTTCCCATCTTTTGTTTTAATGCAAAACGGATCAATAAAAAGAGTCCGGAAAAGTTCTAAAACTAAAAGAGGCTTAATTTGACTATAAAAAATCGATTTAAAAGCGGCCCAAAGCTTGCATTTTTGTGAAGGGGTTAGACCCTGGTTTTTGTCATAAAATTAAGACTTTTTTCATCTTTTGTTTTAATGGAAAATAGAGCAGTAAAAGTGTTGTGTGATGTTTTAAAACAAAAAGAAGCTTAATTTAACTAGTAAAAAATCGATTTGAAAAAGGCGTAAAATTTGCAGTTTTCCAAACGGAGTTAGACCATGGTTTTTGTCATAAAATTAAGACTTTTTCAATCTTGTGTTTTTATGCAGAATAGGCAATAAAAAGTGTTGTGTAATGTTTTAAAATAAAAAGAAGCTTTATTAAAGTAGTAAAAAAATCGATTTAAAAAAGGCCAAAATTTTGCATTTTTGCAAAGGGGTTATAGTCGATTCTTTTTTTCAAAAAATTTAGATTTTTCCATTTTTTGTTTTAATGCAAATTGAATCACTAAAAGGTTTTGGTTAAGGTGGCTGAACACAGTTTTGGCAGTTTGTGAGTATATGTCATTTGCCAAATCATGGCGAGAGAAAGGTTGCCGGTCACAAGCTGAAACTTGGCAAGTAAAAAATTTATTGATGAAAGATTTTGACTGACAGGTGAAATGTGACGTTTTTGTAGTTTCCATTGCAACATGAACGATTGAATACAACCTTAAAGTTTCCCTTTTGCTCAGTTTACATAAAATTCGTTCATTAGATTTTGCTATAAACTTGCATACAGCTTACTATGTTTAATCATCACCATTTGAAATTCATTTGACCAAATTTTAACAGACGGATTTTTAGATAGTCAATAATATGATTTTACTGTAATTATTAACCATGTCACAAAATTCTTCTGTTCAGTACGATAAAAGTAAAAATTCTACCAAATATTACAAAATTTTAATGATTAGTTTTTGAGAAATTGTATTGTGTACCATTGCTTTTTTCGCCTTCATGTTTGTTTGTCTAATTTAAAACAAGCGCCGTCAAGCGAGTTACCGCTGACTGCCCTCAAAACTGTGCTCAGCCACCTTAAGGTCTAGAGCCTTTTAAGACTAAAAAATCATCGATTTATAAAAGGCCCAAAATTTGAATCTTTCTAAAGGGGTTAGTTCATGTTTTTTGTCAAAAAAATCAGATTTTTTTCAGCTTTTGATTTAATGCGAAATGGATCTAGAGAAACCGTTTGGTGAATTTCTAGAGCGAAAAGAAGCCTTATTTAACTATAAAATACATGGCTGTAAGAAAACCCAAAATTTTGCATTTTTCGAAAGAAATTAGTACATGGTTGATGTCAAAAATTAGGACTTTTTCCATCTTCTGTTTTAATGTAAAATTGATCAATAAGAAGTGTTTGTTGAAGTTCTAGAAAGAAAAGAAGCTTTTATAGACAACAAAAACATAGATTTACAAAAGGCCGAAAATTTGCATTTTTGTAAAGGGGTTAGTCCTTGGTTTTTGTCAAAAAATTTACATTTTTCGATGTTTTGTTTTAATGCAAAATGGAACAATAACAAGGGTTTGGTGAAGTTCTATATAAAACATGGCGTTAAAAAATGCCAAAAATTTGCATTTTTCCAAAGAAAATTAGTCCATAGTTTTTCTCAAAACATTCAGATTTTTCAATATCTTGTTTCAATGCAAAATGGATGAATTAAAAGTGTTTGTTAAAGTTCTAGAAAGAAAAGAAGCTTTTTTAAACTACAATAATATCCATTTAAAAAAGCCCAAAGTTTACATTTCTTGGACGGAATTAGGCCACAATTTTTGTCAAAAAATTCACATTTTTCCATCTTATAATCTAATACAAAATAATTTAATGCAAAATGGATTGTAAAGTTCTAAAAAGAAAAGAAGACTTCTTAGACTACAAAAACATCGATTGTAAAAAAGGCCTAAAATATGCATTTTTCCAAATTGGTTAGACCATGGTTTTTGTCAAAAATTAAGACTTTTTCAATCTTTTGTTTTAATGAAAAATGGGTGAAGAAAAAGTGATTGGTAAATTTCTGGAACGAAAAGAAACCTTATTTGATTATAAAAAACATAGATATAACAAAGGCCAAAAGCTTGAATTTTTTTAAAAGGGTTTGTCTATTGTTTTTGTGAAAAAATTTAGATTTTTCCATCATTTGTTTTAATGCAAAATGGATCAATGAAAAGTGTTTGGTGATGTTCTAGAAAGAAAAGATGCCTTTTTGGACTATATAAACTTCGATTTAAAAAGGCTCAAAATTTGCATTTTTCCAGAAGGGTCCATGGTTTTTGTCAAAAAATCAAGATGTTTTCATCTTTCGTTTTATTGCAAAATGGATCTAGAAAAAGTGTTTGGTAAACTTCTAGAACTAGAAGAAGCCTCTTTTGACCATGAAAAGCATGGATTAAAAACAAATTCTTAAAATTTGTATTTTTCCAAAGGAGTTAGTCCATGGTTTTTTAAAAAAAGTGAGCCTTATTTCATATTTTGTTTTAATGGAAAATGGATCAGGAAAAAGTGATTGGGAAAGTTCTAAAAAAAAAAAAGAAGACTTTTTGGCTTATAAAAACATCGATTAAAGAAAGCTATAAATTTACAATTTTCTAAAGGGGCCAGACCGTGGTTTTTGTTAAAAACTTTCAGATTTTTCCAAAGCAAACTGGATTTTTTCATCTTCGTTTTATTACGAAATGGTTTTAGAAAAAGTGTTTAATAAAGTTCTAGAAAGAAAAGAAGCCTTATTTTACCATGAAAAGCATGGTTTTAAAAACATTCTTAAAATTTGTATTTTTTCTAAGGAGTTGGTCCATGGTTTTTGTCAAAAAATTTAGCCTTCTTTTATACACATATTTTTTAATTCAAAGTGTATTAAGAAAGGGTGATTGGTGAAGTTCTAGAAAGAATTCAAGCTTTTTTAGAATATAAAAACCTTTATTTCTAAAAGCCTTAAAACTTGCTTTTTCCCAAAGGGGGTATTCCATGGTTTTTTCATAAAATTTAGACTTTTTCCACCTTTTGATCTATAAAAAGTGTTTGGTAAAGTTGTAGAACGAAAACAAGCCTTGTTTGACTATAAAAAACATAGATTTTAAAAAGGCCCAAAATTTGCATTTTTCCACAGGGGTTTTGTCAAAAAATTCAGCTTTCCTTATCCTTTGTCTTAATACAAAATGGATCAAGAAAAAGTGTTTGGTATAGTTGTACAAAGAAAATAAGCCTTTTTATACCATAAAAACCCGGATTAAAAAACCCCAAATTTGCACTTTTCCAAAGCGGGTAGTCCATGGTTTTTGTCAAAAAGTTTAGACTTTTTCCACCTTTTGTTTTAATGCAAAATGGATCAAGACAAAGTGTTCTGTGAAGTTCTAGAAAGAAAAGGGGTCTTTTTAGGCTATGAAAACTTCGAATAAAGAAACTTAAAATTTACAATTTTTTCATCGTTTCATTATTTGTTCTAATGCAAAATGGATGAAAAAAAAGTGTTTGGTGAAATTCTAAAACGGAAAAAAAGCCTTATTTGATTATAAGAATCCTCGGTTTAAAACAGGGTTAAAATGTGCATTTTTCCGAAGGGGTTAGTCTGTGGTTTTTGTCAAAAAAATGAGATTTTTCCATCCTATGTTTTAATGCGAAATGGATCAATAAAAAGTGTTTGGTGAAGTTCTAGAAGGAAGAGAAGCCTTAGTTCACTATAAAAAACATAGATTTAAAAAAGGCCCAGAATTTGCATTTTTCATGGTTTTTGTCAAAAAAATTAAGATTTTTCCATCTTTTTGTTTTAACGTAAAATGGATCAACAAAAGTGTTTGGTGTAGTTCTAGAAAAAAAAAAGACGCCTTTTAAGACTAAAAAACATCGATTTAAAAAAGGCCCAAAATTCGCCTTTTTTCCGAAGAGGTTAGTCCATGGTTTTTGTCAAAACATTTTTTACATTTTTCCATCTTTTGTTTTAATGCGAAATGTTTGGTGATATTCTAGAACGAACAGAAGCCTTTTTTAACTATGAATAGCATCGATTTTAAAAAAGGCCAAAATTTGCATTTTTCCATAGGGGTTAATCCATGGTTTTTGTCAAAACTGTTTGGTTTCGATTTTTCCATCTTTCATTTTAATGCAAAATGGATCGATAAAAAGTGTTTGGTGAAGTTCAAGAAATTAAAGGAGCCTCTTAAGCCTAAAAAAACATCGATTTAAAGAAGCCCAAAGTTTGCAATTTTCCAAAGGAGTTAGTCCATAATTTTTTCCAGAAATTCAGATTTTTCCATCTTTTGTTTTCATGCAAAATGGATCAAGAAAAAATGTTTGGTTCAGTTTTAAAAAGAAAAGTTCTGTTTTTAGGCTATTAAAACATCAATTTTAAAAAAGGCCAAAAATTCGCATTTTTCCAAAGGGGTTAGTTTGGTTTTTGTATAAAAATTGAGACTTTTTTCATCTTTTGTTTTAACGCAAAATGCATGAAGAAAAAGTGATTAGTGAAGTTCTAGAAAGAAAAGAAGAGTTTTTGAAATATAAAAACCTTTATTTCAAAAAGCCCCAAAACGTGCATTTTTCCAAATAAAGGTTTTAGTTCATGGTTTTTGTCAAAAAAATTGGGACCTTTTTACATTTTGTTTTAATGCAAAATGGATTAAGAAAAAGTTTCTGTGAAGTTTTTTGAGTCAAAAGAAGCCTTTTAGACTATAAAAACATAGCTTTAAAAGAGCCCCCAAATTTGCATTTTTCCATATTTTTTGTTTTCAAAAAATTGAGATTTTCCCAATTTTTTTTTGTAATATAAAATGGATCAAGAAGAAGTGTTTGTTGAAGTTCTACAGAGAAAAGAAAGCCTGTTCAGACGATGTAAAAACATCATATAACAAAACCCGAAATTTGCATCTGTCCAAGGGGGTTAGTCCATAAACCATGGACTAGTCCCTTGGCAAAAATGCAAGTTTGGGGACTTTTTTAAATCAAGTTTTTTATAGTCTAAGAAAGCTTCTTTTCTTTTTATAACTTCACCAAACACATTTCCTTGATCCATTTTGCATTAAAACAAAAATGGAAAGATTCAAGTTATCTACTGCCATTTCCTCTTGCTTGAATCAATGGACGATATAATAAGGACATTTTTGAATGGTATGTTGGTCGCTTTGCTGAACATTGTTTTATTTGAATATTTTTTAAATCAAATTTTCTACGTTTTGTTAAACTTTTTCGCGCTCCAAGTCTCAAGGTTAGTATGTTTTTTAGAACTTGTTGTTCTTTGCTGCTAAGATTGCTTGCCGGTGGGCGGTCGCTAACGTTAATGCTTACTTGCAACAAAAGTTTTGTTTAAGGTCACACAATTTAATTCTAGAACCGCAAAGTGGTGATCATTGTCTTATAGTCTTATGTCTTATTATGGAAAATTAGTACTAACCGTATAGCTGTCGTTTGACAATTCCAGTCAAGCGAATATGGTTCCTATCCTCCTCTGAAAAAATCCAAAAGAAAAATATCGCACCAACGTCCTTACTTTATTCACTTACTCTAATGTAAAAAAAAAGACGGGTTTAGCAATTCCACCCCCACAACTCAACAAGCTATAAACTTTCGAAGACCTTTTAACACAGTCAAATAAGCCATTGTCATGTCTTTTTGTGGGTACCTTCCAATTTGCTGACATGTTCTTTGCCAAAATACCAGCTATCAAACAGGGAAACTGCCAAAATACCTTAAGACGCCAGCTACTGGTAATATCTTTAATTTTATTCCATTGGTTTGAAGTAAACTTAGAAGAGGCCAAGTTAAACATTTTCTAAGTATGGTTTAAAGTAGATATTGATCAGTGCGATAATCAGAATAGCTAGATGTCTCGGTTCTTGTGAAGATGTTTGTAGTGATAAAACTCTATTCTCACTCTTGTCGAAAAAAAAAACAGAGTAACACTAGCTTGATTTTGATCTAATGAAAATTTAAGTTTAATGCAATCTCCGAGGCAATTTTAGCCTTTGAAATTTTTTTTAAAAATAATAACAATTACTCCTGTTATCTAAAGAGCCATGCAACGTGGTGAGTGAAAGGAAGTAGTTAATTTGCTTGTCATAAAGTGGCTTACCATTGGGTTTCTTGTTCTGTGCTAAGCACAGCCTGTTAACTTCGATCGCGAAAATGCGACAGAATAAAATCAGAAGACTCCTCATCTTGAATGTTCATTATATGGGTTCGATTGAAATTCTCCTGACTTCCGTGAGCATCATAACCTTGTTTCAAAGCCTTTAACCACCTGCTTAGCAAGTCGACATTTCATGAGGTAATATGGTTTTAAACACGTTTTAAGAGAGCAACATTAACTGCAGGCGGTTGTTAACCGTTGACTTTCTGAGAAAAATAGAGGTTCTATTCAAAATAGTACAAAATCAATTAAGGTCTACAGTGTATTCAATAGCTTCCAGGTATCAGACCTGCGGAGCAGGGTTTACAGTGGTTAAGGGGTCAGGGGCGGGGGTTGAGGGGGTTAATCGACACCCATTAGGGTAAGGATACTGGGGGGTCCGGGAATATGCTCCCCTGGGAAAAATCTGGTTGTCCTTATGACGGCGACAAATGCATCTAAAACTATTTTACTTTCTGGTGGCAATAAGCTGGAATGACCAAAAAGTCGTGTTGCATTAACTTTCCAACCCGATTTTCCGGAAATGTTTTGTAAATAGTAAACAACCCTTAATAAAATCCGACACCTTTTGAAATAGCTGTCTACGCTCGCGACTTTGGGTGGGAGGGGAGGAGAGGGGGCGCAATCTTTGTTTGGACAATCATGATTATTAACGATACAATAGAACATGTAACGCAACGAAATATATTTTTTAAAAAAGTTTAATTTTAAACAAGCTTTTTGGAAATCATAACAAGTTAATGGTTCTACTGGTTAATTATAGACTGACGTTCACTTAGGCTTCAGAACAATCATTTTAAATGCTAACTAATTACCTTAAGAAGTTTTGGAAGAAGACCACTCCACAAGTTCTAAAAGAGCTGAATGAGTACGCGCTTTTAAAAAACATCAAGCGGTATCGACTGAACGAGAAATACAGTCGAACTTCCACTAACGGCCACTGAACTCTCCACAATGGCCACCTTATTTTGTCCCGGCAGACAGTCCACACATTGACTCTTATTTTAAACCTCTCTACAACGGCAACGGCCACTAGTGCGTGTCCCGAACTGCTCGAATAAAAATTAATCGTTCCCATTTATCTCACAGCCAAGCATCGCAGCAGGAACGCGTGCAAACTTTAAAAGCAGAAAAGGATACCATATAAGCAATACACTGTCGTATTTAGGCCAGGTCAAGATAAAGGGAAGGGTAACGTCACATTACCATTATGATGGTAGCACAATTTCTAGATCTCAACAATCTTTGTTGACAGAGACGGCCATTTGCATTGTTCCTGAGTACAATCACTCGTTTTTTTTTTTGCCTGCCATATCTGAAGGACCACGGTTTGTTGAGACCCAGAAATTTTGCTTCAATGGCAACGTGACGTAACGACTTCTCCTCTGTATTATTAGCAGGTAAGACAGAACTTCAGTAACAAAAACACTCAGCACTGGGCATGTTCATCAGCCTTGCGGTCGTCTGGATATTGGGTCTTTTGTGTCTGTGTGCTGGTTTTAAAAGTTATCTGAAACAAGATTTAGACAAAATTATGGATTCATACAGTCTCGATCAGATTGCAAAATGAGAAAAATTTCTCACCAAGCAGTACGTGGAAAAACATCTTCGACCTGAAAAATTAGCAGGTCTATATAATTATTTTACCACAACATGTTCTCGCGCACTGCAGTGTTTTCTAGATGTATCGTTAAGAAAAGAGAAGTGACAAACAGATTTTCATGGGGACTTCCAAACACCCGGGAGAATATTATTCATTTCTTGCTCGTTTTCAAAGTCTACTCTTCCTGAGAGTTCTGGATAACAATGAACCTAATCTGCATAAGAAATCAAATACCTAAATATTGCTGGTGGTTTTAGGTACATCACGTGATCTTGTAAATGGCCTTTTACGCGTACTATTGTGTTTTGTTTCTTTCACAATCGCACACGAATTGAAGTCACTTCTTCTTTGAAACAATTTCAACTAAAAACAATGTGTGGAAAACTCATGGGTTAATGCAATACTCTCGCAGCTCCTACCATTACTCACCCAGCTATACACAGAAGCCCCATTTTTTGTCGAGTTCGAACACTTTATTAACCGGGCACCATCTTTTCACAGAATCTTGGGTGGTACAAGCCCAATAAACCGCACCCTTGTAGATAAAAGGCAAATTGCAGCAGGCCCCTTCTGCATTCCCACCGACTGTACGCAGACCGTCTTTACAAACTGAAAGGAAACATTTGACAAAGATAAAGAACAAGATAGCATTTCCCATATTTTGATAACCGTTTGAGCATGAAAAATAACAGAAAAGGTGGGTAGCCAGATAAGGGTAGCTAGAGTAAAGAACAGAAACTAAATGTAAAAAGCGTGTTACTTTAATTTGTATTTTGTTTGCTTTCAGTTTTATCCCGGACTACCTTCAAGATTCTTCTCAGTAGAGCACGTTCTGGTTAATTGACGAATCAATCGCACTCGTTGCTCCTTGAAGCTTTCGGGAAAATGTTATCTTTAGCGAAAGCATGCTAAGATCACCGAGCCCTTTTTTTATATCTTGTGCCAACGCAAGAAAAAATGGTGGGAAAAAGTCAATAAAGGCGGGAAGAGAGTAAATTTGTACCAGGCAATTTTTCTCAATTATAGAATGTTTACCTCTAACCACATTCTAGCAGCACCGCCACCCATCCTCGAATATTATCGCCATCATATCTATCTATCATATCTAACTATCAGTCCCTTACAGGGGCATGTTGCTTTTACCTTCCCTTTTAATTTTACAGCATTGCGGTGGGCAGTTTAAGTGGCAACTAGAATAGCAGTCGCTCGGGCAGGGTGGAGTGTCTACGCCCAGTAAACTGTTACGGCCAACTCCTCGTCGCGAGCTTGAGCAGCAGTGTGCCGGGCATGAGCTAATGCACGTACTGTAGCAAATCTGAGGACAGTATGAAGGTATTGGTGGAGGTGCAGGTACGTACGAAGCAGCAGGAGAAAGATTACAGCACCTCACGGGGCAGTCTGGTGCGCAAAGCTTGGTGCAGATTGCTGGACATGACTGTTGCTGCTGAAGAGCCTCAAAACTCTGCTGAAACTGAAAAAGGACGTCGTTTCTAAGTCAATAAAACGCCTTCTTTTGAAATGATTTGCAATAAGCAATTTTATCATAATTTTCTATCCACTGGGACCCGGGTATATTCGAACCTGGATATAGCTGGGTGCCAAGTTACAGGAAAGATTTTATTGTGGATCCTTTCCATAAATTTCACTGTAATTGGGGATAGATCGATCAGTCATATGATGAGTTTTTAAACACATTGTAGCGAATTTGAGCAATGTTCACATTATACAAGATAGCCTAGCCTTGGAGCAAGCTCTCCTATCTGGGCAAGCGAAGTGAGCCTCGCGAGAACGCGCGAGCGAGGGGCCTTTCCCCTGTCCCTCGCGGTTCGCCGCCCGCTCGCGCGTTCTCGCGAGACTCGCTTCACTCGCCCAAATAGGAGAGCTTGCTAGCAGGCTACAGATAGCCTTTTTGTGTAGACACGAAAAGCTATACGGTATATAGTGTGAACACCTATCCGATATGTGACTCTCCCCTTTAGAGATGGGCGCGGCGCAGCTTCGCTCCTACAGAAAATCGCGTCTTAAGGTTATTACCTGTGCAGGTTGAGTTGTTACGGGAGGCATCTGCAGCTGAACACTTGTTTTCCCCTTTACACAGCAGTAATCAGGACAAGTATCTACACACATCCCGTCGCAATCAGAAGAGCATGGTGCGTAGGCGAGCTTGGGCTGAGGAACTGACCCAGGGGAGTCACCTTTGGATAAATAAAGAACAAGAACGAATAACTATACCTTACATTTTCCTAATTGCCAACGATTCAGCCGAGTGAAAACGCGAGGCTGACGGGGCGGCAGCATAATACAGCCGATGTGCAAGGTATTGTACAGGCGAAAAAAAATCTCGACTGGTGTGAAAGATAAGGTAACAAAGGGCTAATACAATAACCAATTAGAGCGTGAGATTTGGTGTATAACGTCATCATGCCATTAAGCGTTATAGTGGTAGAGTTGTTTAGGCTTTCATCGTTGGTTTGTCCGGAAGTTCGTGGGCATTTTAGGTGAGTAAAGACACGAGTTTTATATGCTTGTATGCTTTTTGAATTGTATACAGTTTAGTAGATTGTTCTTTGAGTTTACATTCGAACCATCGCGTTCTATTAAAATCGAACTGTTAAAGGCCAGATCGTAAACTAATAGTACTGACGTATACTGTATCTTTCTCCATAGAAATTTGACACAAAGATTGGATGGCATGTTCTTCTTGGAAGGGTGTAATTACTATCCTTACAAAAATTTCAGGAAATCTCTGCAATATAATGCTTGTGTCAATGACGTAGCGTCGCTGCGTACAAACCTTTCACCTTAACTCACCCTAAAAGGATATGTAGTTAAGTACTGTTAGCATAACTAAGGTCGCGGCTACAAATGGTGAGACCACAATGAGTAGTATGGCCGGGATGTGTAACTAACCACAATGCTGACTAGCGAACTACACGTATCGACTGTTGTAATCAGAAAAGTATTGTGTAGGCATCAATTAGAAAACAGTTTCCTTTTACCTCCGCAATAGCCCCATTGTTTATCAACATCGTAGTCGTAAGTCGTAGCACACCAGGGCTTGGATTCATCCTGATTGGTGCAAGTTGTGTACATTTTCCCACCATAGATAAAGGGAAAATGACAGCAGTTCCCATTTGAGTTGCCGCCGTAGCACAGATAGCAGGACGCACAAAATCCCCACTGTTTATCTACGTCATAATTAGCAGTGGTTGAGCACCAGCGATACCCTCGCTCTGCCCTTGTGCAGCGATGGTGCGGTGTTCCATTATAGATGAAGGGAAACATACAGCAAGCACCATGCGAAGTCCCACCATGGGTGGCCATACAACCTGATGTGATAACAAAATAACTATATATATTTTTTAAATATTAAATGGTTTTCTCTTTAGTGTAACCATCTAATTGTTTATTTCAAGAGTTTTACTCCAATAAAGCAAATGTAAATGCTTTAGTGGACACCAAAAATTTGGCACCACACCAGCACCACAGAAAAGAATTTGTTTGTTTTGTTGTCATTTGTCGTTTTTTGTTATTCTTTTGCAAGCAACTTTATGATAAACCTTGTCCCAGTCATGTCAGGATGCATATCTAGCTATGCAATTTCCACACCCAAAATCATTCATAAATTAAGAATGATTTCTTAAAACACTGCCTTAAAATTTTAGAAGTTTTCAGAAGATCAAAAAACTAGGATTTTTCCCCATACACCGAATTCAGCTTATCGGTGATGATGAGCAACATCATTTTTGCTTACCTTGGATTGTAATCGCAACTGAAATAGAAAGCAAAGGAAAATGAGTTTACAGGTTTTAGGAAAGTTGTTGAGACGCCTAAAAAACGTCTAATAACTTTTAGTCCTAATTCCTAATATCTTCTTTATCCCGTCGCTAATTATTTTCTTTTTGGATATAGGAGAATAACACCCAACGTTGACTGTATTAAAAATTCAATAGCCTGAGTTTGACAGATAAACAATTTTGTCAGTTAAAGGAGCACTATTCAAGTGTGTCGACTCATTTTGTATAGAATAAAATAAGCTTGGAATCGGAGGAAATCTTATTAGATATAAGATTGTAAAATAAAAAAGCACGTACCGAACATCACGAATCAATAAAGGCACTATGCTCTTTAAAACTAGCGAGCTCAATTTCTACAATTTTGGATCGAGCGTTTACGTGAAATTTATTTGCTTGGTTTTCAGCACATTTCAACTACTAGTCTGAGATTACTTTTTACATTTAAAGACCTCACCACTGGTTTCCTAGCGTCATTTTTGTGGGGGGACATCGTTTTGTTTCCCGAAATACACCCCGTTTAAGGACAGTGTCTAAACAATTTTTTCACCCACTGCCAGTTGGATGTCGTGGTGAGACTCACGGATAAAAAGAATCTTGTATGACCTTGGTTACAACGGGTTTTCCATAGCTCAGTGGGTAGAGCATACTTAACCTGTTCCACCATGGTCGTGTTTCGACTACCGTCCATGGACGCTCAAAATTTTATAACTACAGAAAAGTCCTGGCTTAAATTTAACTTACCTGCAGCTGACAAAGCAGTTGAAATTGGCGGAAGGGTTGGTAAAGTAACAGGTAAAACTTGTGGCAGTGCAGTTGATGGTGGTCGACAAGGAGGTGGGGCCCCTGGTACAGGAGGCCCCCCCGGTGGAGAACATGGAGGGGATGGAGTGACTGGTGGAGGGGTAGCGACGAGAGGACACGGAGATGTGGATCCAGGAGAGCATGGCGGTGGAGGTGTTGTAACAGGCTCAATAGTAAGTGCAACGCATGGACCAGCTGTACTGGAACCGCCTTCTGGACTGCATGGTGGTGGCGGTGGCGTTGTTTTGGTGCTTGGAGGTTTTGTTGGGGGAGGCGGTGGTGGTGGTGGTTTCGTTGGTGGCGGTGCTGGAGGAGATGGCTCCGGTGTTGTTGGTGGCGGTGGAGGTGCATATACCGGTGTGGGTGCATGTCGAACTGGTGGTGGAGGAGCGTGTAAGTGGACATGTATATGAGGAAAGAGAGTTGGTGGAGGAGGTGGTGGTGCAGTGATACGTGTGGTTGGTGGAGCTGGAGCTGGTGTGGTTGGCACAGGAGAAGTAATCGCTGGTCTCATTGTTGTTGTCTGTTTTGGAGTTGTTGGCTTGGTTGTTGATGGAGCTAGAATCAAACAAAAGACGTTTGATAGTATAATACTTTGCGGACGATACTTGAACTTGTTAAAAGTTTATCCGAATGATTAAGGGTTAGCACTTCAATAAACAGCTTGCCCATCCTCCTACACACTTTAGCCACTATACTAATAAAATCAACTCAGTTGGTAAAACCACATTTTTGTATCTATGTAAATACTGTCATATAAAAGCTTTTTGCGCATCATAGGTTGCTGCTTATTACAAAACGTCTCAAAGGAGACCTAACAGATAAGTTCCCTTAGTTAAGGCCGTTCTTGAAACAAATTAACTTTGTTGAACTTGGTTTGGGAGGCAGAAGTCTGACCATTCCACAGCCCGTGATCTTAACTCTTGTGTCTTTCTATCTACCTGCACTAGCTTGAGGAATTATGCATATAACACCTTTATTTCTTGTGCTTACTTGGTTTAGGCCTTGATGTCACTGTAATTTTTACGTGGTGGTAGCAGTGAATTCCCGGGATAGCGTACACAACTTTCTTGCCATCCAAAAGAATCTCACGCTTTCCGTAGGGATCCTTTGCCCAAAATTTGACAATCTGGTTAGCTGCTATTTTTGATCCCGGTGAGTCAAGTAACAGCTGCTGGCTTTCACTTATTTCATGCATTACCTTTGCGTAAATCAGATACCAGCTGTTAAAAAGGGTATCTATGGGCAAATCAATGTTTAATCCTCATATTTGATTGCAGTAAATTAAAAGCAAATATCATCTCATAAACCCATATAATTTGAACACTGTTTTTTTTAGTATCCATGGAGTTTGTAAAACCTATATTACATGCAACACAGTACTCAGTTAAATATTTCACGTCATTTGCAATGCATTACCAACTTTGTGGTTCCGTAAACATGACCGAAAATTAATGTTGGAAGGAAATGTTTTGAAATAATTGCAGTTAGGTACTTAGTTGGTCCGAGCGTAGCGTTTCGTTTTCGTACCTCTGAAAGTAGAGGTCCATTTGAAACAGAGACCTTATCTCTCCTATCTGGAAGACGGACCAGGCCCACCACTTTTTTATTTCGGATGACGTAGTGAAGATGAATCTCAGGTCCTGTGACTAAGTAGCCTTCCGGCTTAAGACTGGAATAGAGCATAAAGGGTATACCGGCATCGTTCCAGAAATGAAAATTCAGGCAAGGACCTAAAGCGAGGAGTAAAAATGAAGGTATCATAACAAGCAAGAAGCATTCAGCATTAGGGGACTTAGCTTTACCAACCCCAAAGACAATCTTGTTCCCAGGGTCCTTTCCTAATCGTTCCTTTTCTCTCGCTCCGGGGAAGAGGGGGTAAGAAAGGACCCTGGGAACAAGATGGAGATTTAGCATCGATGACGGGGATGGCAAAGTAAACGCCACTTTTGAAATGAATTCGCGTTTATTCCAATTCGCTGAAAATGTCAAATACAGTCCAATTTTCCTGGAGTCGATTTCTTGGGGACTACGAAAGAGGGGTACATTTTAACTCTTGTAAAAAGTCTATAAAATTTACAATTTATAGACATCTTACTATCTCTGTAAAAGGTCCAGTTTTTCCAGTGTGCACTAAAGTTCGGAAAGTTGCCGTCGTCGTTAGCAAAGCACCAAAAGGTTGAGGCAACGCCAACGAGAAAGCCCAAAAAGCAACAGGTTTATTTAGCAAAACAATAACTTTGCACGTGCAGTACACTTTTTGTTCATTTCTTTACCGTCACTGCACGACCATGAAGTGAAAATTCCTCATGCGAATTTTTATGTTGGCCGTAAACAAACGGCGACGACATCATTCTTTTTCTTTCGTCCCTTGGGAAATTTACCTGCATTAAGCGACTCGGAGTTGAAATAAACGCAATATATATATTTTTTTAAAAATGCGAATTCATTCTAATAGTGATATTTTCGCTGCCGTCGCCCTTGTCGCTGCTAAAACTCCCTCAATACGGGTAAACAGTAAAATTCATAAAATTTTAGGTTGCATACCGAAGGAAGGTTGGGACACGTACCCCAACTCGAATCATACGGGATAAAAGGGTTTGTTCAACAGGGAAGGATATGGACGGTTCCAAACATTATAGGCTGGAGAAGGGTACAGATTTCAGGGGATTTCATTTTAGTGTAGAATAGGGTCAGTGGTATGAAGATGAGTTTCTTCTCCTTAACTCTCTGACACAGGATAGGTATTTTTGGGGGTGTGTAGTCCAGAAAAAGATTGCCAAATGTAACTGAACATGTTGAACATGGTCTGGTTGGTATAGGCTATGGATTCGCTCACCCCTTGCCTAAAATTTCTTCAGTACCTCGCTGGGGTCTAGCTTTCATCCCTTTGTGCATTTCAGTTCTTCCAAAATATAATGAAAAATGGGGATATAGTCAAAACAACAAGGGATTGTCTTAAGTGTCTGACGCCTGAATGATCGATACTTAAAACAGATGGAGGACAATTTGTGGAAAACATGAAAAACGACGGGATTTTTTCACCTTCTTCTTTGGGTGGAGTGGTTGGTGTAGTAGCATTTGTAGAATGAGTGGTAGGTATGGTTTTATTTGTCCCTGGTGGAGGGGAGGTTGGTGTAGCACTTATTCCAGGCTTTTGATGTGGCGTTGGTGGCGGACGCGTTCCAAAGCAGTTCATAAGCGGATCCTCGTTCGCTGCTAAAGGCCTTAGGGCGAACGAGCATCGTCTAAGCCATGATTTAGACGCCATGTTGTAGTCTGTGACAATCTTTACACGGTGATAGTCTGAGTCCTCACTTCTACAAATGTACCATCCTTTACGCATAAGACTGAACTGGAAAGCTCCTGGCAACGAAAACACTTGGAAAAAGGCTGCCGTGGCGTCATAGTCTGAAGGTCAGAAGAAAAGGGACTTTAATGATTACGACGAAGGCTTTTAATAGAAAATTCAGTTTTGGTTTGACTGCCTGTGTGAGACGCGGATTACCTCTTTTGGCAGTGCAGAACTGATACACAAAAATGTCAGTCGTAAAATTTCAGCTGAGTTCGTATTATAAACTTCCGAGGAACTGGAAAGAGTTTTGAAAAAATTCCCCTTTACCTTTGAAAATGGAAACTAAACTAAAGTCTACCAGAAACTTAATCATGAGCTCGTAAAAAAAAACGGAAATGGAAATTTTCTCCTCCGAATATACATCAAATAAACTTACCAAATTTCGTATCTCCCTTCTTTCCTAAAACAAATTTGTAGTTCTTTTGTCGAACGAAATGACTAGGGGCGCAGGCCGATTCAAATGATATAGTCGGGTGTTCGCCGGTTCCGTTGTCGAATCCAGGAATGTGGACCATAAAAGCCTGTTTAATATTAAGTATAAGAAATAACCTAGGTTTCAAAGTAGAAAAGAAAAGGAACACAAAATTATGGTAAGGATATTAGTGTAATGTGCTGAGAGAGTGGAATAGTGAAGGCAAATACGCTTTGCAGAAGTCCCAGCTTTCTAAACTTAATGATTTTTTATCCGAGGTCTCCTAGCGCAGAAAATTTCAATTAAGATATGGAATATGAAGTTGACAACAGGCTGCCAAAAAAAATCACTGATAATGCTGCTTTCAACCTGGGAATAGCATTCCGGGGGATCCATGGGAGTAGTACAGGGCGCACTCGTTAGACACCTTTTTTGAAGTGAAATCTCATTAGTGTGAAGTCAAATGCATTAACGCCGATGATATCATAGCCTTTTGTCTCTCTCCCGTGAACAATACAATTAAGAGGTCTAACTAGTACGTCCTACACTACTCAGGTGTGGTTTATTGGAAGTGAATAATAACGGGCAGAACACAATTATCGCAGCAAAGATTCCACGATGAACGGGAGAATATCAGGTGCACTTGCTAGGCACTTGAATTCTTTCTCCACTTTTCCCTGGCCAAACAGTGAATTCAAAAGTTCTGAATTTGGTCTGGCAAAAGAAAGTGCTCATAGGAAATTTTCAGTTTTCGACGATCTTTTTATACATTTTGCGACAATTTTGCAAATATACAGTAGATATTGTCTTCTAGAATGGTACACCAAGAACTGGCATAGCTTTTTGAATTGGCTATCTTACCTGACAATGCTGAGTTAGTTCCAATCTGTCATTACTTATTCGCCAACAAAGATTGTACATAGGATTTTGAGCAGCGGGTACATCAAAGGCATGAATCACATACAGAGCACCATGTACAACTGCAAAATATACGCATGATAACTCCAGTTTATGAGCTTGCAGTTTTTAGTGTTATTTTGGTGGCATCTTCTTTTTCCCTCAAACGAATAGCCCATTTCCGAATTACCTTAATTACCTCTGTTTCAAAGCGAGGCTAAGCGCAAAGTCATTGATTGAATGATATGAAAATGACTTTTTACTTTCAAACAAATAAAACCTATTTTCACAAGAAAAGGTTAGCATTTAGAGTCATTTTGAAAGTGAGAGTTTTTGGAACTCGGAAATGGCCTGTTTTTATGCTCTAGGGTCAATTTAAATTTAACTAACATGATAAGAGAAAGAGACAACTACCAGTTCTACTAAGTGACAAGTTTATGAATCGAAAGTAATTTTGCTGTTAAAATAGGCATTTCATTGATGCTCTGGGATGTCTCTCTAAAAACGTTATTACCAACAAAAGTTTATGATTTGCAATATTCATGACTATAAAAAATGGGTTGCCATGGAAACGTTGAAGTTAGCGAAGAGCACGACACGCTAGCCTTTATGGTTTCGTTAATTTTAGTAAAAAGCTGTGAAATTTCAGGGCTGTTACTCAAAGCAAAAAAGTTCAAACGTCAAACGTTCTGCACGATCTGAAATGGTGATGAATAATGGTTGTCTACTTACTCACTTTCGCGAGACCTCGTGGGTCCACAAACTGTTTAGCTGTGGCAGCTTCGTGAGGGTTGTCAGTCTTAGGTGGAATATAGTATGGGACTGCTCTGTTGTACACAAATGCGCCATGATATATCCCTGGGTGACCTGGTAGCGGATGGCCTGGTGTCCCGCCGTATTGAACTCCTATTGTTGCATTGTATGTTGATTGCAGCTCAGTTTGACCCGCTACAATTTGACCTGTTTGACCTTGGGTCCCTGTCTGACTGACCGCTGCCCCACTCGTCAGTGTCGTTTCTGTTCTATTTACTCCGCTAGTACCAGCTTGAGTTGTAGTCTGCGGCGCTGCAACAGGTTCCACGGGTATGACACTTCCATTTGCTGTGTATATGTTAAACGACTGAAAGGATGGTGTGGTCAATTTAGTCGGATGAGTGTCGTTTGAGGAAAGAATTAAGAGTAAGGACCAAGGGGAGGTGATGAAAGCGATCGCCTCTCATGAATGTGACCAGGGTTCATGTCCCGGATAATTAACCCAGTGTGATGTTGAGCATTAATTACTATCTTCCCCTGATGTTTCTTTCGGGTACTCCGGTTTTTTCCTCTCCTTTTCAAATACCAATGCCTCCAAACCCCAAACATACTCGGAGTGCATACACCCTTGCTGAGCAGGTTCTTAGAGCTACAAGTATTTCATTTGTAGAACAACTCTATATATTGTTTTGTCAAACTAGCTCAGTTACAGCCGAAATTGTTTAATTAATTCAGTGTTTGATCACAATAATAATGTGATATTTTCGAATCTAAGTCATAACGGTAAATGATTCAACAAGAATAACCTAAAGTATTAGGCATTACACATCAAGAATATTTCTAAAACTGAAAAAAAAATGGATTGAACACTGATTATAGAAGTATAAACACTGTACCGGTTTATGTAATTTTCCTAGTGTCTCTAATGCTTCCTTAAGCGTCTTTGTGGCGACTTCTGTTGCTGCTTTTGTTGCTGCTGCTTCCGCTGCTTCGGCTGCAGCCCTCTGCCCAGCTACCGCTCCTGCCAAGGCCCCGGCTTCTGCCCCACTTATCTTGGCTTCAGACATCCCAAGGGATGCTCCCGCCTTAGCCCCCGCTTTGGCTGCTATCTTTAAGAGAAGAGACTGGGGGGCTTTCTTGTTATCTTTAAGAAATACATATCAAAAGGAAAATTTCTTTACTGGTAAACCCTTTTTATCTTCGGTTCTAGTAAATTCTCGTTGCAACTTTCTTTCAGGCAGCGTGGCGTCAAGAACAGCGCCTCTCAAGATTTGCACGGTTGCTAGAAACGTGACGAATCTCTGTTCTGATAACAGTGTAGATTACTCCTGCTACCCTTATCGCCCTACAATTTGTTTTTGGATCGCCGTATGGGATCCCGAACACTTGCTCACGTTAATCAGGTCATTTGTTATTTTTCACTTACAATTTTAACACTAAACAGAGTCTTTAAAAACATTATGATATAAATGGCACGAAAAGCACAAGGAAATTCTTAGAGAATATGAAGTTATGAAAAATAGCAATTTTATTGATTCGAATAACTGCCATACCTTCCTTATGTGGCGCTTGTGTCCACAGGAACTGGGAGGGGATGGGTGCGTAAAATTTGTTATCCGGGGTCTTGACAGCTACCGTCAGAGAATCATTGCCGTATTGCTCCTTATGAAGCGCCTCGATGTAGTAGTATGAGCCATTCATAAGGTTGATGGGGTATGATTCTTGTTCGGGATATCTGAAGGTATACGAAAGCAATAATCTTAAGCAACAATTTTTAAGCCGTTTAGTTTCGCCTAACAACATGGGTCGAGACACGAATTATTATTGGGGTAGTACAGAGGTTTAACTCCAGACATTCGGGTTTTCCCGCCACTTCTAATTTCTAATTCGATCTGGAAGGGTGGAGCCGTAGTTCCAAAGAGCTGTCAGGTGCTTCGTAGTAATTAAATTACTTCTTATAACTTTTCTTAACAGTTCCAGTTTGCCTTGGTTCCAAACGGACTACAACGCCTAATGAAAATGGATCATAATCATTTTTGTCTTAAAATATAAACCAATATCTAGACAGTATACATACTTTCTAAACTGCATAGGAAGGGACTCGTGATCTTTTCCAACGCGACATATCAGAATCTTATCGTCAGGGTTATCTGTCGTACTTAAAAACAGTTGGCCCTCATTGTCACTTTCTGGAATAAAATATAGATGTAAAAGGCTACTAGCAAATTGTTTAAATATTCAGATAAATAGCCATCGCAAGGGCCATCTCAGGAACAATCATTAACAAATGACATTCAAATGAAACAAAGTAAGATAAAAATGCTAACTGGCAGTTGGAAATTAAACCAACTGGCTAATCAGATAAGGACGTACTTTCATTCAATCAGAGTGAGTCTGTGGGACATAAAAGACCTTTTTAGGGGCGTAATAAATTTTTGGTGGTGACCATAAATTAGGAGGAGTATTTATGACTATTTACCTATTAATTGATTATACTGTATCACAAGTAGTCTGGCAGTAGGTTCCGGACACAGTAGTATTGAAAATTATCCCTGAAAAGCCCCGATTGATGAGGATACATGCTTCCTCACCTATAAAGAATATATGTTGTCCACTTTGCTGTGGCACAAAGTAGCCACTGATTCTTGAGCCGTAGTTGTCACCCCAGTTGACTGGCTCACTGAACATCGGAGTGTATGAATAATATGTGGGCATAGTTGGAAAACGAGGATCTTCCAACAGTTTCTGGCACAGGTAACCATCGATTCCGTCCCATCGTTCAAGAATAGCTCCTCTCTGCTTTTTGGGCTCTGAAAATCAACATGAAAATATTGCACTTTAATAAGACGAAAACTTCTTTAATTTGATCGATTGGATTTTGATGTAAATATATTATCAAGGCCTAGTCAATGTTCGTGTAATGAGGACAAGTAGTTTTATATTTGAAAGGCTTTGTCTATGTTGTTAATCTATTCTTAAGGATGCTGTGATAAATATAAAGAATAAATATTAAGAAAACCCCTTCCTCGGGGTCGACCAGGCTTTTTGGGTGTACAGCATATATACACACAAATTGAATCACCGCTCTAACGTCAGCTTCCACGATGATAAATTCTATGGGCATGCACGGCACATACGGCAAGAACATGCAACGCCCTGACGTAATCCGAAACAACCCCGCAACAACCCAGTACACGCGCCAGAAGATAAAAAGAATGAAAAGACAAAAAAACGAAATTCTAACCCGAAGATGTAAAACATTCAATGTTCTTTCTCCTTGTTAAGTTTATTTTACGTGATCAGGTGTGTTACGGGATGCGGTTAGTACATGAAAGCATGCATTGCATTGGTCCATGAGAACAAAGGGTGTTAATTGGATTGGTCATGAGAACAAAGGGAATACATTGGATTGGCCGTGAGATCAAATGGCATACGTTGGATTGGCCGCGAGATCAAATGGTATGCATTAGATTGGCCGTGAGATCAAATGGCGTGCATTAGATTGGCCGTGAGATCAAATGGTATGCATTGGATTGGCCGTGAGATCAAATGGCATGTAGTAGATTGGCTGTGAGATCAAATGGCATGCATTAGATTGGCTGTAAGATCAGATGACATGCACTGAATTGGCCGTGAGATCAAACGTCATGAATTTGATTGGCCGTAAGATCCAATGGCATGCATTGGATTGGCTGTGAGATTAAATGGCATGCATTGGATTGGCCGTGACGTCAAATGGTATGCATTGGATTGGCTGCGAGTTCACTGAAATGGCATGCATTGGTTTGGTCGTGAGATCAAATGGCATGCATTGGATTGGCTGTGAGATCAAATGGCATGCATTGGTTTGGTCGTGAGAACAAATGGCATGTACTAGATCATAACGAGGGCTTGAGGATAATAAAAGCAACTTTTGAAAACGATGACCATATACAAACCAGAAGCTATCTTTTGCCTTGGTATTTTCTGCCTAGCGTTATGTTCCCCACCATCCTTTGGTTTCCCTGTGGGTTTACAGAAGAAAAAGAAACTGTTAAGGTGCGCGCGCATTTTAATAATTGATCTACATTGAATTTGTTTCACTTTGCCGTGTTAAGCTGAAAATGTACCTACGGCTACAGGTGAGAGAACAAATCGCACCATGACTTCATGTATTTGGATACCACAAAACTCGTGCAATCGAGCCTTTATTGGTAGTGCTGATTTTCCGTTTGAGTAAAACATTCAGGGCTTTTTTCACTTAAACTATCTGCTTGTATGCTTAACTTTACATATCATTCATTGTAGAAGGAACGAAATTATAATTTAAATGCTTACATACTTATTAAAAGTATTGACATAGCATTTATCATCGGCTAATATGCTTGTCAAATAAGTATTGTGAGGCGTTTCTCGTTTTAATTTGCTAGATAAACGCTATTTGGACAATGACAGATATGAGTAGATACTGCCTGTTTATAAGCCAGTTTAGCCACCAGCCAAGAGGAGGTAATTAAACAGTCGCGTTGGGGGGCCCAAAAACGACATTAACTTGACATTTCTTTCAATGGCCATGTTTAGATTACCCTCTTTTTGCCGTTAGATAACCACTTGTTCAAGACAAAACATTAAACCAGCCTAGCTTTCTTAAAAATAACAAATAACTGTCACGATGTTTTGACTGCAGCTTACCTTTATGGTTTTCCTCCCCTAGACTAGTTTCATAAGAGCCACACCAAAAAAGGCCATAAAACAAGAACAGAACGCTTCTCATACTGCATGATCATATCATAAGAGTCACACTCCAAACAGTCGATTTTCGGTCATTATTGGATTCATTGCAAACCACTTGTGACGAATTTTTTTTAAATTAACTTTCCTCCTGCTTTAAGACACCTGTCATGAAGGTCTCGCCTGTCGGTGGTTTTATTGACCCGCTTGCCATGATGTAATGGACACGGCTTATTACCTGCAATGGCTTTCAAGTTCTTGTCTTGTTAGTGTTAACTGCCGCCCTTTTTTAGGCCTTAAACAGCAAATCACTAAAATCAAGGTAAAAGAAATGAAAGAATTTTCTGCTGTATAATTTATATTTGAATTAGAATTCCTTTTCAAAGAGGTATAGTTTTAAAAGAACTTGTCTTAGTGATCATTGTGAAAAGCTAAAACAAAGCGTTTGGTTTCAAGGTAAACAGATTAACTGAAATAGTTTCCTATTCACGGTTTGGTGGTAAATTGTCTTACTCAAATTTGGGCCTAATTAAAAAGTTTTATTTCAAATTAAGCTGAGTAAATTCTGATACATTCCAGTCAAGTAATAGGTAGCAGACAATAATCGATTGGCATTGATGCCGATGAGAACCTTGCGTTTAGGACTATTTCACAGTGGATGATACTTCATATCCTCTTAAATAATGAGTCCTCCTCCACTATTTATAAAAGAAATTTATAGCCCCCTCCCCCCCCCCCTTCCCCCCCGTTCTCAGTTAAGTCCTATTGCCCTCCCGTGCCATGTTCTCGCTTGAGCCACAATTTACGGACTGGGGATCTTCTGCTGTTGTTGAGAAAAAATATTCAGCGTTTAGTCTCGATCAATCAGTAACAGGCGTAATGATGAAAGTATGGTACAAATATGGTATTATTTTATTATTCCTTCAAAATATTTCTCCGTTCCTGATTGGCTCAAATCCCACGGATAATTCGTTGTAACCAGCCACTGTTTACTAAGAAGTGTGCGATATGTGAATAACGACGTCAGTTCTACAAACTTGACGGTTAATCGAGAGGACGTATGGACGAGGTTGAGTTGTTTTAGTGGTGAGTAAAAAATGGCAGAACATTTCACTCAGTTTCGAGAGGAAGAACTAAGCAAACTATTGGCTAAAAACGGGACAGCAAGAACTGCAAGAATACAAATCGACGCACTAGTTCTGCTATTTGGAGAATACTAAACTGAACAACCCTTTACCTCCTAAACTTACCAATAAATAGGCAATTGAAGATGAATTTAACATCTGTGAGGCAAGCTTGTTTAGTAGTTTGTTTTTAAACTAGGAATTATTTTAAAAAAACAATAAAACAATTACATAAACCTTTATCGAGCTCCGTTTCCCACATAACTAGTATGATCCAACAATTATTGAATTCGGCTTTCGTAACATCTGAAGAATTACGAATACAGCTATTTCGAGAGGGTTGTCGGAAAAAATGCAGGCGACAATCTCGAAGGATACTGGGGGTTGTCTTAAGTGCACTTTGTTCAAAGACACTGGCAAGAATGGCATCGGAGGCCACGGACATATGTTTGCTAGTGCTCAAGGAAAGCAACAACAGTAGGTTCGACAGCTACAGTGTCAGGAACAGTGTATTGATCATATTACCTTTCGGGATTGTCGCGTGACATTTTTCCGACAATGTTATCCACCTCCGCCTAATCGGCCGCGGCCTCGATCTCCATAATTCTTCAGATAATACCGAGTCTCACTCAATAATTGTAAATTATCACTGAAACCACTTGTCATACAGTCAATTATTTCTCTTTCGAGACGGAAATTTCAGCACAGAGGCTGAATTCAAAAGATACACTGTATATACTAGCACTGCGCGATATTTTTCCAAATTGTTCTCAAAAGTATGTTCGTTTTTGGAAATGATGCTATACTATTTCTTAAAGTAGGCGATCATGTACATGGGACTTCACATGCATGCCCGGCCCGGGGGGCTTATGTTTTCCTTTACTTTGCTTAATGTTTCGATCTTTTTAGCAACATGAGCGGGTTCTAACAATATAAGCGGATTGCAGCTGCTTTTCTCTTCGTATCTTGGCCGTTTTGCTGCCTGAGACGGCAGGAAATGGAATCAAAAAAATCTTTTCTTTCGGTGTGCCACTAAAGAGCTTAAGCAACGACGACGACGACGACAGTGAAAACGTCGCTAAAAATTTGAATATGGGTCCTTTCGTCGTATGTTCATGTCCTGCATAAAACCATGTAAAGAAGGTTTCACGTCGTATTCGTGCAGTGGACGTCAAAGAAATGTAAAAGCGTGATGCATGTGCAGAGCTAGTGTTTTGCTCATAAAACCAATTGTATTCTGATGTTGTCGTTGTCGTGGTTGCTTTTAAGAAAGCTGCCTATTATTTAAAGGTAGTTTAAGCAGCGACGTTTTTGAGCAACGCACGTCTACCAGACGTGGACTTTTTGCACTCTTGAGTCCTTATTTTGAACAAATTTTTAAATAAAACTACTCTTTAAGAGTAAAGACACTTAGCAATGTAAATTTGGTGACGTCAAGGGATATACAAAGAGAAAAAGTCCACTTCCGGTTGACGTGAATTGCTTTTTGATACGTCGCTGCTCAAACTCAGCCAAGCACAGAAGTTGAAAGTTATTAATTAGGAAATCAAGAAAGTCATGACTCTGGTAATCTTCCCTACGCAGCTTGACGTTATTGATATATCACGGGACCAATAGATAGCGCTATCCACCGTTTGAACAACTGTGGCCAGGATTGAAAAGAATAATAGTTTTAGAGATAGACCTTTTTCACGTAAGCATGATCTAAGTTTCATGGCCAGCATTGCACTGTGGTAAACCCTTTTTGTTAGCAGGAAGATCGACCCTGAGAACGCTGATTGGAATAACAGACCAGATTAAAATCTCATTGGGTGTGCAAATTAAGCGTGAGCGAGCTAAAGAATTTTGAGAAATTAGAAGCTGCCTCTTTTGAAAACCTTGAAATAGGGTTTTCTGCGGCGACTTTAAGCTACTTGTTTGGTCCGAATAGTTTACAGTGCGACTACTATAACCGGCACTTGGACAAAGCTGACCGATCGGATTACAGGAAATTAACAATACATTCCGAGAAAGTTAATTGTGAACCAATCAGCAGCTCGTAAAGAAACAATAAGTTACTCGTGGCACAAAATTTAAATATTGATGGAAACTCTTTTCAAAAAAGCAAAATATTTCACCAGACAATAAAATGTTTTCTATTCGAAACCTTTCATTTAACACCCAGGAGACATAATTTTTGGCACAAGCTGTTATTTTGTCATCCCTCAGCAATTTCTTCGTTACCATTGCGAAGTCAAAAATATAACTCCGTCATTCACTCTAACCGAACCTCTCAAGAAACACAGACTTTCTTCAGCGAGTTCAAAAAAGTTCACGTCCGTAGGTTGTAATTGGTTGATTTTGATCCATGTTGTTTATTTCGTTTCGTGGAAATTACGATTGACAACTAACTTTTTTTTCGGAATGTATTGTTATTTTCCTGTAATCCGACTTTGTCCAGGTGGCCTCGGTTATAGTAGTCACTGTAATACTGCAATAAAACAAAGAAAGTGTTGTGACTCTTTTAACTTCTGTCAACGATTATCTCGAAAATAAATAAACGTGCAATTTAATGCTATTTATTATTGTACACAAGCCTTGAATTTGTTTTTAGAAAGCTAAAATTCCCACGTGCGCCAAAATTTCGTTCAAATACATTTGCATATTAGTCTGTGTAATCAAATTGTGACGAGTGAAATTATGGAATTCTTTTTCGCTAGTTTGGTCCAAATTCAAATATTTTTTCTAGTTAGTGTAACTCAAATGGACAAAACGCAAGGAACACTAGTCACTATCTTTACGAGTATACAGGAGTATACCATCTGGTTACCTATTAATATCATGTGTGACAAATTACGGTCACAATTAGCTCACAATCGTGGTTTGTTTGTCGTATCGACAAATCCATGCACTGAAAAGTTAACAGCATAAATTTTGACTTAAGCACACAAGTTTCTGAATTTTTTGACAAAATACCTGTTAAAATCATTCTTGGTGTGCTCTTTCGTGTGTTTAGGTTTTCTAAAGCGTCTTCTTTCTGATTCATAAAACTTTCAAACTTCGACGGCATGTTGGCACTGAAACGTACGGAACGTTGCCATGGCGATTTTGTAATCTAACATATGACATTATAAATTAACGCTGAATTTCGCGCCAAAATTAAGGAGTCATTTGACACCCACAATGGTAAGTACATAGATGCCAGAAAAATGGACCGCAGCCGAGCACCAAAGCAAGGCAAACTCGTCCTTAGGGCTAGAGCAGTACAGAATAGCTCGATATCCATAATTCTTCAGAAATACTCAACCTTATCTAATGATTGCTAAATATCCCGAGATTGCGAACCAATCAAATTGCTTTCTAAACACCAACATCAGTGAGTGTGTTTACAGTAAATTCTTATATCTTTACCCTACAAACTATATTTAGCCAAAAGTATAGCCAGGAAGATCAGACAGAAGTGAATCCATTCGCTAGGGAAACGAATCTATATTTATTTATCTCATATTAAGCATCATTAAATCTGAAATTCTGTCTACATACAACTCATTGATTTAGAGACCACGTGCAATATTAATCTCTCACTTAGTTTAAAAAATCAGTCCCTGGTTTTATCTTCTAATTGACTCTATCCATCTCTTAGCTCCGGTTAACTTTTCATTTCCTCGTCGCTGTTGAAATAATGTTACTTCGTTTGCAACAAAACAATGGACAGGAAGGATGACACTTGTCTGATCTTGCGCATATGCTGGGACATTCTATGTCTTCTATAAACGAATAGTCAGACAAATTGATAGGGTTACGAAGTTTTCCTATTCTTCACTACAGAAGTTTTGATGGATTAGAACCTTAACTTTATTGATGTCTTTTGTTAAAATTAGACCAAGAAGGTGACAACCGAGTATAAAATTGGATTAACAGTATTCACTTCTGGACTGCTCTCTACCTGTCTAAAATCAATAATGTAGTTAGTAAGTGGAAGGCGCAATGTCCTAATGTTAAGTTTTTCGGAGACCAGATCGAGAATTCCGGGTTCAAACCCTGGCCAGGGTTATTGTGTTGTGTTCTTGAGCGAGACACTTTACTCTCAAAGTGCCTGACTCCACCCAGATGTATTTATGGGTACTGGCGAGCTCAATTAGGGGTAGGGGGGAAGCAAACCCAGCGATGGATAAGAAACACACCCAGAGAGGAGTAGACATATTACTAGCCAAATCATAAAAACCGGATAATCTCCGGGCTAATGAGATGGTTAGCTTTTATAATGGCCTCTTTCATGCTCTTGGGATATTTTGCGAAGTTTAGCTAAATATATTGTTTGAAGATGGAGTAGTTGAGCTTGGCAATTTCCCTCTTTTTCTCTCTTTGCGGCTGCTGGCAGGTCCGCTAAACTTTTACAACAAAAAAAACATAAGAAGGTACACGGAGACCGCTGAATTTTTGCTTCAAAGGCCTCTATTGGTATAAACTGGTGACAGCCAAGACTACCGCCAATTTGGATGAGGTCAAAGCGGCACCATATCTGAAAATATTTTCATCATTTTGCAGAGCTTTTTAAACCATATTTCCACACTTATCTACCGTTTCCCACGGGAAGGGGTTTCCTTAATATATTTACCTATAGTTGTTTCTGGTTGATCCCGATCATTGTAATGGTAATGATAATGGATTACTTTGTGATCTGTTTAATAAAAGAAAATTACCGTTACATACCTTTAAAAAGCAAAAAATCAGTGGACGAGTTTGAGCAAATTATCGTGATTCGTAGCAATAAGATTGATTATTTTTCTAAATATTGACAATACTTTGCAAAGCAAGTTCAATAATATTATTCTCCTTCAACCAATATGCTTTTATTTTGTCCACGACCGAGGTAAAATTTTCTTTTTTTCAGTGTAAAAACCACGACGTAAAGCAAAGGAAAAAGAGGGGGTCTAAAAAGGCAAAACAACAGAGCCTATGAAAACAACTGTTAAGCTACGTTACGTAAATGAGCAGGACCGCAATAGTCCGCGATGTAACAACAAAGGAATATTTGCATTAACACGACACGTAAAGCTACTTATCTCCCCAAGAAATGCTTCAAAACTCTAGCTTAAAAGGCGCAAACCACGCACACGAACCTTGTTTCTCACATTTTGTAACTAAGATGGACTTACCTTGGTGTGATTTATTTTCTCCTAGGGCTCCAGACTGTGACGCTACAGAAGTAGTAGCAGGCGGTGGTACTGCCGCTGGCGGTGGTGCTACCGCTGGGGGCGGAGAAGCTGCAGAAGCTGAAATATTGGGGAGCGAATAAACAGGAGGAGAATGGGGTGGATGCGAACCGGAATGATGAGACATTGAATTAGAGGCTCTTGTTGCACTGGCTGGTAAACCTCCCCTAATGAGTTCTATACGGGTAAAACCAAACAAAGTTAAGGAATTAAAAGTCAGATAAAGACCTTGAAACACCAATACAAGAGAAAGGAAAATCGGACTTGAAACGACTGTGAACTCTGTTCTCCTTCTCGAAACGTTATTCTTTGTCATGTGTCATTTGTTGGTAGCATTAGCTGTTCCAGAGATGTTGCTGCTCGAAAGCGACAAATTGTCCGTCTCCAGAGGCATCGCTTAACGAAAGCAAAACACGAATTAAGTTACGCTAAGAATTATGACAAGAACATGTTAAATTGATGTAAAAATTGTTTCAAGAGCAATTTGATTCGATCGACTATAAATCGCAACCTAGCAATTTTTAAATACTCGTTTTGTTCGCATTCACTTATTGCGTTCGAGGTACGAGAACGCAACCCCTAGTTTGTGTTGGGTGTTCTGTGCATTGTTGGGTTCCCTGTGCAATTTATAAGGGAGGTTTTTTCGAGATTGCGTTTGTCGTCGTCGTCGTCGACACACATTTGCCTCGCTTTGAGGCGCTTGCTTACGTTTTGCTTCACTTTGACGAACTGACTCACGTGGTGATTCGTGCGTCCTCAAGCGTTTGCTGAGGTCTTTTAGCCTTCAACTTTTAAAAGTTTGCTGAATCGTCGTAAAGCGTACATATTTCAAGAGTTTGCTGAAGGTCTACTATCGATCTGTGTTTGCTGAATCTTTCAAAACGTTCATCTTTCAAAAGTTTCGGCGGCCGTTGTGCCACAAAGTAAATCTACCGAGTTGTGTAGCTCGACGGAAGTTATGCCACAAAGTAAATCTACAGAGTTGTGTATCCCGGCGGCCGTTGTGCCACAAAGTAAATCTGCCGAGATGTGAAGCTCGGCGGCGCCGTTTCAGCATGACTTGTGATATTTCCGGCACCGGACAAACGAACATTTTATGTCTATGTTATTTATGCGGAAAAACTTATAAACAGCCCACAGTAGCTCTACTCAAGTCACTGAAATCAACAAACTCGACCAAACTACTGCACTTATTGAGACGGGCTATACCGGCGATATCACTAGCCTTCAAGGCTTTTTCATAATGATACACAGTTTAAATAGAGGTTTCGCTGTAAGCAATCCTTACGTTTAAAATATGCCATGATCAAAGTAAAGCCCGGTTTCCATATGATCGCTACCATCGCTATGATCGCCGCGATCGCTGAAAAAACTTCAGCGATTATAGCGGTCATATGAAACCACTCTCCAGCGATCCCAGCGACAACAATAGCTGAGATATAAAAAGTTTTATCTCAACGATCATTGTCGCTGCGATCGCCGGAGAGTGGTTTCCATATGATCGCTGAACATTTTTTTCTGAGCGATCGCAGCGATCATAGCGATCATATGGAAACCGGGCTTAATCTATCGCAACAACCATCCACCCTTAGCTTCTTCCTCAACTGCTACCTGTACGCCTTACAAACATATCGAACGCTCTCTTCTAAGCTCCGATTACTCCTAGTTTAATAGTAACTATACTGGGTTAGTAAAACCGTGGTTAGATTTTTTTAAGTCACCTCTTCCAGACGTCACGGATACCGTCAAAAACTTGGGACATCCCAAAATCGTTGGTTCCGCAATACTGGATGCTCCATTCAGAAGAAGCTCTCTTCTACCTGTAAGGTCCTCCGCGTAGAATGTCACGTGACTATGAAGTTCAGGTCGAGCAATAATTAGTTTAAGCTTAAGGCCATTTCCAGTAACAAGATATCCTTCATTCTTTAAAGACGAGTACAGCTTTAATGGAGATCCAAAATTGTTGACAAAGTTCAGGGCCACACACATCTCTGTAAAAACATCAACTTATAGTTAAAGTTAGGCAAATGATGTAGGCGTGATCACAATATGAATTTATCGAAAAAATACGATAAAACTAGCAGCGACGAACTAAGAAACTAAAGAGAAACAGACTAAACGAAAGGTGGATGCTGTGTCAGTGATGAATTGCAAAAACACTTTTGTTTAGGAAGAGTATTAAGTACGTTTAAGTGTTTGCGAGGGGGGTACCTCAGTTCTTGTCAGATTCTGCCAGAGAAGACTTAACTGCCCTTACGTTAATGCGATAGCAAGCGTTACTGTATTTTCCAAAGTATTCAAATATAAAAAAAAATTGGAACAATTTGAGGTTAATTATCTGCTATCTGTAAAACTGCCCTCTAGGGCAGAGAGGGTCAACTACCTTAACCTCGACGGACCTTTTTCAGAAAACTTACTTGCAGCTGTGTTAACTGTGCCATTGGTGGAAACCGAGGGACTGATAATCCTCGGTTTTCCAGATTCTTCTCCAGTCGAACTCACTGCACAGATTGGAATGCATGCCGGAAGTATGGTGGGTGGGTTTGGTTTTCTAGGAACAAGATGAGGTGGATGAGGAAGAGGTTGTCCGACTATTTCAGGATGTTTAAGTGGTCCTAATACGTTTTTGCACATTCTGTATTTATCCTCGTTCTGTGCTATCGGATGGAACATAAACGTGCAGCGATTAAGGACGTCTGGTTTGCCATTGTAGAAATCCAACTTTATGTCAGTTTTTTCCTTTACCTTCGTCTTCGATTGGCAAACGTACCAGTCCTTGTGCATACTTTGTAGCATAAGATTACGAGATATTTTCATCACAGAATACACAGTGAAGGAGCTCTCTTTATCTGAAAAGAAAGGTTGAAAAACATATATTGCACCTGTCCATCCAAACTTTATAGACAATACATCCAAGGCCTCGGTCTGAGATTTCTCTGTAATGACCTCACTCTCGGTTAATAAAAAGTATTTACTGACTCACCAAATAGATCACTTCCATCGCGTTTTTCAAGGATAAAGTGATAGTTCTTCTGTCTCATGAAGTAACCAGGTAAACAGACTGACTCAAACGATACTGTTTCGTTCTTTTTTTCGAAGGCTTTGTACAACCCAGGGATTCGTGCTTGGAACACTTGGCAAAAAGCCCTTAAGGCTAAGTCTCCATTGTGTGCTTGCCAGCAGAAGTTAAGGGAAGTGTTTTCTTGCTGGTATGGTACGTCAAAAGAATGGACAGTATATAATCCTTTGTCTACAACTAAGAAAGAAAAGTGTTGTTTCAGGTTTCGGTTTATATTGGGCTATCACTGTTTGTTTGTAGGAAATCCTTTGCCAGTGAGATCTTGTTGCTAAAATTGCTTCTTTCACACCTGTCATTTCATCGATAAAGCTATCACAAAGTTAACACAACTTGTACACTATCTCTATCCGCTAAAATCTCAGGGGAAGCGGGATGTGCAGGCGCAACATACTCCCGCATCCTGCCTTGGACATGCGTTTTATTTTCTCAGTTGGGCTGTAGGTTGTGGAATAGCATTTCAGGGGTCATTAAGGGAGGCATAAAACGTCTTTAGTTTCAGAGGGAAGTCAAACAGTCTTAACTTAGTTGAAAAATTGTGCATGCGCCTTCCATGCCTCCATTCACTGATAACTGATAAACTGATAAACTGATAAACTTGAGGTCGACGCCGGTGCGCTCATTTTACCCCCCTCTCCCCAGCAATGCCGTTTCAAGTTAAAGCTGGTCGAAGCTGCCCAAAAAGGAGAGAAGTTGAATCAAGGATGTGATGTTACAGGGGATCGAACTCGGGACCTCGTGCACCAAAGGCCGCGCGCTGACCAATTACAACTGTGCCACCCTTGCTCCTTACTACTGAAAACGCTGTCTTTTATTTTTAAAATAACATTCTATTTTGAATAGCTAGAAGTATTGCGGAGCAAAGCAAAATAATATTTTCTCATACGTTCGTACTCATGGGTGTTGACTTACGTTTTGTTGCTCCACCAGCTCTCCAAACCAAAGAACGTGCAAGACTTTGTGGGTTCTCTCCCGGCTTTGGAATATAGGTAACTTGACGGTGTGATATGCCACCAGTGATACTTGCTCTGCCACCTGAGGACCACGCACCTCCTCCCAAACCACCGGCAACTGATCCAGATACCAACGCACTAGCTGAAGTAGCTCCTTCGGTACTTCCGCTGACACTCCCACTCGCACCCCCACCTGTAGTCTTACCAACACCGGCCCCAGCGCCTACACCCAAGCCGCCAGCAGTGCCTGCACCAGTACCAGAAGGCGCTGCTCCCGTCCCCGTCCCTGCTTTTCCGCTTCCTATTGCAACACCTCCTCCTGAACTTCCACCACCACCATTGCCGGTAGAGCCAGATGTACCTCCAGCCTCGTTGGGTCCATTCCCACCGCCTGCTCCACCACTAGTCGCTCCTGCTTCTTCCGCGCCATCCAGCCCTGGTCCAGTCACAGCAACTACATTTCCGTTTCTTAAAATGATGTTATATCTGTGCAAGCTGTCTCCATGAAGGCTGTTCAGCGCATCTTCTATTGTTTTCCTAGTCATTTGTATCGCTGCTCTCTCTCCAGCAGCTGCACCAGCCGATGCTCCAGCCTCCCCCCCTGCTATTCCACCGGCTATAGCTCCTGCTTCAGCACCACTTTTCATTGCATATTTTGCGCCAAAAGATGAACCAGCACTTGCGCCAGCCTTGGCTGCCACTTTAATAAGGATGGATTGGTAGGTAAAGTTTTGAGCTGCAGAAGGTTAAATGCAAATGATTTCATCCCCAGATGATCATAAGCAAGATAAAAAAAAGTGTTTTCGTTTTGGGTATTTTTGCTGTGTTAAAGACTCTCACTTAAAAATTTCAAATCTAAGGAAAAAGCAGAAGAGCATTCTTGACACAAAAAATTCTGATTTCATTTTACCAATTCAAATAGCAAAACTCATTTAGGACGTTGACCTACTAAAAAAAATCAAGCGAATAAGTTAACAAATCAACCATACTCTACATTCTTATAGATGCTAGAAATGACAGTTTGAAAAAGGTTTGATCATTACTGAGAGATGTATACGATAGAAAACCGAATACTTGCGAAAAAATTAGATTTTTGTAAACATTTTATACCGGGAAAGTTTCTCTGAAAATCGCGAGTACATAACATCGAGAAGGTGCCTATCAATGCACCAATCCATTGTCTATACTCTTAATAAACGTAGGACGATGTAAAAAATGATCGTATTATAGGCTAGACTCACAAGCAGAAAGACGAACTGTGGTCCGTAGGAACTCGGAGGGTATCACCTTGTAGAATGTTCCATCTGGGGTTTGCAAACCAACTTCTAAATGATCCTCTTGGTGATCGTCTTTCATGATGGCCTCCATGTAGTAATACTTACCTTTCTTTAATGAAATCGGGAGGGTTTTTTGGTTTGTATACCTGCAAGTTGGGTGTTTAAGAAAGGAATCTGGCAAGGCAGAGGTCCTCGTCAATGATTAATGCCCAGGGCTGGGAAACTATCGTATATCTGAATTTTTTTCAGTTTTTTAACCATTAAGGTTGTTTTATTAACTGCAAGATCTCATCACTTTCATAGTCTCCAACCGCAGTTCACATAATCGTAAGATTTCTTTTATATATCCTAAGTGATGTAATAATTGTCATGTCATAAGAGTAGAACAACAGGGAAAAAAATTTAGAGAAGCGAGAATAATGGGTCAGAGAGGGAAACGCCCAGTTTAGCCCTTGGGATATGTGAATTTCACCAAAGTTATTTTTAGACCAACATGAAATTAATCGGATGTTGGTTTCCTAAGAGGTCCACAAACATTTATTCAGTGTTGTCAATAGAGGATACTGGTGTTACACCATTACAATATTCTGTGTTCATTTGCTTTGCGGTAGTCGCTCCGATCCTGGACTTGATGACGTTTCAAACAATAGATTAAAATATGCAAGCGTTCCAGGAATAAGACTCCTGGCCTCGGTTGTTGAAAGGCAGGCCGGATAGTGGTAACCACCAGATAAATCTCTATTCACTGGATATTGCAATTAGTTTCCCCAATACCTATCTGTTGGATAGTGATTTATCCAGAGTAAAGCGCTATCCAATGTTTGAACAACGAGGGCTTGTTTAATTACAACTTCTAAAAATAACTTAGTGAAATTCACTTATCCTGGCCAACGCCCAAGATTCCCTCTGACTGTCCCACTACTCTCTCTTGCACGAACCTAACACGTGACACACCGACCGCACAGGCGCTCTCTCCGTTGAGAAAATCATTCACTAGATACAAAAACTGAAATTGGATCTGATTGAAAATTCCTATACCTGTCATATTCATATTTCTTTGTAGGGAAGCCTCCATCAACATAGGTAATGAGAGTTTTTCCTCCGGCGGATGAATTCGTACTTAAGAAAAGCGCGCTTCCAGCATTAGAAGCTGAAACAAAACACGTTGACATTAGATGGATTAAAAACGTCAAATGTAGAAAGAATATAGTATGGATGAAAAAAATTGGGATTGCCTTCTGTACCCTTTCGATAGCTAAAAACGTTGCGTTTGTCACATTCATAGTATTAGTAGTTAAAGTTTCCACGAAATTAGAAACTACTAAACAAAGTTCTTATTTAAAATTAGTTCAGATATTGATTGAATTTGTAAGCTGAAAATAATCATCTGTAAAAACTTCTTACACAGGAAAAAGTAATGGTCCCCAGTTTGAAATGGAACAAAGTATGTCCTCAAACGTGAGCCAAAGAAGTCTCCCCAGTTTGAAGGCTGCTCAAATGTAGGAATGCACGTGCTAAAGCTTGGCAGATTTGGATATCGTGGGTCCTCCAGCAAAAATCGAATGCGTTTATAATCAATCTTCTCCCATTTCTCCAAGTAGACACCGTTGGTCACTACACAAAAGAAAAAGACCTTCATTAATCACATACATTACTTTTTTTAACCGATTACTGTTAAGTTATATTAACCTGGGACTGACATGAGAAGAAGCTAACCGTTTGTTCGTGTATGATGAGCTGGAATCTCATGATAGGAATTGCGCCTTTTACCTTCCTACACGACAAGCTTTACTGAAGTTCTCCCGCCTTTCTTCATCTTTTACTCATTTTAAATGCACCAAATAACATCGCCGACTGAAGGAACTCACTTACGTACGTACAAGCAAAGATAGGATTTTTTTACCTATGAATTCTGTTTACTAGCTAAATCAATGCCCTTTACGTGCGTTTTTCTTCCGTTTATTAGCAAAATTGAGGGAATTATCCAAACTGTTACAATGACGAGAAATTATACTCACTGTTACAAGGTGGCTCTGAACTGCCAAACGTCCTTTTACTACGGATAACGTTTTGTTCACCATTAACTAGATAAAAACGAAAATCAATGATAAACTGATCTGTTTCATCCTAATCTCATTACATCCATATTTTTTCAAAAAATGCGCTCATAACCGCATCGTCCAGTGCTCCGTCAGATAATCTTTATCCAAGCACAGTCGGGGGTAATATGCACTGAGGGCAAAAAAAAAAAAATTCCAAATAACAACAAATACTTTTTAGATAAAGTCTACATTAAAAGTGAATGTCTATGCAGAGTGAATGAATTTAGTCGAGTACATACATGAAGGTATGAATAAACAAGTGAATTTTGTGTGTTCTTATAGACTTAATTTTACGGAACCGAAATCATGGCAATTTGTGAAGGATCGTTTTGCTTGTTTATGGTAGTGTTCTGTTTGATCTGTTGGATACATTTTTCCTTTCATTAATAAAATGCGTATTTGTGACGATATTGACATGACTCGCTTGTACAGATACACTGTTCTTAGTGACAGTATTTAGTGTCCCCTTCGCGGAGTTTCCAGCCTACCACAACTCTTTATTAAACGTGTGTATTTTCCTTTAAAAAGCAGTGAAAGAACCCCGCTGACGACTGATTCTCATTACCTGCAAGACTCTAACATAAGGGTGTTATATACAAGTAACGAGAGTCACACAGGCACACACACGCCACCAAGTATCTTTACTAGCTTAAACTGTTTTAAAAGTCTTTTGATTTTTACCATTCGATATAAAATGGGAAAAAAAATGATTTTATGATTTATCAGACGAGCTGTGATTTATGTAGACAATCAAAGTAAAATCAGGGAAGATCACAGGTTTCGTTGGGGCCAGGCTATGGGACGTGTTTCCGCTAAAAGTAGCAAAACTGAAGGAGTCCAGATTTAAATAAGTTTTCCTCCATAATATCGATTTTTATAAATTTTCAACACTAGAAAAATAACAGTACAGAACATAGCCCTAGGCTGCAATAACCGCAGGCCACATTTGAGTTTCCTTTATCAGCTTTGTTATGTTAAAAGTAAAACGGTACCTACCCACTTTCCAATATCGTTTTTGTCTTTGAGAATCGTGGCTATTTGAAACAACAATCAACGCATATGCACTTACTTCAAGATAAAAAATGGCGAAACGTCTCATATCAAAAGCTTTAAAGAAAGGGTGAGGAAACAGAAGACCTCTTCAGTGAGGTCAATTTTTACCTTAAATATTTATGTATTCGTTTGTCGATGGGTGATCAACGTAAACCAAAAATTAACACCAGTGACACTCTGTTGGAAGTACTATCATGAAAAATAGTCACAATTTGAATGATCGAAAATAAGACTAACGAAATTAAACATCAAATTTATCAGTTTACGCCATCCACTTTAACTCGCACATGTATATTCCCTTGAAGCCTTCCCCCTCCTTCACTTTGGTAAGCAGGTACTCTTTTCTCATTCATGTATAAAACGCGCAAGTCCACTGCTCATTATAGACTCATAAGAATTGGGCAATAAGAAATTTTGAGGGGAGCGGGTACGAGTTTCTTTAATTAGCCCAATTTTTTGTCAGTTAAGTACTTCTGCATGTTTCTTTAGGCGTCCACGCTTTTTCTTCGATGGTTAGGTACTTGTCGGAATTCACTTGGGCAAGGTTTTGTAACATGTGCTTACCGCCCCCCCCCACCCCCCCTATATGGTCCCGCAGCCTTACAATTTTCCAACTTGAATTGGTTTGACGCATAAAGGGCTTTCTTCATTCGCCATATACAGTGTGAGTCGGCAACAGTCTCTCTCATTGTAAAATGGCACTGCAAACCTATACTGCTTTATGATTATGTGAATCTCCACCTGCTTTCAAAATCTCTACCTTACAGCTCCTGAAGATTTCAGGTATATCAGGATCGGCTAAAAGTTTCAGTATGCGTCTCAAAGTCCCTTTGTCTGTTAAAACAATAAATGCGCATACTCAAATTAGCGCACTGAGTGCTCAGTTCAGTCTCTAGGGTGAAAAGAGAAGGGAGGGCGAGGGCTATTTTCTATTCATATTTTACTGCTTTAATTGACTCCAGTTTACACTGTTTTATCATTATATTTAAAAATATACGAATCTTACACTGTTTTTATGACTGTAATTCATTCCGTGTTCCGAGGAGGAAGGCGTATTTTGAAAGCGGGGCGCTAATTCCAGCGTTACACTGGCTGAATAACTGTATTACAAGACTTGAGAAATAAACACGGTTTAAAAGTTTATTTCCTCTTTATTTTTCCCTCTCTTCATATATTACTTTAAAGATCTATATACTGTACAATGAAATCAATGTTTTGGGTTAAGGGACAAGAAAAGTAAAAAATATAAAAGTGAGGTTTTTTGATCACGCTCAAAAACTGGGTTTTCGAAATGTAAATCAATTCTTCCTGAGATGAGCTGTTTATATAACGCCCCTCTGAACATTAGAGAAATACATACTTATTACAAATGAGTGCTGCCAAGAACAGCGAATACAGTGAATATAACCCCCAGCCAAACGGTGCCGGTGTTGTGTTAAACGGTCATAAATGTTTTTTATAGAGACTTAAATGTAAGCCATAGGAAAGGCTAAACAAAATGGGCCACTTCCATGATAAAGCCCCTTTATTTTGGTAGAAGGGAGCTTACGAGACGACAACGACGACGTCAACAAGAACGGTAAAAAAACAATACGTTTGTACTAACAAAATAAAAACTGTGCACGTGCATCACGCTTTTTTGTACATTTCTTTGCCATCACTGCACAACTACGACGTGAAAGTACCTAATTTCACGTTTTGTGGAGAACGCGAACACAAGACACAGTAAAGACAAACGACTTTCTTTTTCTGTTCCTGAACTTCGGTAGAGTCATTTAGAATTCAACTCCAGAAAAAAATGCCAACATTTGACAAATTGAACGAGATGGATAAAAGCGATAAAGGTTGAAGCAGCGCGACTTCACTTTTTAAGTGACGTTTTTGTAGCCTTTGCCGTCGTTGTTGCTTAATTAAGCTCCCTAGAATGTCGGCTAGACAGTTTGGCTGAGGCTTTCTCTTTGTGCGAAGGCTGCTCGCTAGCAAGACCTCAAGTCAGCTCTCCAGTTCTCTTCCCTCGCCCCTTAGTCAAGAGCTTGCTGGAAGCCAAGCTTGTGAGTATCTACAACGAGGCATATCAAGCTGAAAAAGCCGGATTGGGATAATGCAATCAAGGCCTATGTCTAGCTGTTCATTAAGGTTTCTGTGCTGTTTTCTTTCATTCTAGCAAGAACAAGGTCTAAGTCGTCTAATCACCAAGTGCAGGACAAAATGTACATGTGTCATCTACATTATGGAAGTTCCATTTTCTAGGACAAAGGCAAACTCATTTCTCTCTTGTTTGATCTTCGTCGCCCTCCTCGTCAACGTATTCGTCCAAGTCTCGCTTACAGCAGTGTATCGGGCAGGTGGGAGGGCATGGAACAGAATTAGGAGAACAGCTGCTTGGGCAAGCTTCAGAAACAAAAAATATTGAATATCAGGTAAAACACTCTTCTTCGCGGTTAAAACGTTTACATAAGAGTCGAGACTGGCTAACTGATCTACTTATTTAGTATCCTTTACGTAGGCTCGATTTCCGCCCTCTCCAGGGTCTGGACTTTGATCCTGCCCGAAGCTCTTTTGGGGAGATGAGTAGCATCGTCTGGTAATCGAACCAATCCTTCACAGATGTTATGTCTGATTTGTGATGTTCAAAAAGTGGATACCGTTATCCAGTGGATAAATTTCTGTCCAGTACGAGATAACGCAATTGGTTTCCCTAATAGATATCCGCTGGATAGTGATTTATCCGGTTGATAGCGCTATCTAAACAACTGGGGCAAGATCATTATTTGATCTTCCTTCCTGTATCAACTCAACATTTTCACATTGACCATAATGCACCTTGTTAACCCTGTAATGTTGTTAATCACGAGTTCATCACGTCACGTGATCCGTCAGTAAAGGTACGGAGTTATTCGAGACAAACAAGGCATATAGCATGTCGTTGTTTTCTTGTTCACTCAGTCGATAGTACAAACCCATCAAAATTTTGCATAACCGTTGTTTCCAATTTCTCCCAGGTATTACTGGCGTACCAAGGAAAGTCGAAGACAACGCCGAGTTATGCAAAAATTTGGGGATCCGAAGTAAATTAGGTGCATTATGGCCTAGGTGAAAATGGTGAAATTTAGGAAGAATAAGGGTTTGTCATGGGTGCTAAATACATAAAATAAAAGTGTATCATTACCATGTAGGTGGTCAGCCGTCTTGGATTTATAATAGTGGTAATGGTAATGAACCGACCCATTGTCTGCAAACAGTAAAAAAGCAATTTCCTTTTTATAAACTATGAAAAATAAAATTATTGGATAAATCGTACGTAAGGGGAGGCTGCCAAAGTATATTGCTGTCTAAAATTAAGTACCTTTGTTACGGTTTAGAAGGGCGAGGATTGTAAACTCAGTACTGAATTCGAAAGCTACGTCATTGAGTAATCCATCAGTTGTAATATCAAAAAAATATTAATCAATTGTCTTCAATTATAACAAAAAAGAAAGCTATTTAACTGCTTAGAACAGGGAAGACAACTATCATAATTATCTTCCACGTAATAATTAAGTATACATGCTGTCACTATTATTATCAACTAAAAGAGCATAATTAGTTGTCTTTTCTTCAGAACTAATATCCATGCATTTCACATCGAAATAAACTCTCTAGTCAATTTCATAATGCAAATCAAGGGAAAAACAATTTATCAGTTATTATTTTTAACATTATCATCATAATCATCGTTATTATATTGTTACTATTAGCAAATGATTTACTTGCCTCTTGGCATGGAAGGAGCACCTTGAATGGACGGACTATGTGGAGCATAAGCCGGCTGGGGTGCTGGTGCTGTGGACGGAGCCGGAGGAGATGGTGGCGCTAATGGAGGTTGGGACGGCGGAGCCGGATACGCTGGCGCAGGAGGTAATGCAGGCGGAGGTGCAGCAGGAGGTGGTGGAGGAGGAAGAGGTGGTGACGGAGGAAGAGGTGGGGCTGCTGGAGCTGGTGGAACAGCTGGCGGTGCATACTGTCCGGGAACAGATGAAGGGGGAGATGTGACCGGGGCTCCGGGGGGTGAACTTGAAGAGCCTTGTTCGGCTGTCACACTTACCGGGAAAAAATAATCACAGTTAGAAACCACTGGCCTTGAAATACTTGGTTCCCCATTTAACAAGTCTCCTCGATTTCCACCTGGGTCTTTAGCGTAGAAGGTCACGTGGCTGTGCAGTTCTGGTCGATCTATCAAAAGTTTCAGTTTAAAGCCAGATCCAGTGACGAGATATCCCTCGTGTTTTAGAGAAGAGTACAATGTAAAAGGAGAGCCAACCTTGTTGTCGAAGGTTACCGCAACACAGTATGCTGTGATAAAAAGCAACAAGTTTATGGTGAACCATGGTCTGCCCCGGATACTGTCGGATACAGGAAAGTCCATCTTTAAACATTTCAGAGGCAATTATTTCAACGGAGTTACGTACATTATAGTAAGAGTCATAATGGGGGGTTTGCTCTGACGGTTAAAGGCTAAATAACAGTTACCTTCTTTTATTATTCCAACATGACGTCATTACCATACAGGAAAATTATACACATGCCACAGTTGGGGTCAGACGATTTACAGTCCACTGTTCTTCCGGGTCGACCGATGATGATGATTCAGTGAAATAATAATATTCTTTCTCACTCGTTTGTAAATAGGCCCTTGATGGCTAGCGTTAAAAAAATTTAGCTTTTTGAGGGTTGACGGTTACGTCCTCGGTCGTCTGACGGTTAACGCCAATATGACCCTTTTGTGGGGGGTGCATTCACTGTGAATAGTGTCAGACTGTTTATCAAGTTGATCTGAATGCAGTCTGTTTAAACTTTCTCCAACTATCCCCATCCGCACCCACTTTTAATTAATTTCTTTTTTTCTGTATTTTTAATAAAAGTTGAAAGCGGGGACAATATCCTTTGCGCGATAAATGGCTGCTTATTGGAAAGGTGGGTTTTGTGCGATTATTTGATGTTTCTTTCGGAAAGTTATAGCTTTAAATACCGTAATATGACCGAAGAGCCCCCCTTCCTATTTGAGCCATCCTCTCGACTCAAAAAATTTAAATAGGCGCTCATTTGACACCATATTTGTTTATCATCTCTCTTGTATACTCAAGGGTATGAGTAGGTGGCAGCAATTACTTCTTTTTTTGTATCAAAGGGAAGGGGGGATTTTTCACGGGAAAACTTGTATTTGAGGAAGTTACGTATATTCATTGTCTATCTCTTACGTTTGTTAGAGGGTTGAACAGCTGTTGAGGGTTGAACTCCATGTGATGAACTCGCTCCAGCAGCGGAGGCGCCGGAACCCGCTTGGCCCATACTCCCTTGTCCTGCCTGAGCTCCAGGCTGTGTTGGTCCCGCTGGGCAAACTGGTATACAGGTTGGTAGACCAAAAGGAGACGGTGGTTTATTCGAAACCAAATGAGGTGGATGAGGAAGAGGTTGTCCGCTTATTTCTGGAGTTTCCACTGGCCCAATAAAGTTTTTACAGTGCCTGAACTTGTCGCCATTTTTTTTTAATGGGTTGAGTATAAAGGCACATCGTGGAAGAACGTCTGGGTTACCACTGTAAAAGTCTAGAGCAAGTTTACTTATTTTGTGAACTCCACGATCTTCAGCCCTACCTTCGTCGCAGATATACCAGTCTTTGTGCATCGAATTGAAGAGAAAATTGCGAGTGTACGTCACGACGTCGTAGACAAAAAAAGAACTGTCTTTATCTGGGGATTTAATAACAAATGAATATTAAAATGTTAAGACGGAATCCACCAGGAAATTGAGTAATCTTAATATTCAGTGGACAAAATCCTCGTACTAGAATAATTTAAAGAATATTGCAATCTTTTTTAAATGTTTTATTTCTTCCGTTTGTAATCATTTATTTATACTATTTTCACATTTCAAATTTCTTTCATATCACTAATTCAACGGTTTTTGTTTTCATATAGATGTACTTTTTTAGGTTCTCTTTTCTTCTAATTTAAATTTTCACCTATTATTATAGTATCATATCGCACACTATCGCTTGCTGGCCGATTTTTTCCAAAAAAAAAAAAAAATAAAACAACCTCTGTGTACAGGCTAGCTATTCTTTATTTCAAATTTTAACGTCTTAGCTTTATCTTATCATTGTATGCAAGACCCTGAAGAAGAAGCCCGTGCCTTCATAAATATTGCTAAAAGAAATATATATTCCCGACAGTAAAATCGGCATTGCCTCTTTTGTTTCTTGAAAGTTAGCATTCCAATTGAACTTCCCGCCAATCAGCTTACCTTCGACGGAATGCCGTCACGGATAAAAGGGCTAGGTTACTAAGCATGAAGAAAAGTGGCGGCTCGCGAAACTGAGTCTTTAAGTGTAGAGGAAAAACTTTCACTCTTAAAAACTTTCGCACGGTTTTCCAAATCCTAGCCTTATCTCAGTCCAAAACATTTTCTCATCCTTTTTTCAGAACTGGCCTCTGGAAGTTTTTCTCTGTTCGCCAATCTATTACCTTTTTCCTGGTGGGGGCAGTTATCCCATAAATTGGATAGGTGTGTGCCGTCTTAAACCCTGACCCTATTTATGGATCAGACAGACCAAAACTGATACCTTATTTAAGGCCCAAACCTGAAAAATGTGGCAATTCAAGGGAAAAACAAAAACTAAGAATTTAATGGAAACACACGAATCTTTAATTTCTTTAACTGCTTCCTTTCTCTCGAAAATAAAGTTCAGTTTTAACAGATGATTTATTTTTCGTGCAGATGGGCATATACGCGATACGAACTTGAATTTTTAGCTCCTATAGCAACGGTACCCTTTCTAAGGATCACACCGAGAACCAAGGGAGGATAGACGAGCACAACGCAAACAAGGGTAAAAATAATGCCCTATTCAAGGATGGAAGCCCTCAAAAACCATATAGCCCATATATGGGTGTACCTTCCGCGGTTACCTTGTTCAAGGGAAGTCAACAAAAGCATTATTTATTATTAAGAAGGATTTGACACTAGACGGTCTTATTCATCTGAAAAAAAAAACACAAACACGTTTATAGCTGAATAACTAATAAATTTATAAGTCCTCGTGGTTCCATTTAAAACCGTATCCGTATTTAGATAGACCATAATAGGCAAAAGCTATACCCATTTTTGTGACAAATACTGTACCATTTGGGGCGGCACATGCCTCCATACCATAGCTTATATAAGGGAGCACCACACCCCGCGGCTTGGATCTAAAAGCAAAAGATTCTCATGTATACCTACCGAAAAGTTCCGTTCCGTCTCTCTTTTGGAGAATGAAGTGATAGTTCTTTTGGCGCAAGAAATATCCTGGCCGACATGCAGATTCAAAGGAAACTGTGTCTCTCGATGTGCTGGCTTCTTTTGACAAGGCAGGAATACGGGTAATAAATACCTGACAAAATTTATCTACATAGAATAAACCATTTTTTGATCTCCAGCAATCGTTGAGAACGGCATCTTCCTGGCTGTACGGTGCAACCATTGAATGAAAAGTATACATTCCATTTGCTACAACTAAGACAAAGAAATAATGAACAAATAATTTAGAAAGACATATTTAAGTATAATGAAAATAACAGAAAAGTAAAAGAACAACAATAAACGAATCTTTATACAGGATAATCCTTTTTTATATTTCATTGCTTTAATAACTCTAAAAGGTAACAATTATGATAGATTAATCAATTTATTGCAACTTGCAAAATTTATTAATAGAAAACTATAAGTCATATGACTTCTACTAATTCAGATAATGCTGGTTATACTTATATCAACAACAACAACGCTAATTTATTTAACCTCGTTATCGTCTAAGAATACAAGTGCTCGTTCAAAATACGAAAGTGCATTTAATCTAAAATTATATAATAATACCTAGTATAAAAAAATTAAACGTATAATCTATACTCTATGTATATAAAATGAATATAAAAAACTATAGAAATTACAAAAAAATTTGAAAATATAAAAATTACAGCTGAATTGATCTTAGCTTAGACTTAAAAATATTAACATTATGGGCCAGCTTGACATCTTCTGGAAGTTTATTCCATAGTTGAGCGCAAGAAAGAATATTCGTTTGAGGTTTATCTTTTTTACTTTCACCCGCGGTTTTTGAGCCTTGTGCCGCTCAAAGGTGGATAGGTAAAGATCAAAGCCCCCAAAAATATCAAAAACTTTGATAACCCAGTAAATGAATGGATGAAGGAATGAATGAATGAATGAAAGAATGAATACATGCATGAATGACTGACTGAATGAATGAATCAGAATGGATGGATGGATGGATGCATGCATGCATGGATGCATGAATGCAAGGGTAGAAAGATGACTTCATCTCTTCTATGGTTTCAATTTATTGATAAAAGATGATACTTCAAAAGCAAATACAAACTTTTCAGATAACTATTCACTAACTATTGCCTCGTTATCTATCTTCAAAACTTACATTTGAACTCAGACATGAGATATTCTTAGTAATTTGATAGAATGATTTTAAACGTAAAAATGATCTTGTAAAAACAGCTACACCGTCTATCCAAACATTAGCGGTTTTTCCAAAGCAAAATTTAATTTGCTAGTATCGATAACATTATCTGACTTACTTTTCCTCGCTCCCCCGGCCCTCCAGACCAAATTAAGTGCCATTGATTGTGGATCTTCTCCTGGTTTTGGTATATACGTCACTTTGGCAGGTTTTATTGTGCCAGAGCTGGCTCCGCCTGTTCCAGCACTTCCAGTTCCAACGCCTACACTTGCAGCACCGGAAACCTGAGAGCCTCCTCCACCAGCAGCCGCTGCACCTCCTGCTGCAGCACCACCAGACGAGCTACTTCCTGTACCAGTGCTCCCAGTAGCCCCAGCACCTACAGCACCCCCTGATCCTCCGGCTCCAACGGCTCCCCCAGCAGCACCTGCCGCTGCACCTGTACTTCCTGCAGCTGCCGTATCTCCACCACTACCAGTAGCTCCAGCCGTGCCACCTGTTCCAGCAGTTCCAGCCGAGCCTGCACTTCCGCCGGCTCCACCAGACCCACCTACCCCGACAGTCCCTCCAGCCCAAGCATTCGCTGCTGCTCCTGCAGCTGCACTGGCTCCTGTCATTCCAGGTCCAGTGACTGAGACCACGTTACCATCCACTACGTTAATCTTATATTTATGCCCGTCGATACCATGAAGATTGTTTAACCCATCCTCCAGTGTTTTTGTCATCATTCTGATAGCTGCGTTTTCTCCTGCGGTTCCTCCAGCCCATGCTCCAGCTTGTACTCCTGCCATTGCACCAGCTTTAGCTCCTGCTTTTGCGCCTGTTTTCTTGGCCCATCTTTCGCCAAAAGATAGTCCAGCCTTCGCACCAGCTTCTGCGGCTACCTTAAGCAAAATGGCTTGGTAGGAGAAGTTTTGATCTGTTCATAAGCACAAAAAAGCAACTAATTTTACATCGAAATAAACAAAGTCAGTCTGCTTGAATACGCATGGATCTCTAGCGAGGTAGCCTGAAACACGAAGCGGCAATATATCGAGCTCACGGGTGTCCACAGTTAGCTAGCAAAGACCGCGAGTAAACAAAACCTCGCAAAAAAAGCCATTTTAGCCGCCACGAAATGCTTTTGGCGATAAATTTCGACTGTGGAAGTACTTTAAACAGAAATGGAATCGATTTAGGCCGTTAAATTCAAAATAAGACCGACATAAGAGAACATTTGTTTTGCGTCTTACTTAGCAGTCGAGTTTTATCGTCGGTATATCGGCTCTACAGGGCATTTGTTCTTCGAATGCAAAAAAGGAATCCAAATTCGGCTCTCTACAGTCAAACCCCTGCTTTTTTCCTGAAATACAACTTTGATACATGCTTGACGTTTAATACGGCTTGACCGGCTTTACACTGCGTTTTCCTCCGGCAATTTGTTTTCCCCTTGAGGCTCATATCTGGTTCATTAAGAAGCGTCTTGGTAAGCACGTACCTCACCTAGCAAGCAAGGGTTTCGAGTTTGAATTTTGGATAAATCTATCACTTCGTTAAGAACAATGTTGTTTTCACTTGAGGTTCTGGTTCATTACGTAGCGTTATGGTAAGTGCGTACCTTACCTAGCAAGTAAGGGTTTCGAATTTGAATCTTGGATAAACCTATCATTTCGTTAATTATTTGTTTATTTTGTTTATTTGTTTGTTTTCGTTAATTATTTGTTTGTTTTCTCGTTTTGTTCGATCATGACTTTTGGAAGTTAACAGTGCTTCCAAATAGATCACACTCACACTTGTGACGTATAAGCCCGAAAAATATGTTTCTTGGCCACAATGAATGGATAAATAGCGCCCCAAAGGAGTGTTCGATTGATAAACTGGGCCGTTGAGAAGTTGTTAACTCCACAGAATCATACAAGTGAAAAAACGTTTTAAATTCGACAGAGGAAAAATGCATCTCATTCGTCGTACGGATGAATCAAATCGTTGTCAACTAGGAATTAAAACACTAGAGATCGCAAGTTGTCAAAATAGACATAAATGTCCCCTCTCCTGATTTGACCAATGGTCAACTTGAATCTGTTTGCCTTTTTCATAAAAAAAACTTTTCTTCCATATTTCTTGTCCTGACAGCGGGAATACACAGCCGAGAGGATTAAGTCCGATTGTCAGATAAGGGAATCCAAGACAGTCTTGGATTGTCGATTCCAAGCTACGGATTCCGGATTCCAGGTACTGGATTCCGTATTCTTGTCAGTGGAACTGGGATTCCGGATTCCAATCGTTAGTAGGATTCCGAATTCCTAGACCAGTATTCCGGATTCTACAGAAAGCCAGGATTCCAGATTTCACAAGAAAACATTTCTGGATTCCGGATTTCACAGGCAAAAATTTCTGGGACCCCGGAATTCGGATTTCTTTACATGGGAAGAAAGAAATTTCCAGCGTATTGTCACAATAGGCTCTTAATGAAGTTGTCGATTCGAAGGATTCTAATATGCATTATTATTATAATAACAATATGCATTATTCCTTCGGACTTTGACAACTCATCCCGCTGAATCGAGAGAAATCTTCTTCCGAACCATTGTCTGCTCTCTGACATCTCAACCAGCCCACGCTGGGAGGTCACTGAGGCGCTGGACTTGTTATTTACAGATTTCAAGTCCCGCCCTGACCGCCAGTTTGATTTGTTCTCGGTAATCTCAAGTTCCAATTGTCGGCGGCCAAGCTCATAAAATAGCCAACTGGCATCATAATGGATTGCCTCCCACCAATCAAGTATTTATCATCATCATCGTCATCATCATCACCATTTATCATTAAGGCCCCAGTTGTTCAAAAAGTGGATAACGCTATCCACTAGATAAATCTCTATCCACAGAATGGCGTAATTAGTTTCCCTTATACTTATTTGCTGGATAGTGAATTATCCGGTGGATAGCGCTATCCAACGTTTGAACAAGCCTGGCCAGGTTGACAGTATCGAAAAAGTTCATTGTCACTGACTTACGGGGTGGAACAGGCAAACTGGTCCTCAAGAATGCAGAGGGTATCACTGTGTAATTTGTCCCGTCAGGTGCTTGCATTCCAACTTCTAAGTGATCATCTTGGTGATCATCTTTCATTCTAGTTTCCATGTAATAATATTTGCCCTTTTGCAGACGAATAGGAAGAGCCTTTTGGTTACGATACCTGTATAGGTCCATACGTATAACGCTGATTAGATTATGTCTCTTATGCCTTCGATTTGGTTCTTTAATCCCGGGTAAAAGTCGGGATGTATAAATAAAAACCTGCATAAATTGACCCGCGGTCACTCAAGGGACGTTCGGGAAGAGGTGTGCCGCCATTTCACGACATTGTTTCAGACGTTTCAGACAAGAGACCTAATTTCATGACCCTCATCCGTTTCGTTTCCACACACAGAATAAAGTAATTTCTCAAACTAGCATCATGGAATTAGATTTTTTGAGAAACATTGTCGGTTAACACACATGTAGACCGATGTGCCAAAGAAGTATTGACTTATAATAAAGCACATAACGGAGTTCAAACTGCACCAGCGCGCATCAGACCTGATTATTTCAATTGTATACTATTTACTGTTTGCCGTGTTTAGTTCTGTGTTAGACAAAAATCATTCATTTCGCTACCCTGTTTAAGGTGGCTCGATACAGTTTTTCAGGGTCAATACCTCCCAAGTTTGAGCGTAAACTACGTCGCCATAAACAAAGATTTGGAAAAATTGACACCACCGTTGCATGATATGAAACTTGGAGACAATAACCCTGAATAATTGGAAAAATTGACACCACAGTTGTATTAGATAAAGATGAAAATTTGTTATTATAAGGGTTGCAATGACATCGGAGTTGTCATAGCAACGAAATGACGCCATTACCTATTTTGCTTGCAGCATGATTTCTCGGCACTGGAAACTGTTCTCCAGTGCCGAGAAACCATGCTGCAAGCAAAATAGGTAATGGCGTCATTTCGTTGCTATGACAACTCCGATGTCATTGCAACCCTTATAATAACAAATTTTCATCTTTATCTAATACAACTGTGGTGTCAATTTTTCCAATTATTCAGGGTTATTGTCTCCACGTTTCATATTTTCGTGCACAACAATACCTAGTATTTTTGCATATGTCAAATGCATTGTTAGTTACTGCTGTTCACGTGAAAATGAAAACAGTTCTCTGTTTTTTTCTTTGTTTACTGCGACGTAGTTTACGCTCAAACGTGGGAGGTATTGACCTTGAAAAATCTATATCGAGCCACCTTAAGACAAGAGACCTTACTTAAGACCCTGGGTAGGGTAGACGAAGAACCACTTTGTGGATGTGCTACCTCCAAATCATTATTATTATTATTATTATTATTATTATTATTATTATTATTATTGTTATTATTATTATTATTATTATTAATTTCGTTCCGTATACATTATCAAACCATTTTTTAAACAAACATCTTGGAATGAGACTTTTTGGAAAAAAAAAACATTCCCGTTGATACCATGTAGACCACTCATCGCCAACATTCACACCTTTTTAAAGGCTTTTTATCCTAAAAGACATCCTGTTCAAGACGCTAAATTTTGAAACTATATCCCCTGTTTAAGACTCAAGACCCTGAAACCATACTCTGTTCAGCGGCACATACCCGTCAAGGCCAAATAATCTTTCTTGCGCCCATTAATTCCAAGCGCGTTTTACGTTAAACATCTTTCAACTCACCTATCAAACTCATATGGTTTAGTTGGATGTCCTCCCGCAACCGACGCAATCATCGAAATGTGAACAGGTTTCTCATTGGTACTAATATAAAGCTCACTACCGGCATCTGATGCTGAGAGAAATTACATGCACACGTTATACACCGAGCACGAAAAAATGGATTTGCACAACTTTTACTATATTTGCCATATATTTACTCCCCTGTATGTAAATATTTGCGACATATTTGCCTAGTCCCTATTGACTGAGAAGGCCATGGAGAACGCCGTACAGGGACTAGGGGAAAGTGTAAACGTGAAAGTTCGTTGGTCGCTAGTAAAAAACCACTGGAAGGGGAGAGTAACGGTCTGCCAGTAAGATGAAGATAAGAGGGCGCTTGTCATTGTTAGAACCGGCCGACCAGACCGCTACAGTGGTAAAGAGAATCCCTAGGCTCTATTAATCAAGACTATTCAACCAAATCAACCTATTCATCAAGGGTATATTCGGCATTGGTAGGTTTTGGGAAAATTTCGAGAAAAACCTAGAATTTTTTAATTTCAAAATAACCAGTTCGATCGCGCGCCAGTTCTGACTTTCGGTAAGCGCATGTCTAATAATGACAATTCCATTGCGTAGCATTTTGATAACATTAGCCTGCAGAGCAGGCGCTTTATCAGCCATGCGAGGCAAACACGGCAAGTGCGCGAAGCGCAAAATGCTGCGTTCGACTCGCTTGGCTTATACAGCGCCTGTTATGCAGACTGGATAACATTTGCCTTTCTGGATCAAACCCCTTCATTGGTCAAAAACCCCAAGAATACGAATCAGTTTGGTTTGTTCAGTTGCACTGTTGAGTATTCACCGATCTACCGCCGTGCTTGTCTCCAAAGACTTTGATCAACCGTAACCCCATTGACCTTTGTCCCCCTTATCTCTTTTTTTCTGAAACTAAACTCCTCTTTCTTGCATGCCTTATTATGACTAAGGTACAAATTTTGAAATTCAAAATAAATGCCCTCACAAAGCATGAAGTAGTAAATTCCAGTCTGCTGTGGAACAAAATACGTCCTTGCTCGAGCACCGAAATAATCAGCCCAACTCTGCGGTTGCTGGAAATCAGGAAGACATATTGTTTTCGATGGCAGCCTTGGATAACGAGGGTCCGTGAGGAGGAATTTTACACGCTTGTAATCTATCCGATCCCATCTTTCCAAATAGATGCCGTTGGTAACTGAAATGGAAACAGTTTCACTGGAATGTTGCAAGTGAAATCTCTACCCTTTCATCTCCCTGAAGCCTCCCTGTATATACAGGGCGCGGCCCCCGGGCTCTTCTGGCGACTAAGAAGTCGGACGATAACGTCTAAAATGAGCCGTAAGCCAAGATTAGAGTGACAGAGATACGAGTAGAGTGTAGAGAGTAGACATTCGAGTCACAATTCTGACATTTTATGTGCAATCCTTCAGCTAAGTGAACGGCTTCAGTAATATCTTCCAAGGCCGAGTTGTTCAAAGCTGGGTTAAGATAACCCAGGGTTAGTGCAAGATTTGAATTCAGATTTGAAGGGATTGAAAGCATTTCAGATTTAATTCTTTTTGTCTACAAGATGATGATTGGAAGCTCTAAATATAACAGAGAAAATTATCTGAGAAAAAGGCTTTTGAACACAACAAAGAGAAACCCGAGTTAAATGTAACCCTGGGTTAAGCGCTAATCGGCCTTCGAACAACTGGGCCCAGGGGTGTTTTGCTTTAATGTAATTTCACCTTCAGACAAGTCAGAAAACTGACTAACATATTAACTAGGGGTTTCAATTTGCAGGTAAGTGCTGGCGTCAGAGTCGGAAGAAAATACGGAGACTACAGTTTGAAAATAGAGAAGAAAAAGAAAGTAACTCCTGCGAATGAGGGTGGGTAAGCCTTAGTATTTAAAAGGAATAAATATGATATTTTTGAGTATTTGTGAAGTATAAAAGGGAAGAGCCCTTCGAGTAAATTTCCAGAGTGCAAGCAGATGAAAAACGAGGCCTGAGTTTTAATGAATTGCCTTTTGATATATTTTATAGATTTCCTTATTTGCGAATGGAAGTATTCATCAAGGTCACGAACGGTTAAGTGGTGAATCCCGAGGAAGACAACAGATTTTAATGTGTTTGACTGCTCTTCTATCTCAACAATTTTTGCCCGTTCGCGAATGGCGTTGCGAAGGCATTGCTAATACATTTTCAGCAATAATCAAGGTCAATGGCCGAACGACGGTTTAATGTGGTGCTCGAGAAGATAAAAAGAAAACAATTGGACCCCACGGTAGCCTGCGTGGCAGGTGCTTGCGAACGCGACAGTCAAATAATTGTGCAGTTGAATGGTTAGCCATGAGGAGATAGCTTCAAAGAGCGATATACATTTTGAATCCAAGGTTCCAAGCTATTTCTTTCGCCTCATCGAACAAATGTAATTCAGTGGTCAAATCTTTATTTATCGGCTGAATTGTTTACCTCGACATGTACATATTTTGACATAACGATCAGATTTAACGCCTCAACGGGCGAAAATAATACTTTGATTTGCATGTGCCGCAGCAGCTTTAGACGCAAGGCTGTGTTATCAGGTTAATGCTTCGCACCGTCCTGTCTTTTCTCACGAGACCAGCAAGCCAGATTCGGCGGTTAAATCCGAATGAAAGTATGTTTACCTGGCACTTCACTACTGCTGAATGTACAGGGAAAAAACTATTTCCAAAAAGGAGGATTTGAATGATCGATATCTTCGCTCCTCCATATGTATTTGCGAATCAGCAAAAAGAGCAGCCAAACACATAATCCTCCTGTCTTCCACGAGATTCATGACTAAAACGCTCTGGATCGAGACATTGATGAATACATTATAGACATCTAGAAAATGAAAAAAGCAATTGTTTAACACACATCTCGCTTACTTCTCTGCTAGCAAAGGTCTCTCACGACGAGGCAAAAGTTTGGCCTCGTCGTGAGAGACCTCTGCCTGCACCCTGAAATCTATTCGAAGTCCAAGTGCGTTTTAAGTGATGTCATCGTACAGGAGCGAATACCCCGGATAATAAGCAAAAGCAATCGACTGCGCATGCTTCTGATCTTGCATCCGACAAATTTTGGCTTTTTCCCGCTATTGTAGAGAATAGTGTGCTGGCTCGCTTAGGGCTCGTCAGCAATCAAAGACGTTACCAAGAAGAATTTTCGTTGTTTATAATTTACTTTATTACTCACTGTTACAGGATGGCTTCCAAGAACCAAATGCTCGCCGCTTTCTAAGCAGTTCACGTTCAGCTCCTAGAATTTTAAAAAAGGCACTCAAAGCTTAGTGATATTGTATAACGGATTTATTCTCCTACGGTGTGATCTCGAATTTTAGGCAGTTTAAGATATCACGACGACGACAGTAACGAGAACTTAATGCCAAATTTCACTTTTTATGAAGAACGTAATCAAGCGAAGTCCAAATTTTCTCTCTCTCTCTGAAGTTGGATGTAGTTTTTAGGAATTCAACTCCCGGAAAGTTTTTGCCTACATTTGACAAAGTAGGTGAGTTCTGGCCGGGATAATAATTGCGATGATGATTGGAAGCCGGAACGCAAATTCACCATTTTAAGCGTCGACCCACCCGACTATCACCACCAGCTAATGTCGCCGTCCTTGGATTTTAAATTCGTTTTTAACGTACCTGGCAGGACTGAAATACATTTGGCTGACTGACGATTTTTTGGAAGTACTAATCTCTTAAAAATAAACAGTCAGTGAGCAATTTCTGTCTTTACCATACGTCCATAATCATCAATGAATCGATCGAAAAGCTATTTCCAAAAAAAAGCGTTCGAGATCGCTTAATACGGAGTACTATTAGTAATAAACCCAATCAATCTGCCCGCCTTCAGTACGTTTTACCAATAATGTATTGGACTTAATTCCTCTGTTTCCTTTATTATGTGTTTTTTCTTTCATCAACAAGTGTTTTTTGTTCTTTATTTAGAGCTCAAGTTCGTGAATCTTGACCACTACAAAAACATGTGTTTTAAACTCTGAAAGCCTAAGTTTGTCCAGACATTTAATTCTATGACATTCATATCTGTGCGATTCAACGCAAAAAATAAACAGGTAAACAGGATTAGATACATCTAGGGTCAGAAAGAAGTGGTTATCACTTCGAGATGCGATCAAAGAATAGTGTTTGCCAAGTCAACTTTTCAGTTCAAAGTTGATATCAGGACAGTTGCCGCAGTTTGCCTTGTCATTCTACAATTAACTAAAGACGTTTACGTGTTATTTTCTTATTCCATTTAGTTCTGTTTAGCTTCAGAATGGCCCTAAATGTAAACAATAAATAACGAGTTTTATCAACAAAGAGCGAAAATAAAATTGCAGTGGTGCTAAAACCATTTAACGTACCTGTTGACTCGTGTCTTTTATCGCCTTGCTTGACCCCGTTTGAAAATTTACAAAGTAAAGCATATGTTGCGCAGTAGAACACTGCTGGAGCGGTACACTTCATTGGACGCCGTTGTTTAGTGGCTGGTAAGGACGTTTCACTGTTACTTTTTGAAGGTTAAAGTCTCTTGTCTGACGAAAACTGAAGCAATATATGACCACCTGCCGAAGAACCTTAAGGCAACTATCAGAGAAATCAATTGAATACCAGCTTGCATGGGCAGTTGAAAATTAAAATTACCAGAGATTGTATTACTAGCATTGCAGCTGGTGGCGTTATTGGTGTTCCAGAATGCTTTGCCTACTGTCGTTTTAGAGTTCCAATGTCTTTCCAGGGGACATACAAAGAGAAAAAAGGGGTGAAAAACGTGGGAAGCTTTTAGCGAGCTGATACTTCCGATCGCTAAAAGTGGGCGTTCCCTGTCAAGGCTCTATAGATATCTAGCCTCCCCCGCAGACGTTCTTAGTGGGGCAGGAACGCACGACAAACCCCTAAGAACGTCTGCGTGGGAGGCTAATAGATATCTTGCAAGAATTTAATTAGATTATAATTTTACTATGAACAAATCTCTCTAGTCGTTCAGGTGATAATGGGCGTGAGACCATTTTATCTGAATCGGTAAACTTTCCTTTCATTCCTGTTGATAAAAGAAAATTTACCAATCAAAAATGCATCCATTTTCTGTTCGACAACTTATTCTGTCGAGTTCGCCCCAAGTAAGAGAATCCAATCTTGGATTATGGATTCGTCCACGCCGTGGATTCCAGCCTCGTACCTAGGCCAGTTCTCGCTATCCGAGTTACCAGAGGAGGCTTGGAACCGAATGCGATAGAGTCCTCGGCGAATTTCCCGACAAGCTTGACAGGTGACGTCACATCCGAAATCGCCGAGGACGACTGGGAAGGAGGCTGCGTGGATTCCAGATTAAAGGTGCCGTATTCCGGATTCTTTATCAATGGTTAGAGGGATTCCGGATTCTAAGAGCTGTTTTCCGGATTTCAAACCCCGGGATTCCGGATTCCACAGCAAAAATTTGATGCAATCTGGATTCCAGAAGCAAAAATCTCCCCGATTCCGGAGGGGCCGTGTCGAGTCAAAAACAAGCCACAGTCTATTCGTGCAGTTGCACGAACGGGAAGTTTGTCATAGAGCCCCATAAATCAACATGCTAGAAAATTTCATGCTGACTTTCTGAGACGCTATTTTGTCGTTTGGCAACTTATATCAAGTCCCCAAAGACTGTCCATTCGTAAAATTCAAACGGTAGGAACACTTCGCTGCAGTTGCAAAGCCCCTCATATCATTTAAAGATTTTTGAAGTCTCCAATAAAATCCATTTGCGTTTACTCACAACTCATTCTTCCAGTTTGACAATGATTTTGTCTACTTATGGAGCCGGTATGTAGGAGTCGACGACTCACTGTATGGCCCTTTATGCTTGGCAATTTCCAGCTCTCTTAAATGAGATGCACTTTTCCGTTTGACAAATTAAGTCACTCTGCCGAATTCTTCGGAGTAGAAAATGATTCTATCCATTCGTAAGACACGTACAAACCGACAATTTTTTGTAGGGCCCTTTACAATAGGCAATTTACAATTCTCTTAGATAAGATACATTTTTCGGTTCGAAATCTAATTCTTTCGAGTCGACAATTACTTTTTCTGTTCATCCTGGGCTCGTACCGTGAATAGACAACTATGTTGCAGGTCCCTGTAAGCTTGACAGTTTTCTCCCACCGAACTCTCTCAAATGAGAAAGACCACCAATCGAAATCTTTGACAGTTACTTGTGGAACAGTACGTAGCAAACAGTAACAAACAATACTTAACCTTCAAGACTTACTAGGTGGAACAGGCAAACTGGTCCTCAAGAATGTCGAGGGTATCACTGTGTAATTTGTCCCGTCAGGTGCCTGCATTCCAACTTCTAAGTGATCATTTTGATGATCATCTTTCATTCTAGTTTCCATGTAATAATATTTTCCCTTCTTCAGAGAAACAGGAAGTGATATTTGGCCGCTATACCTGTATAGATTCATACATATAAGGTTGATTATATTACTGGTTGTCCCCGATATGGTCCTTTATTTAATCCCGTCACTGAAACTAAAAGCTCACTCTGTATTAGCCTGTTTACAGCCGCCTACTTCCCTCAAACATAATAGGGGACAGAGTGGAGGGAGGCTAACTTTATACCCGCCTCTTCAGAGACTTAGAGGCTCTTAGATTAATATGATAACTAAAGAGAACATAAATTTATTCCTATCTTTGAGGCTTGAGGTTCAGGAATGAATTCCGTAAACTGCCGCTTAAAAGCACCTCCTCTCCTCCCGCTCACTCTGTATAAGTCTGTTTGCAGTCGCCTCCATCCCCGTCTAACAGAAGGGAGCTTTAGAAACGACGACGACAACGATGACGTCAGCAAAAACGTCGCTATCAAAGAGACTCCGCTCTTTTTCAGACTTTGTTGCGGTTTCTCCAACTCGTCCAACTCGTCCATGCCATTTTTCGGTGAATTTCCTTGGAATTGAATTTTTAGAGACCAGCACTAAGTTTAAAAAGGGGAAAGAGAAACTCGTGGTCGTAAGTTTGCGTCCTCCATAAAACGTTGCATAAAAAGAATTTCACCCCGTACTCGTGCAGTGAAAGCAACAAAATGTACAGATAGAGCGAGATGCACGTGCAGAGTTGCTGTTTTGCCTATTAACCTAGTACTGCCTCTTTGCCGTTCTCGTCGCTGTCGCTGTCGTCGTTGCTACGGCTCCATAGAATCGGGATTAGAGAGAGGAGGGAGAGGCCGTACACAGGCTAACCCGGTACTGGCGAGGTGCTTTTTATTCGCTTTTCTTGATCGGGAGCAAAAGTTTATTAAAGCGTCTTTTGGGTGATCCATATGTACTAACCTGTTAGGAGACTAAGGGGCTCGTAGATCAATTAAGACTAATGTTCGTCTCGTTTCGATATATCAAAATTTATTCCTGTCTCTTAAGATCCGGGGATGAGTAAATATGACTTTTTAATTTTTATCCTCTTAACACTAAGCTGTGTTCGGTTCGCTGTTTTCGGCCAAAAGAAACTGAAATCAATAACATGGTACGTTGCGCCCTTCAGTCCTCTAGTCTGATACTCCAGTAGACTATTCTCAGTCCCACATTTTTCCGTAAGGTGGAGATCGAGCGCTGACCGACAGGGGCAGCCATCTTGGTTTTAAGTGTATTGAAAGAGGACCAGAATCCTGGATTAAAGATTGCCTTCTCTGACTATCCTGCACAGTCTATTCTGTTTAAGGTGGGGCAAACATTTACAAAATATACTATTAATAGAAGCTTTTATCTCACCTGTCAAACTCATATGGAGCAGTTGGAAATCCTCCTGCTACGTAAGAAATCGTTGACTTTGAGTCAGGTTTCTCACTGGTACTAAGAAACAGCTGGCTTCCAGCGTTAGAAGCTGAGAAAAGAGTTATCAACTACGATCAGTAAAATTTTCTTTCGCAGCCGTTATTAGGAGGCTTAAGCAACTACGACAACGGCTGCAACGGAAACGTCAAAAACCAACTGATTTTATCACAGGCGGCCCAGACGTAGTGTGTATCAATATATTAATATTCACATGGACAAAATGGGATGAGTCGTCGAAACTCCCATGAACTAAAATTGTCCAAAAGTCAAACTATAACGAAACAAAGGTAAGATAACTTTAACTGAACGTCTCCTTCTTCTTCCTGGCCGGTTAAAGTGGCATTTTGTTGAGTTTTGCAATTGTAGGTTTTTTAGTGGATAGTACCTACGATTGTAAAACCCAAACAAAATGCCACTTTAACCGGCCAGGAGAAGGAGACGTTCAGTTAAAGGTATCTTAGCTTTGTTTGTTATATTTTGACTTTTGGACTATTCTAGTTCATGAGAGTTTCGACGACTCATCCCATTTTGTCCATGTGAATATTAATATATTGCTACACACTACGTCTGGACAGCCTGTGATTTTATGAGCAAAACGCGGGTACGTCGGCCTAGCCTCGATTAGCCTGCGTAGCATGGCGGTTTCGTCTAGCCGGGCGCACGAGCAACGAAGGCGCGAAATTCGCGCGCGAAGCGCGCGAGAACAAGCGGCGAAGCCGAGAAAAATAGAAACCAAGTTGCTCCCGCCCCAATCTCCTCGCGGTTTCTCTGCCCTCGCCCGCCCTTATTTACTTAGCGCGCCAAACCAAGACCGCCGTGCTACGCGGCTAAACCTCGATTTCCGCCGTTCTCCCGGGCTGGCCCATTTTTCGAAAGTCCCGGTAACTTATCGGGCCCTGAAAGCTGTTTGTGTTTACCGTATTTGCATCTGTTCAAGATCAAAGTTACAATAAAGGAGTCTTCATTACTTATCCCGTTGGGGGAGGGGGGGGGGGGGGCTCGGCAAAATCATGAGGGGGACAGAAACGTTTGAAGTGCTTCCTTTGGGGGAGGGGTTTGGGGGGATAGTTACTGTGTCAACATAGTTAGTGGGGGTAGATGTCAAACTTGTAATAACAATAACAATAATAATAATTATAATACTAATGTATTTTACAACACTTGAGCTTTTGAAGGCTGGAATCAAAGGTGAAGAGCTACTCTACCCAGACACATTGTCATATGGGTGTGCATATGTACTAAAGGAACACTAACTTGGCTGTCTCAAACTTTTGAGCTTTATAGATTTCATCAGTTTTCCTTAAAGGTTGAAGCCTGCTGTTTATAGGCGAGTAACTCTGGAAACCTGTGGTTTTAGCAGAGGTTGACACTGGTGATGCAGGACATAACAGATAGCGATTTTGACAGTGAATCAACCGACAATGAAAGTGAGCTTACAGACGTTACTATGCCCAGTCAGGAGATTATTAGGCTCCTAGCCCAGTACAGCTTCAAGCACCAAACCTGGAAGAAGAGTGAGGCCAAAACAATTCTTGAATAACACATCGTTTGAATTATTTATTTGCACTTATATAAAGAATAGGGGGATGCCCGAGGGGGCAGTTTTAAAGATATTGAAAGTGGATCAGTAGAAAATGCGCCCCTTCCCTTCAATCAAGGATAAATAATGAACACTTTTGAAAATGATACGATGAAAATATCAGTTGACGAAGAAAAGTTGGATAGTTTGTGAGCTACTATTCAAATTTGTTTTGTTAGCTGTTAGCTTCATTGTATAATTTTAAAAACTATTAGAACTTCGATCTTGAATGTAAACACGGCAAACGTGAAACGGCTTTCAGGGTCCGAAAAGTTACCGGAACTTTCGAAGAAACCAGCCTGCGAATACAGCCTTTCTCCTTGCTCCTCGCCGCTAAGGGCGTTAAACGGGCTCATTTGTCTTTGCAGGGAGGAGAGTGGGCTCATTTCCCGTACAGCGGCTGGTGAGCGTACAGTTCTGCACGTGCAACACACTTTTTCATACATTTCTTTGGCGCCCACTGCACGACTATGACCTTGAAACTTCCCAGTGCGACCTACGAATTTCTCTGTTTAAACCTAAATACAGTCTTTAAGAATTCAACTCCAGGAAAAATCACTCACATTTGACAAATTAAGCGGGTCTAACTATACGCTTGAAACAACAAACATTCATTTCTTAGCGACGTTTTCACCGAAGTCGTCGTTAAGGTTGCTGAAGCTCTCTCTTGGCTGGGAATTAGTTAGCCTGCAGAGCAGGCGGGTTTCTTTTAGTTTTTGTTTGTTTGTTTGTTTTTTCTTTCATTCAGAATTTTTCAGGCGAACGATAGCCTGTTCCAGGCGTTCAGATTGTGAGGAAGGGGCAAAGAAAAGTGAGCACGAAAAAACAGCGGGGCGAGGGTGGGGGTTAGGAGAGAACAAACCCTTCCCTCTTCATTTCCACTTCATTTCTTCTTCTTTTCTCTCTCCACTCTCCATTTTGCACGTCCACTCTCCACTATCTGAAAACTCCCTGAACGCCTGGAAGTCCCTGAAACGGGCTAAACGAGCCATCATGCTTGCCTTTGCTGAACATATATTTTCTTGATCACTCTAGTAATGAATTGTTAGCCTCTTAGTGGCGCCAATTCAGGAAGAAAGTAAAAAACTTTTCCTAAATCTAATCTTTTACCACAATAAGCACATATATGTGTAAAGAGAGAATAGAAGGGAATGACTAATTCCCTGAGGTAGTTAGAGACGAAACTAAACGAACAATTTCTTTCTCATATCCTTAAGTACGAATCGTCAAATGGACTTACAGAGCATAAAGTGGTAGATTCCGGTCTGCTGTGGAACAAAATACGTCCTTGCTCGAGCACCGAAATAATCAGCCCAACTCTGCGGTTGCTGGAAATCAGGAAGACATATTGTTTTCGATGGCAGCCTTGGATAACGAGGGTCCATGAGGAGGAATTTTACACGCTTGTAATCTATCCGATCCCATCTTTCCAAATAGATGCCGTTGGTAACTGAAATGGAAACAGTTTCACTGGAATGTTGCAAGTGAAATCTCTACCCTTTCATCTCCCTGAAGCCTCCCTGTATATACAGGGCGCGGCCCCCGGGCTCTTCTGGCGACTAAGAAGTCGGACGATAACGTCTAAAATGAGCCGTAAGCCAAGATTAGAGTGACAGAGATACGAGTAGAGTGTAGAGAGTAGACATTCGAGTCACAATTCTGACATTTTATGTGTAATCCTTCAGCTAAGTGAAAGGCTTCAGTAATATCTTCCATTGTATACGCTTAAAATCTATTCGGTCCCATCTTTCTAAATAGATGCCGTTGGTAACTGAAATGGAAACATTCTCACTGATATGTTGCAAATATTAATAAAACAAAAGTAAATTCGCGCGCTTTGCGTGTCAATTACCCCTATTTACCACTTGGTCCGTGTCACCCAGCTCTGTGAAAAAGCTGGGGTATGCTTACTGCAGTGGTAAATTGTATAAAACTTTTAAAGAAGTGTACCTTACAAGTGCAGACATTTTTTTAGAGATTGAGAGAGTGTCACAATGGCTACTGACACTTGGAAATTACAATTGTAAAAGATTTATTAAATAGAGCTCAGTAAATGCAACTCCGACGCTAATATAGTTTATTTTTTCTCATTGTTTTTTAGCCTGATGTCAAGCCTAAGCAAATGCGCAAACGTCATTCACTGAAATACTTTTTTCTGGTCACAACCTTTTGCATCTCAATTTATAATACTTATTTGATAGCCAAACTTCGTTGGAAAATCGATCTAGAAATAAACTGGTTTATGGAAACGCCACTGCATGGACACAAAGGAGGTGATCAGTCCGGGTTATGGGCTCCCAAAGAAAAAAACTTATCTAGAAAAGTACGGTTTTTGTTGTTATTGGCGCCCATGACGGTCAGAACAATTTTATCCTTTTTTTTCTTACTGTTTACGGTGTCATAAAAAATTGGTAAAGAAGGCTATCATCTCAAACAACTAGCTACTACGTTTCTTTTGTTCTTATAAGCAAGCCGGTATCGTGCATCAATAGCTCTATATACAGCACACACCGAGCCGTTTATCATTTGGGAATTGGGTTTATAAAAGTCCCATATATTTGAATTAGCAATTTTTCTTTCAAATCGAGGTGAATAGTGGCGGAATAAATCGCGGCGAGGTAAATATCAGCGATCATTCGAGACAACTGTCAGCCAGGACCTTCTCTCCTTCTGCAACATGCACGGCCGAACATCAGGAGCCCGAGCGAGGTGGGGCGGGGGGGGGGAGGGCTACTAGACAAAGCTTTATACAGGGAAAATACTCTCAGGGGTCCAACCCTTTACCCTTTTCTATACCATTTTTGACAGAAAAGGGACCTCTTTCGTATACCTTTTATTGACAACTATGGTACCCCTGCTACATACACGAAGCTTAACAGTCGGAGGTCGTGATTGATTGATACAGTATATCATTTATTAGTGAAGAAAAACTAGGGGAGGGGATGGGGGACTTATTACTTTCTTCCCCTGAAAAGGGGGCCCTGTTAGTGGGAGGGGGCTTATTTGAGAGGGGGGCTTAATAGAGGATTTACGGTAATTCCGTTCATGATATTACTTACGGTTGCATGGTGGTTTCCAGGAACCAAACGTTCGCCGCTTTCTAACCAGTCCATGTTCAGCCTCTAGGATCAGCACAAAAACACAATCACTCTTTTTAATCAAGCAAATAAACCCGTCTCTCATCCCGACCTCCCACAGCCGTTCGGATGTTCGCGAGAGAGACAAAAGATTATTTTAGAAGCATCCAAAAATGAACAAGGATATCTTTGCTCCGTTACTAAAACTCAGTCATTAGAAAGATTTTAGCTTACAGTCACGTTTACGACAAACGTGAATTTTCACCAGCTGACCAAGTTTTCTCTTTACCTGTTATAATCTGTACTTCAGATCTTCAGATAAGGGGGGAGGCCTAGTCATTCAGACCCAGAGATAAGGGAAGGGGGGCGCCAGTCTCAAAAAAATTTTTTTCGGCCCTTCGGGCCTCTGTTTCGTCTAAAAATAAGGGGGGCAAGGCCCGTGCCTTCCCGGCCCCTCCCCTGGATCCGCCACTGGGGTGATTCTGAATCTCTCCCATGGATCATACTTTTCCAACAGAAATTCGTTCGAGCCCTCTTAAAGAAATGCTTGGGGATATAACATGCCCCATTGTATGGTCTAAAAACCACCGTGGTTCAATAAGTTGAACTGACAAAACTGGGCTGAATCTTCCTGGCTATCCTTCTTTGAGATTTTTTGTACTTAATTCTGAAATGCTTTTTCTGTAATTTGAAACCTCAGTTTGTTAATAATAAATAGTGAAAAATAAGTGCGTTCGAAAGTTGAACCGCTCTTTCCTGCAGACATTGATCCTCTGTGGTCTAGATTTAACACAAATAAAGAATTAGATACATTTGGATTCAGACTGACGCGGGTAAAACCATTTCGAGATAGATTTATCTCTAGGTATGAACACTAGATCGGCTTCGACATTTACTGTTGTGTTATTATAAAAAGCACTATAGATACGATCGTTTAATTTCTTTATCGTTTTTGTATGTTTCCTAATCTTATTACGTTCATTTTAGTTGAAAGACTGGCATAGAATGTAACCATTGGATCGCGAGAACGAAAAACATCAACGAAATAATTACAATGGTGCTAAAAGCACTTAACGTACCTGTTGATACGTGCTGTTTTTCCCTTTGTTGGCGCCCTTTTGAAAACTGAAAAATCAAAGTGTATACTACGCAGTAAAGAACTGCAGTTAAATACTTCATTGCACGTCGCTAGTTCACAACTAAACAAGGACGTTTCACGATTTCCTATTTGCGATGGTTAAATTACTTTTTGTCAGCCAGACATTGAAGTAAGATGATCCACCTGCTGGACACCTACACGGCAGATTCATAGAAAATCACTACCAGCTATCAGGGGTTGTCAATGCAAATTGTCAGTTGAAAAAACAAATTAAAATAATAATAATAATAATAACAATAATAATAATAAAACGGTAGATTTGACTACCAGCTACTTCTGTGGTATTACAGTTGTTGAAGTGTGAAATACCTAGTAAAGTCCAGCCTCCCTTAATTTTTTACCCAAATAGGAAAAGAAAATGCAGAAAAAAAGAAGAGAAAGAAATATAAAACAAATAAACAAATATTGTATAAGATTAACATAAAAATCATTGCTTAGATGATTTCCCCCGTATAAAAGTAAAGTAACTTTCTGCTCTTATCATCGAAGGGATAAGATTCCATTTTCATTATTCCATTTTTCGGAAGGAAGCTAAACAAATGACAGTCAGCGAGCGTTGAGTTGAATATACTTCGAGTGGCTTGCGACTGCTTCTAGCTAGTACCGTGGTATTGGTAAAGTAATCATGTTGTTGAGTGCTTGGTACGTACAATGTTAGAAACTTTTGATTTTTCTTCTTTCTTTCAAAAATTCTATGAACAACAAACCCATCATTGGCGACACCCTAGGATTCCAGTCTTAATCTTGTCTCATAAATCTTGCTGCTCGGCTTTTGACCGCTCCAACCTTGTCTATGTGATTTTGCTGGTAGGTATCTCTTACACCAGAGGCAAATTCTAAATGAAGTCTAAAAAACAGATACATTGCGGCTAGTGGCTGACGTTACTAGTGTTCCAGAATGCTATAGCTAATTTTAGAGTTCCAATGCCTTTCACTGACGGGAAATAAAGTTACATGGTTAGTTGTTTTCTGCTTTAATTAGGGAGCTGATAACTCCGGCCGCTAAAGTGGGCATTCCTTGTCAAGCCTCTAGAGAAATCTTGCAAGAATTTAATAGGGTGAGAATTTTACTATGCAAAAATCTTTCTAGGTCTTTTAGTTGATAATGGTGTGAGTCCATTCCATTTGAAATGGTAAATTTTCCTTTCGTTCATTCCTATTGACAAAGGAAAATTTACCAATCGAAAATGCATCCATTTTCTGTTCGACAACTTATTCTGTCGAGTCAAGAACAAACCTGTTTATTCGTGCAATCGCACGAACAAGCAGTTTGTTTCAGAGCACCTTAAATCAACGTGCTGGAGAATTTCCTGCTAACTTTCTGATATATTATGAGACGCAATTTTATCGTTTGGGAACTTATATTATGTCAAGTCCACAAAGATTCAATCTTTCCACTCGTTAAATTCGAACGAGAGGACAATTTGTTGCAGAGCCCCTCATATCATTTAAAGATCTTTGAAGTCTCTCTAAATGAGTTGCATTGTTCGAACTCATTATGCGTTCATCGCTGCCGCGGCGATGACCGGCGGCAGACGAGTTGTGGGCTTCGAAAAATCCAAAGCAACGTGAGAAGTATCTTTATCCACGTTACCCGCGGGGTTGATCTCGAGACGAATGTAGAATAGGGCACGCCCTTCTCTTAGCCCTTTATACATTCTTTTGTGACAACTCCTTTTTCGCAGTTGACAATGATTTTCAATTTCTCTATTTATATATACAGCCCATACGAGTCGACAACTCGTTTTGTGGTCATCGCTGGGCAATTTCCAGCTCTCTTAAATGAGATGCATTTTTCCGTTCGACAAATAACGTCACTCTGCCGGATCTTCCATGCAAGTAGAAAACGATTCCATCCATTCATACTACACGTGCGAACCAACCATTTGTTAAATGGGCCCTTTACACTTGGCAATGACTTTTTCTATTCATACGCCTCGTATCGTGAGTCGACAGCCGTGTTGCGGGGCCCTTTAAACTTGACAGTTTCCTCCCACCGAACTCTTTCACGTGAGATACATTTTGCCGACCACCGATCGAAACCTGGCATTTATGGTGGCTGTTTAGGAGAAGTTCATTTGTATAGTTCTTTTACAGTTATTAGTGATTTGTTGGCTTCAAACAGTACATAACTTGCCAGACTTACTTGGTGGAACAGGCAAAGTGGTCCTCAAGAAGGCCGAGGGTATCACTGTGTAATTTTTGCCGTCAGGTGTCCGCATTCCAACTTCTAAGTGATCATTTTGATGATCGTCTTTCATTATAGTTTCCATGTAATAATATTTTCCCTTCTTCAGAGAAATAGGAAGTGATATTTGGCCGCTATACCTGTATAGATTCATACATATAAGGTTGATTATATTACTGGTTGTCCCCGATATGGTCCTTTATTTAATCCCGTCACCCAATCTGACCCTTTAAGCTTAATTGAATAACAGTAAAAATAAAACGTACGTTGATAAGCACTGCTCTAGATTGTTTCGGGGCGCTTTTTGTACTTGCTTCGGGTAAGTCTCTCCGTTTATAAGCCCTCCCTGTGCGGTACATGCTCAGTTGTTGTGCAGTGCATTCATTGAGAAATGTGCGATAGACTTATAGCCAAATTCGATGTATCGCGCTGCGCATTTTGCAAACTTCGAAGGATTTTGGGTTTTTCTGTTCCGTCAATCATCTTCGCGAACCTCTTAGGAGACACATGTTTACTTGTGATTGGTGCATTTCGATCCACTTTGTTTTTGTTTCTGTGATGGCCCTGTTTCGGGCAATGATCGACTAGTTTTCTTCGAAGATTTTCTGAACTTTCTCATTCTTGTCTCTTGCATTGGAAAAATAAAGCAATGTCTGTCTCCTGCCCTTGACTAAAATTTCATTCATCATCGCGATTTCCTTCGCTATTCTTCAGCAGTCTAAAGTCATTCTCAGTTTTGTTTTTGCCGGCCAAGCTGAGCGAGTGCGTTGCATTGTGATTTGCATTAACTCCACCCCACTCAAGAGAGTGACGGAACAGAAAAACCCATTCGAAGTTTGCAAACGCGTAGCGCGATACAACGAATTTGGCTATAATACACGACTACAAATTATAAACATTACAACAACTTAAACGAGCTCGGGCTCGAAAAGCTACGAGCCTGGTGGTAGAAGAAACAAGAACTCTTTGATATTTAGCCTGTACAGCCCCTGAAATGATCCGTCATGAAATGATCCCCAACCCTAAAATGATCCCCAAATCGACCCCGAAATGATCCCCATTTCTCTTCACGTCGACCCCGAAATGATCCCCATTTAATTTTAGGGATGGAATGATATCCTAGAACTATGGATCGTGCAAAATGCACAACATTATAGCTTAAGCTTCACTACAATAATCTTCACTTGCCAAACATGACATTAATCTGGGATTACACTTTGAACTGAATTAAACGAAAATATAAGTATCAAAAAATAAACAAAGTCGAGTATATTTTTAGGAACACCGTGAACTGCAACTGATAATATCAAGAAACATAACATTTTTTAAAATCATTACTTAGGTGATTATAGCCCGGGTTATAGAGAAAACTGCATAGATGTTAAATTCTAAGGCTGCGTGCAAACGGGCGTAACAACTCCCAACATTGTTGCGCCAACAATGTTGGGAGTTGTTGCGTTCGTGTTAGCAGTGGTGTGCAAACGGATGCAACAACTCCCAACAAGTTTGGGACCTGCAGTGCATCGTGGGAAGAATACAACCCATAAGTCTTTGTAATCCATGCGTAATGAGCGTGCGTGGCCCCAACAATGTTGGAAGAGCTGTGCAAACGGATCCAACATTGTTGTGCTACGCTTCGGCGATCACGGAACAAAAGAAATGTTGGGAGTTGTTGGCTGAAAAGTTTGACCGGTTTCAAACTTTGCGCAACAACACGCAACAACATCCAACAACACGCAACAGGGTGTGCAAACGGACGCAACATGTAACATCCAACAATGTTGAAAGTTGTTGGCCAGTAATGTTGCGTCCGTTTGCACCGGGCTTAAAAATGATGTTAAAACTGCATGCCTTGGGTATTGAATTTTAAAAATGGTGTTTTAACACTTTTTAAAATCTTAAAATGATCTTGAAGATGCAAAAGTATACATAAAGGCGATTAGATGACAAAAGCGCTAAAAAATCACAAACTGTAGCGAAATGTTTAATTAAGGAAAAAAACCACTGCAGATACCGTGTACGATCAATCTTGCTCAATGTCGGATCCAAAAAGATCGTGATCAGTCAAAATAGGTCAAATTGAAAACGTTACAGTCAAGAAGACTTTAGCAGGTTTCAGTCTAAGTCTTGGGTCGGTTTTGTAAGTGCGTCAGTGCGAAGAATGTCGGAAGCTCGTTGTATTTGGATCTTAAGAAAGGTTTTGTCGCAGCCGCGATTACACTTTTCACTCTACAGGTGAGACTCACCACATCAAATCTCATATCACTTGTGAAACTTTAAATGTTATCTATTTGATTCAATGTCGCCTGTGTAATCTACAATTTGGAGAAACTAAACGTCGCCTCAAAGACCGTTTTAATGAACACAGACGACCTATACTCAACCCTACTGGTAATTACATCCATACTGCAGTTTCAGAACATTTTCTAACCAGTAATCATTCCGACAATCATATGCTTTTGATTCCTATTGAAAAACTTAAAAATGGGCGTGATTCTTTCAGGAAAGCACGTAAAGCCCACCTTATCCATAAAGCTAAGACAATTGAACCTCTGGGCATCAATAAACGTGATGAACTGTAACTATATATAGTATATCTTTAATTTTTTTGTTATCTTGTCTTTTAAAGTAGCCACCATACCACGTCATATTATGTAATTTCCGGTCATAATTACTTCATATATATTTCTGTGAATTCGCGATATCTCAATAAACCTGATGAAGACTGGTATTGGCCAGTCGAAATATCGCAACTAAACTCTATTTCACTTTGTTTGATCAGTCGCTGCTAAAATCTTCTTGACTCAGACTCGTACCCAGTCGCTATTTAAGTGATTTTGGGATGAGAGAAGATTGGGGATTAGGTTGAGGCGCGCGCGGGGTCTCATGGGAAGGGTAGAAGGAAAAAATACTGTTCTTGACTGAAACGTTTTCAATTTGTAGCGAAATGTTAAACGCGATTTAAGAACGTAAACGCTGCAACAGATTTGTAATAATTCCGAGACGAAATACAAGTTCCATTCCAAGAATTAATTGGGGATCATTTCGGGGTCGGTATCATTTTGGGGTCGATTTGGGGAACATTTCAGGGTTGGGGATCATTTCGGGGTTGGGATCATTTTGGGGGCTGTACAAGCCCAGGGCTTATAACGGACTCTTTAGCGAGATACATTTCTTTGTTTTGTTTTGTTTTGTTTTCTTTGTTTTTCTTTTTAACATCCCAAGTCTCGAAGCTAAACATAAACTTAACCAACTTTTCAGTTAATATTCCTAACTCTATACTGTGTTTGATACGCTGTTTTCTGCAAAAAGCTAGAAACTGAAATCAATAACACGGCATGTTCATCCTCGAGTTTGTTTATAGATTGTTCCCAGTCCATTATTTTCTTTATATAAGATCGAGCTCGAGCACTGACCGTTACGTGCGGCAATCTTGGTCTCAAATAAGCCGAAAAGGAAGGGACGAAGGAAAACTTTTCTTTCGTCCCTTCACATGAGTTCTCGCCCGCCTCAACCTAACCCCAATTTTCTCACACCCCAGAAAGAGATAAATAGCGACTGGGTACGAGTCTACCGAAACCGCCGAGGATTCAAGTGGATTTTCCACAGCTCATTCACAGGTTAGAGTCGGTAATTCAAAAACCAAAGACGGCCACCTGTAACTATCCTGAACCCTCTAGTCTATCTAAGGTGGGTGAAACATTTTCAAAAAAAGACGCTATAACTGGAAAATTAATAGAACTTTTATCTCACCTGTCAAACTCAAATGGATATGTTGTAAATCCTCCATCTATGTTAGAAATCTTTGACTTTGAGTCAGGTTTCTCATTGGTACTAAGATACAGCTCGCTTCCAGCGTCAGAAGCTGGAAAAAAAGAGTTATGGTGTATGCATTGATTCCTAAGTTTCTTTTCTGTGTCACGGCTGGCTAGTTCATTGTGTTCATGATGTCAGTTGGTTGAATTATTACTTTTGAATACGGAGGTTAAGCATCAGGTTTACGTCAAACTACAAACGCAAATTCGTACCACGTGACCAACTTTCCTCTTTACTGGTCGTTTACTGTTCATTATTTCTACGCCCAAATTAGTAGTTTCGCGCAATTTTTTATTCATGAGAATTGCTTTTGAGCTCTTTTATCTACTCTTTTTCTATTTTGAGAAATTTTCAACTCGAACCTGACGTTTGCCGTTCGCCGTATACGTGAAGCTTAACTCTCTAATGACAAAATCACAAAGGGTTGCTTTACAAACAACAAAATGAACTTTGAAAAACAATTAGACTGAAAAGTTTTAGAAAAAAACGATAATTGCAATCCGTTACACTCTTCTTCAAGTTTGTCTATCCATGCCTCCTTTAGTAGTGGCGGATCCAGGAGAGGGGCACGGGGGGCCCAGGTCCCTTCCCCTTATTTTTTGGACCAAACTGTTTGCATTCACGGTCAAAATTTTAATAATTTTGAAAATGATAGAATGAACCAAGAGAGGATAAAGGGGACAGAGAAGGCATCCCCCATACACACCCTATTCCAAAGGTAATTCGTCTCGAGTTATTTTTAGAATCGGGATAAAGTTACCTCGCGCGCTGCGTGGATGTTTCGCGGAGGTTTCGCATGACTAAACGCCGTGCAAAACAGGTCGGGCGAAAGGCAATGAAAGCGTGAAGAGATCGAGAGCGTTTCTGAATATTGAAGCGAAATGAGTCGGCGTTCATCTGGGAAAATTGAATCGCTGCACTCTTTGACAACCCGTGAAATCAGTTGAATTCGAAGTTGTCGTAACCTCGGTGCTTTAATAAAATGAGAAATTTCGCCGCACTATTGAAACCGGTCGTTTGTATAATAAAGCAAGTAGGACGCCAAGTGTTATTTTTGTTGAATAATAAAAGACTAACAAAAGAATAAATATCAAACCAGAAATTGCTCTCTTCAAACTGTAAATTATAAATGATCCTGAGAGAATATTTAGTGAGTTAAGGATTTCCCTGCTGTACTGTTAGCTCTATACAAGCGAGGAAGGGCTTTAGTAGTTTTCGTCGACAAAACAAATAGCAATATCGCTCTCCGCGTCTTCCGCCATTTTTTTCTGCGTCAATTCGTGAAGGACGCGTGGCTCTGAGCGTGGGTCATCCACGTGGAACACATTCGCGCTACGTGATTGGCTGTTGTCTAATCCCCCTTGGGAACTATGGTCTTAAAAATAACTCGAGACGAATTACCTATGGAATAGGGTGTGTATGGGGGATGCCTTCTCTGTCCCTTTTATCCTCTCTTGAATGAACCTATCGGTTAGCGAAGCAAAATTGACCGGTTACTTTTGTGTGGTAGGTAATGTGCTACTATTCAACAGTAGGTTTCGATTTTCAAATTTGCCTTCGGACCCAAAAAGTTACCCCGCCTTTCGAGGGGTGAACGGGCCCCAGGAGCCAGTTTTCGGGCCCGAAGGCAAATTTTTTAAATCAAAACGAGTCAAACATGACAGAGGTAGTAATTTAAATATCAAAATATCCTTACAGAGCATGAAGTAGTAAATTCCAGTCTGCTGTGGAACAAAATACGTCCTTGCTCGAGCACCGAAATAATCAGCCCAACGCTGCGGTTGCTGAAATTCAGGAAGACATATTGTTTCCGATGGCAACCTTGGATAACGAGGGTCCATGACAAGGAATTTAACACGCTTGTAATCTATCCGGTCCCATCTTTCCAAATAGATGCCGTTGGTAACTGAAATGGAAAAAGTCTCACTGGAATGTTGCAAAATCTTTGGCTCTGAAGGTGCAGTGACTACCGTACAGGTTGTGGAAACGTCAGTCACTGTCAACAACAGTGGTTATTACTTGGTGTTACGGCGCACGAATTTATGCTAATTAGTAACAGTAGGGAGCTTAAGCAACGATTGACCAACAATCTTTGCCAGACGAAAATCTGCAGGCGGTAACATGATTGGCTTAAACCAACAAAGGAAATCGCACGCGTCCAGCCGCTCTTTCGGGGATGAGTGCGGGCTCATTTTCCCGAACAGCGGCTGGTAATCGAGCATAAGAAAAGTTTTACTCAAAGAGTTTTTCTCGCTAAAAAACTGAAAAACATTTCGGAAATGGAGTGGACTCTTTTCGTTTGTTTCACTGTCGATAAAGAAAACGGTAGAGAGCCGGCGAAACAACAGCGGAAAGGGATAAACAGAACGAGACGTAAGCTTTTGTTGTGCTTTTTGTCGGAGCTACTTTGCCTTTCATTTATGCTTAAGCTTATATTGAAACCCGCCATTTTACTTAAATTCACTCATTTTCAATTGTGCATTGAGAACAAACAGTTAAGATTACTTATAGTTCTTGGATTACCCCATATCCTCACCGTCATTAATGTTTTTAACAAACGTTTTTACTAAAAAGCTGATACTTCGTTTTCGTTGTCATTTTGCGGTAAGTGTGTGGCGGCAAATTTTAGCATTTTGAAAGATTTAAAATAAAAAGGCCGCCAAAATGATGAATGTCTCAGTATGTATATGTTGTGGTTCAATTTTATCCTTGGTTTAAATTTTATTTTCCTTTGTTTTTCGGTATGGTAATGTATGATAATGAGTTTGAAACAAAAGAAAATAAAATTTAAACCAAGGATAAAATTCGAACCACAACGCCTGTAATAAACACAATACCCCATGGAAAGTGCTTTGTACGGTATTTACGCACTCATTATTTTTGTATCAGAAATCTTACTCGTTCGCTGCGCTCACTCGTTCGATTTCTGATACGTCAACAACTCGTGCGTAAATACCGTACAAAGCACTTTCCATGAAGTATTCTCTATGTATAGTATAGTTATGAAGAAGATATCAAACAAATCTGGGAACACTAACCATGATATTTTTGGGTGATTTTTAGCGCAGGCATAACACTAAAATGTGAAAACGTTGGCCCAACCTTTTCAAGTTTCAATCGCCACGTCCATGTTCTGTCGCACTTTGTAATAAAATTGTCGCACTTTGTAATAACAGACCATCGCACTTTGTAATAAAATAAGCTGTCGCACTTTGTAATAAAGTTGAAATGGATGGTCGGAGGACAAGTAAAACCCAGTAATAAGCATCATCACCAACGACAACAACAATAACATTCCACTGAATTCGAACGGTTTTCAGCACCAATTTCTCAAGTGAGGGTGGAGGAAAGTGTTCACTTCAACTGCGACCTTCCGGCTTCAAGATCTTTGAAGGAAAGTACGACTCTGTCTATGCGGACGACCTTGAGACCGCAAGTTAGTGTCCATACGGCAGCGGATGTCCGTAGTGACGGGAGTTTGGAATTAAGCTGCTATCCGTATTATCGGGTTTTCTATAAAATTAAGGTGTCCTTGACTGTGTAAGCAAAATATTTTGATATATCTAGTTATCGCACTATTCATTTCCAAAATCTAGACATAACTTGATTGACACAATGACGTACGTAATTTGACGTCATAAAGAGTAGTTTAGTTATATTTTTGTTTTTTCTCTTGCAATCAAAACATTTTTATCAGACGTCGGATATTGCAGTAGGCTTCACTTTGGAACTGGGAAACAGCCTATTTGACTATTCATAGCCTTTGAATGTTTAGGTTTGGAATTCCACAATCAACTAAAAAGATTAAATATTTATTGTTTCCAGAGTTAGATTTAAGGGTCTTAATAAGGGAAATCCGCTGTCAAATGTATTTTCAAGCATGGAGTTGTGCCCATACAAGTATTAAATGTTATTTCAAATAATTGACGTTAACTTTGTCCCGTGCTCGTGACATGTTGATTACGTCATTTCTCATAACAATATGTACTATTTACCGAAGTGATGGTGAATGGTGGTGGATAATTACTGAGCTACAAAGTGGCCAGGTAGATATCTGCCAATTGCATTAACAGTGAGGGGAATGACCACTACAAAAAATAATTTTTGTTTTCAACCTGGTTTTCCCAGTTATGTACAGTCTATAAGTGTAGCTTACCTTTTCCGGATGCCTAAAGGTTACTGGTGTGTGAACGTACCTTAAATGGGATAAGATTGTGAAAATTATCTTCAGGATTATTCCCTTTACTAATTTCAACCAGACACTGGACAGCGATTTCAGATTTTGTGGTTTATGGCTTATAGAACAAGGAATATTACTGTTGGAGCGTGCTTGTTTCGCTTGATGGCTTATATAGCTTATATAACGAGGAATTAATACGGTCCGTATCAATCAAGCAAGTTACGATTCGTACGGATCGTACGAACCGACAACACACTGTGCCCCGATGTCATAATGAGATGCACGCTCCGTATGTGCTGAGAATACGGACCGTGAGCAACTCTGACGATTTGTATGGAGCGTACGATCCGTCAACTGCTCTTAGCATACGGACCGCTACGATTCGTACGGGCGTAAGAGATTGCGGTGATGCGGTTTTGCGTTATTTTTGGTGCGGTTTTGCGGTAATTTTTATTTTAACTCGCGGTATTGCGGTTTCAAAACACCAAGCGGTTTGCGGTTATTACAACCTGTAAGTCGCGGTTTTCGGTGAAAAAAAAAGTGTCTGCGGTGATAACACTCTTTAGTACGGTCGGCATCCGTGTTTTGTTTTACAACGCATCAGGGTTCATTATATCAGCTTACAATTTAACTCTGTGGTTTGCAATTACGGCCTTTTCCAGTTAATACTTAATGTGATTAACCGTTTTGGCCAATGATGCGTCGACTTCGTGAAATTCCATGCCGGATGTTAGCCCGGGGGGGTACTGCCATATATGGGCTATATAGGTATGTGCCGCTGTGAAGGGTATGGTTTTCAAGCAGTTTACTCTAGGATAGGGTTTCTAATCAGAACATTTGGGTCTAGAATAGGGTATCATTTTTCAGGAAACTGATCAGTTGGTTGAAGATTTTACCTAGACTAGGGAAACAGCTACTCTAGGATAGGGGGCATTTGGGGAGTTTACTCTAGTATAGGGTAGCAAAATTTAGCTGAACTAGCTCTGGTATAGGTTAAGGGTTCCAGGGTCCCAGCGGCACATCCCCACCCAGAAATTCCTAAAGTACCCTCACCGGGGATGTTAGCTCGTACAGCCGTACAGCCTCGTGTTCTCCTTGCTTTGATTCAATGCGCGACAATAGCAACTGAGGTCGTCGAGGTCGCAACTGAAAGCGAAGAGGACGTAGTAATTAATTGCGTGGCAATCTTCTATGAAGAAGGAAAGGAAGGGGAGACTTTCAGAAGAGCTGTACGTTTTAACAATCGTCTTCTCCACTGAACGTGAACTCTTTACGAGACAAGAAGGTCACAATTCCAGAAGAAACATTTATTCCGCGTTTCACAACTAGCACAGGTCGTCCCAAGTAATCAGTCACCCAATGTAAGACGTACAGGATCAGTGATAGAGTTTTTCAAAGTCAAGGGAGATATCAATACTCGTTCAAGTACATGACCAGCATACTTAGCATTTGGTTAGTAGTAACTAGAGTATAATAGTGTAGTACAATATATCGTTAGCGTTATGATGGTATGTTTAATACTAACGCACAATGTTATCAGAATATATCACAAGTCTTGCTGACGTCAGCTTTCATATTGTGGCCTACATGTACGCGCGGTTTCGGTATTCGGGAAAAAAATCCGATGCGGTTTTCGGTTTTTTGGCGTATTTCTGTGCGGTTTTGCGGTTTTCGGACCCCCCTTACGCCCCCCTCCGCTACGATTCGTACGGATTGTACGGACCGTACGAACCGTAACACACTGTGCTCTGATGTCATAATGAGATGCACGCTCCGTATGTCCTCAAAATACGGACCGTTAGCAACGCTAACGGTTTGTACGGAACGTACGATCCGTCAACTGCTCTTAACGGTCCGTAACAGTGCGACAGTATTGGACATGACTGTTATGAAGTCATGCTGTTGAATTTATCAGTTTATTGGCAAAAACCAATTCCATAATTTTTTCCTCAAAGCGAAAAATACTCAAATGGTAAGGTGTCCGACAAAATCAAGAAGTTGGCAAACACATTAAACAATAAGGTCATTCATTGTTAAAGAAGGATCTGGAACCTTTTCGTGGCCTAACCACAGATGTCAAGTTTACATTCAACTGTGCAAAGTCAATAACCGGGGTATTAACGGAAAATGTCCGCGTAAAAATATATCATCAGAATATGTTTGGGCCTTTAAGTGGTATGTTTGAATTACGATTAATCTCAAATCAAAAATGGGCAAATGCTTGGCTGGCACTGCGTTATATAGGTCTCGGATATTTTATCATCATACTAACATGGACATATTTTGGCAAAACAAGTAGCATAATTCAAAGCTCTAGGCAGAAACCAAAATTCCTTGTTTATGGAACTTGAGCATAAACGTTCTAGACTGAGATTTTTTTTAGTATCATTGTACTTAAGATTTGATTTTAGAGTTTGCAATTTTTTTTGCTTTTTGTTATCTTAGCTGGGCCACACTTTGCGATGTCGCATTTTCTGATTACAGTCAACTCTCGCCTTGCGGACACCCCGCTATAACGGACACCCCGATAATACGGACAGCAGATAAATTCCGGGCAAAAATAAATTAGAGACATTTGACTGAAATAAACTCCCGCTATTACGGACTCTCGCTACAGAGGACACTAACTTAAGGTCCCTCCAGTGTCCGCTATAAAGGGAGTTGACTGTATTGTGAATCTGTTTTGTTTCATGTCGGTTCTAGCGCATTCGAAATTTCCACAAAATTAGCAGTCATTGGGGCACAATGACGTAGGCAAATGATATAGTACATTATTAAAAACTGAATCATTTGATAATGCAATTCTAGATTTGATTGGCTTAGCCATTATTGTATATGAGCCATTATACTATGCTCTCCATATATGGTCCGTGTACGCGTGAGTTTAAAATTTGAAGCTGGCTGAGATTTTTTTTCGCGAAGGATAGAATGGCGCCTGAAGCAAATCGTTTTAATTCATTTCTTAGAATGCTACAAAAATGCAATTTCATCGGGGGAAAAAAACAAACAAACAAAAAAGTTACAAGAGCCTGCTTGAAAGTTTATCGAAAAACACATGAAAATAGATGGAACTAAAGTACCTTGACCAGCTACGAAAGAAGACAAGTGTTGTTTCTTCATGATTGCGAAGCCATTCGCCGAGTCACTCGCGTGCGACAACTTATATTTTATTACAAAGTGCGATGGTCTGTTATTACAAAGTGCGACAGCTTTTTTATTACAAAGTGCGACAGGTATTTCAAAGTGCGACGATTATTACAAAGTGCGACAGAACAGTCCATCCTTGTTATCGGTACTTAGACCACTTAAGCCATGAGTATCTAGTTAAATATGCATATTTTGCGTCAATGATCCTGAAAATTGAACTACAAATGTAGCTTAATGGCCTTAGCAATATGAGACATTTTAGAAGGTCAAATTTCCGTCACGTGACTGATAATTGAGAATTAACGGTCAAAATATTTACTTTGAAATGGGAAAAGGACAATGAAAGAGCAACAAGTTCTTTTAGGTACATTTCAGAGACTATTAAAAAGGTTCTTGAGAATTCGCCTTGTATGCGTGTTAACGTTTTATAGGAATCGGTAAATAAAGGCAAAAGGGTCACGTGACCCATTAATTAGTGAAATAGCTAATAGGATAAACAACATTTCCATTCATACAAGGCAGATTTACGATTTACATTGTTTATGTAACATTTTGGTAGTGAAAATTCCTAAGATCAAGGTTCGCAACCCTTCCCCCCGTTTAGGAAAACGTATTTTGTAACATCATTGACGAAGCAATATCACGTGTTATTTGAAATCACGTTTCACGTGTTTTGTTTTTTTGTTGAGCCACATTTTTAGTTCACTTTTCAAAATCATTGATGGAAGCAAACCGTTCTAAATAGCATTTAACAAAATGTGCATATTTAATTACGTTGTCATGCCTGAGGTTGTTGCGAAGATACGTTTTAGGTTTTTAAAGACAGCAAATAGCATTACGTAGCCCCTTTACAACAGTAAACGACGCCAATATAGTTTTAGGGGTGTCTCAATATTTTTAACCGTGATGTCGACAGCAAGTGTGCAAAAATAGCCTAACTTGGGCAGTGAAATGTGAAAAATTAAACTTTGGAAAATCGTTGGGAATTTATTAGATAAGCTTCAAAAATTGTCCATAAATGGAACGGTCACCTAGAAATTTTTAGTCGTCCTCAAGTAATAGAAAATTCTACGCAATATTTGCTTCTCCGAACAGATGTTTTACAGAAAACAATCTTTGGACACCCCTGTTGACTATTAAAAAAGAAAGGTGAACACCCTTTGAGTCGCTTTTAGCGTTCGAAAGCTGATTCGGATGCTTGCATTAAAAATATATTTTAAAAGAAAACGTTTGAAAAAATTTGAGCTGTGCAGATGTCGAAATAGCAACCGACAGGACTTATATTTATATAGTTAAGACCTTATAAAAAAAAACCCGAAGAAACAATGTTTCCCGTTTGTAAAATGGAAATGAAGGACGAATATCACTTTTTAACTGTATGCCACGCTTACCTAGATTTAAGAAACGTTCTACTCGATAGCTTGAAAAATGAATATCTTATAAGAATGAACAAAATGTTACCAAATGAAATATTCATGTTTTCCCTAACGAGAAGCCTAAACCCCTAAAATTGATAGCGAAGCGAATGCTTTAAAATAACGAGAAAAATAGATCAAAATATGTATGTGTGTGTGTGTGTGTGTAACTATCGCTATTTGTAATAATTTGTTATGTATAAAAATGTTGGAAAACAGTCGATGTATCAGCTGGTATAAGACCCCTAATAAAATATTGTCTTGTCTTGTCTAGTCTAGTCGAACCTCCAAGTATGACCACTTCTCGTAAGCGACCACTTATCCAAAACACCAAACATTTCCCAGTCAAACCCTTTTAGTTGAAACCTCTCATAAAAGACCATCTCCAGTAAGCGCTGAGCTCTTTTGGGGGCTGACGGTTTTATAATTTTCTGTTGTTTTTAACCTCCTGTAAGCGACTACTTGATGCCATAGTTATTAGAGGAGACTGGTTATGAAAAGCGGCAAACATCAATGATAAAAACAACAGTGCTGCAGTTTATGTTAGAAGCACCCTGAAAGTGCACAATCCTTTGTTTTCTGTTGGCAAATTGTTACGGAATAAATTAATGCAACGTTTTTATTGGTCAATACAATCAAAATGATAGGAATTCTTTTGAAAGTTGTGCACTTTCAGGTCCACAAAAACATATAACAAAGGAGTCTGACGGGTTTCATAACCATTCCACTCAATTAACTATGTTGATGCGTAGTTTCAATGTTCTCTTTATGTGGCGCGACTCAGAGTAAACAAAAAACGTTTAGTGACTACACAGAATAGAATATCGTAACTGCTTGCTTGTAAAAAAGTCTCTTCGATCCATAAAATAGATGAGTCCGGACCTCTTCTTGGAAGAGACCACCTGTGATTTGATTCATGTAAACGACCACCTTCCGCAAGCGACCACTAAATTTTCGCATCTTGGGTGATCACATACGGGAGATTTGACCCCGCTATAATTATCACTCAATTAACACTCGGAAAAACGTTTACCAAGTTGTCAGCCTAGTCCCTAGGCGTTCTTGCCCCGTTGTCCCCGCGAGGACTAAGAAGGAGCGAGCGAGTCTCTCAGTCGGTGACGTCACAGCTGAAGGTAGAATCCAGGATTGACCAAGCCGAGACGGCCTAGGGACAAGGCTGCCAAGTTGTAAAATTGAAATTCATGATTTTACTTACGGTTGCAAGGTGGTTCCCAAGAACCAAATGAACGCCGCTTTCTAACCTGTTCATGTTCAGCCTCTAGGATTTACAAAAACCGATCACTCTTTAGTCTAGCCTGCAAATCTGCCCGTCTCTCATCGGCCCTCAAGCCTGTAAGTTCGCCTGAGACACAGGCGATTATTTCAGAAACACCCGGCAAAACTCAGCAAGGATACATACACTTTTTTCGTTAGTAAAACTCAGTCATTTGAGAGATTTAGAGTCGCGTTTCAGCAAACGACAAATGAGAATTCGAGCTGATGACCATGTTTTGCCTTCCTCAAAAAATAAGTATTTTTGCGTTAGTTTCATCCATAAGAATTGTATTGGGCAGTTTATATCTGCTCATTTCCTATTTCGAGAAATTCTCAACTTGAATCTGCCGTTTCAAAGTGCACTAAGCGATGGATACTATTTTGCCATCGGCAATTCGCTTGAACCCTCTATTAAATAAATGCTTGGGGATATACTTTTTTAATACTTTTTTTAAAATTTTAAGTTAGTTAATAATAAATAGTGAAATAGCACTCGAAAGTTGTATCTCTTTCAACAGCCCTTTCGTGCAGACATTGATCCTCTCTGATCTAGATTTAACACAAAAAAAGAATTAGATACATTTCAGCTGACATTTGGATTCAGACTTAAGCGGGTAAAAGTGGAAACAATTTCGATAATGGTTTATGCATAAGTGAACACTTTTACTGTCGTGTTATTTTGAGAAGCACTTAAGATATGATCGTTTAATTTATTTATCGTTTTTATACGTGTTCCTTATCCTATTAAGTTCATTTTAGTTAAAAGACTGGCACAGAACGTAAACATTGGATCGTGAGAACGAAAAACATCAACAAAATAATTACAATTGTGCTAAAACCACTTAACGTACCTGTTGATACGTGCTGATTTTCGCTTTCTTGGCGCCCTTTTGAAAATTGAAAAAGCAAAGTGTATACTGCGCAGTAAAGAACTGCCGTTAAATACTTCATCGCACGTCGCTGGCTCTCGACTCAACAAGGACGTTTAACGATATATTTTTTATGGTAAAATCACTCTTGTTTGACAGACAATGGAGTAAGATGTGCCACCTGCAGGGCACCCTCATCGCAGATTCATAGAAAAAATCACCTGACTATAGTTACCAGCTAGTAGATGTTGTCAAATCAGTCCGCTGAAAAAATAAAAATAATAAAATAACAATAATAATAATAATATTAATAATAATCATAACCAAAACAAAATTGTCAAATCTGATTGGCTATCAACTGCCCTGATTTCAGCCTTAATTGGACAGTTTAATAGGACAGTACGCGTCATGCCTAAGTAATTGGACAGTACGCGCCATCACGCGCGCGCTTAAATGGCTTTTTTTTCACTGCTAGCAAAACAAAATTTCGAATTTCTTGTGTTTTGATTTAAAAAATAGCCTATTATATTACAAATTTTGTTAAAGTTATGGTTAATTGGTAACAGAACTTCGTGTCGTCCAACTCGGTCTGTAATCATACTCGTGATTAAACAAATCGGACTCCCGCTACGCGGTCGTCCGATTTTGTCTCGTATGACCGACAACATGACAAACTTAAGGTGTTTCGATACAGTTTTTCAGAGGCCATACCGATATTCTTCACTGCAATCCCCTTAAAAGTCTTTTTTTCCTTGTCCGATCGCTATAAAATTTTCACCAGTGATTGGCTATGGATTGAATTTGTGAAAATGTGGTTTTAAGTAAAATCGATATTACTATGACAACACTAAACAAAATAATTTGATATTGATAAAAGCCGAATTTTGTATGATCTAGACCAGCTACTGAAAATCCAGCACTAGGAACTTAAAGTTTGGTGTTTAGATCGCAAGAACGAAAATACACCAAAATTCCCTGGCATCGAAATATGATATTAAGCAGCATTCTGACGCTACTTAAGAATAATTTGAGTCATTTATAACGTGTTTTTTTTTTTTTAATAACCTATCACGGCTATTGAAAATTTAAGGTTTGAAATATATTTCCGTTTTAGTCGAATTCAAACATACAGAATTTTTTACTTCTTACGGAGGTTATTTGCTAAACACCAAACTTTAAGTTCCTTGTGTTGGATTTTCAGTAGCAGGTCTAGATCGCGCAAAATTAGGCGTTTATCAATTTCAATATTTTTTGTTTATTGTTGTCATAGTAATATCGAATTTACTAAAACCTACATTTTGACAAATTTCAAATTATAGTCAATCATTGGTGAAAATTTTGTAGCGATCAGACAAGGATAAATTCACTTTTAAAGCGATTGGAAAATATCGGTATGGCTTCTGAAAAACTACATCGAAACACCTCAATTTTATTTCTTAGTTTTATGCTAATCCGGCATTTCACAACCTTTCTCTCGGTTGACCCATCATAGCTGTATTCTTATTGTAATTATGGTTTGTAGATATTCATTTTCAGGATATTTTATAATTGTAAAATAGTTTGTACCCTTTTTAGTCTTATTCATATATATATTTATAGTTCTTTTTCTTAAACGATATGTATTTTTGGTTACTTAATTTTTGTTTTTATAATTTTAGTTTGAGGGCCATTAGTTATTCAGTTGAAGTACTGTCCCGTGTTACCCTCGTTAAATAAAGTTGATTAGTATGTGTAATCAAATGGTGACGAGTGAAATTAGGGAATAATCTCACGCGCGTTTTGTCCAAATCTTAATAATTTCCCGAGCCTTTAGGCAAGGGAAATTATTAGGATTTGGACAAAACGCAAGTGCAATTATTCCCTAATTTCACGAGTATACCATTTGATTACCTATTAATATCATGGGTGACGAATTACGTTAGAAATCTTGGATTTTTGGCATGTTTATCCTGGGTCGTATCGATCGAGAACTCCACTCTCTCAAATGTTTAGACCTTAAATTTGGCTTACAAAGTTCAGAATTTTTCAGACTATTTCGGCAAAATACCTGTTAGAATCCTTCTTGATGTTCTCTTGTGTGTTCCGGTTTTCTAAAGCGTCTTTTTGTGCCCTGACATCTTCATTCACGGCATTTTCAAACTTCGTCGCCATCTTGACTCTGAGATGTACGGAAGGTTGTCATGGCAATTTTGTAATTTCACATGAGAAATTACAAATTAACGCTGAAAATTCGCGCCAAAATTAAGGAGTAATTCGTCACCTATGATATTATTATAATTATTAAATGCCTGACAAATGCCCAAGCGGAAGGAGGGGGGAAGGCACTCTTGGAATTGACTGAGCCATTAATTCCCAGCAAGAAAAAACAATCTCTCCTAATCGCAAACATTAGTTCACGCAAGACAGAAAAAATCACCAATCTGCAAAAACAAACTCGCACAAAAATTCTGTGCCACACGGTAGGGTAAGTTTTAGCCTCATGATCTTCCAAAACTGTTTTCTTGTCCCTTCCAAGAAAGTTTTCCTTAGGTAGTTGTATTCCGGATTCCGAATTTCACTATTCCAGATTCTCCCTGTAGCTTACTAACAAATCCTCGACTTGCATTCAATTTCGAGATCAATTCGTTACGATACATGCTAAAAGAAGTTAAAATAGATCTTACCCTAATTGTCTTGAAACCGTCAGTTAACAACTGGCGCTCCTTTTCCTCTTTCTACACTCCTCTTCGGTCGAAAACGTTTCACACAGCTCGTCTACAGCTTAAAGGTAAGTCTGTTGACGTCCTCTTCTTTCTCTGTTCTCTCGGCCACTTGCGCCCTCAACACCTTCACACCGTGGCTTGTAATAACAAGAAGTAAAGGTCCGAAAGAGAGATTTCTTGACCACGATCTCCCGCGGACATGGCAGCAAAACAACAAAAACTCGAAATTCCCGCCTCCTGCTCCGAAATGTGACAAAATTTTCTCACATGAAAGAAACGCGGACTTTGAGGTCATGTGATCTTGTTCTTTTGTCTCACTCGTGATGTCTTGCGTATCTTTTGCTTCGCGGCCTCGCGGTAGAGAAAAGCCTCTACATGCATTTTGCATGCCTTGAGTTTGCTTCAGAAACAACGACGATTACGACAGACCTCAAATAAGTCTTATCGTATTCAGAATTTGCTGAACTGAGATTACTGAGAAGTCAATTTCAGTTGTAATATTCTCAGACACCGGTTTCTTGGCCAAGTTCTTGCTGATAAGATAATCAAAATAAAGCTGAGGGAATTCTTGGCGGGAAATGTTTGGACCCGAATAAAACACGGCGGTCAACGGCCTGTTTACACGTTGCTGTTAACAATAGTAAAATGAGGTTCAAAACGCACCCTTGAATTCTTGGGTTGCACGTGACGTCACCAAAAATCAAACTAAGAAACTATCGATTCTTCTGAGTTTCTACTTTCACTAGGTATTACAGTACCTAAACACCATTACATAAAAAAATTTTTGGTTCGAAAGGGTTCTTCGTTTTGCGAGAGAGGACGCTTGAATTTCCAGGCTTCTGCGTGACGCGGCATTTAGCTGGCGGCAGGGAAAGCTCTTACGTGGGTTAAAAACATTACCGATTTTGGGAGATTTTGCAATCTAAACATTCCTTGTCTCAGAATAAATATTACTGTAATCTTTATGAGTTCCTCAAGCGAAGAATTCACGCATTAGTAGGAAAACTCAAAAACAGATGTTTCTGTTGGTATCCGGCGGCCATATTGGTGTTCCTGAAAGGGACACCAACATGGCGTTTCCATACAAAGCTTTATAAATTTAGGTAAACCGTTTTTCCCAATATCTCGCATTTGAAATATTTCACAGACCTGATTCTTGGCAGGGGTTTTTGTATATTTATCTTTTTTCATTTCCCAGATTCTAGTCCTTCTGTATTGCATGGTTTGCATTTTTATTTTTCATTGCGTGACAGTGCAAGCCAAGAATAGCGTTTGCCAGGGGCTAGAAAACGTGAAATGAACGGCATGTTTTCCTGGTGTTACCGCCGGTGAATGTTAAGTTTTCCCGCGAGTTTTCCTTGTGTTACCCAAAGTCGGGAAAGGATTCAGGAACGTGATATTAGGGAATTTAAGAACCACGACGACGGCTTGGTCGACGACGACCGGAAGTGAGTTACACTGTACTGCGCAAGCGCTACTAGTAAATTTCGTCGTCGTGGTGTCGTCGACGACGCCAAACAAAGTAGAATCACGTCGTCCTGCAATCCACAAGCTTCGGCAGGTATAAATCCACTATTTTAAGCGATTTTTGAAGGCCTTTGCATTTTCTTGTCCTCCTAAATCCAGGTATCGTTCCTTTTTTCTGCTAACAAGCGATGTTGATTGAAAATTCGACTAATAAATTGATTTTACTTTGAAGAATGACAACAGCTGAGGAGGCTGATCGAGCGAACTCGTAAGTGAATTGTGATAAATTTATTTGTACGTATTTAGGTAAGGCAAATCATATATCTTTAATATAGAGGAAATAAACTTTATATGGAAAACAGCTATCACATCAGAATGTCTCTTTTTCGAAATCTAAACTCTGACAGACACTCGGACTCGGTCATCTCATTCAAGTTGAAAGTTGAATAATTTTGTACGGAAAGTAGGTGTATTTCCACTCGAAAAGGTCAGACAACTCAAAAAATTTTTCATCGTCAATGAAATTAGACGTACGGCTTGAACAAATAAGATCTTGCATTGTTTTGAAAGAAGCCATTGCGAAAAACTTTGTTGCGAACGAACATCACAGTTTTACATCTGTGTTTACATTCAGTGTCGCCGTCGTCGACCTACCGACCGACCGCATCTTAACTTTCCTTTTTCCCGCCGAAACGGACGTTCTCGTTCCAGTCTTTTCCCAGTCAACGGACGTCGTCGTCGTGAACTTCGTCGTGGTTCTTAAGTTCCCTATTTTCACGACATTAACCGTTTGGTAAAATTTCCGGTTAACGAGAGAAAACGAGCTGTTCAATCCCGTTTTCCATGTGCTGGATAACGTGACATGAACAGCATATTTTCCCTCTGTTAAGTGATGGTGAATGCCAAGTTGTCTTTTCCGAAGTGGAAAAACGAGTCACGAACGCGATATTTTCCTTACATTAACCGTTTGGTAAAATGTCCGCTTAACGAGAGAAAGCGCACTGTTCAACCACATTTTCCGTGTGCTGGAAAACGTGAAGTAAACAGCATATTTTCCTGGTGTTACTGCGCTTTTCACAAACATGCGAATTCTGAAGTTCAAAAGCCAACTGACGATTGCGTTTTTCGCTGCCGTCAATCATCTTAACGGACCTGTCAGGAAATAAAACTTTACTTTAACGGGTTCAAAAGGTCGTGGTTTGTGATTTGTGATTGGTGGATTTGGATCCGTTTTCAGGTGTGTTTCTGTGTTTCAAGGTTCGTTGCTTGTGCTCGTAATTATGATTGACGGCAGCGAAAAACGCAATTGTGAAGGCCGCTTTTGATTTTAGAGTTCGCATGTTTGTCAAAAGGGCAGTAACGGATTGTGAACGCCGAGTTTTCCTTGCGAATTCCGAAATGAGAAAACGGATCGTGAACGTGGCACGAATTGGACTCCACTCAGTCCTTTTACCATTACTAATAACTAAAAAATTTTATTAACATAGGACCAATACATTCCAATATCATAGACTAAAATTCTGATGACATAAAAATATTAAAAGGTCCTAAAACACTAATTTACAAGCTCACGCCATTAATAATAATAATAATAAAGACCTAGTACAAAGACCTAGAACTAGAAATACAGAGAATGTGGCATATGAAAACCGTAGTGATCCCTGTGGTTGTTAGCGCGCTTAGTACAGTGAAGAAGGGTATGATAGAAGACATCAAGAAAGTATCAGAGAGAGCTACTATGGCAGAGATTCAAAAGATCTGCATGCTGGGATCTGCACGAATCCTTAGAAAGGTGCTCAGTGTATGAACAGAATGATTGACTTGAGTGACTGACGCTCTAGGTGCATGGTTTGCGCCCGGCTGATGCACAAAAAGAATACCAGCAAAGACTGTGATAATAGAGAAAATAATAATAATAATAACAAAATGAATGATATCACCATTCTCTATGAGATGCCTATTCATACGGATAGAGAAATTTCTGCAAACCGTCCTGACATTGTCATCAAGAACAATAGGGATAAGAAATGCGCTCTCATTGATGTGGCTATACCCTCTGATAAAAATACCTCCACCAAGGTTTCCAAAAAACTTTCCAAGTATAAAGATCTGGAAATCGAAATTAGCCGAGAATGTGGCAGATAAAGACCGAAATAATTCCAGTGGTTGTAGGTGCGTTAGGGATTAAGAAAGGCTCAAAGAAGCTTGTTTTAGAGACATTCCAGGGAACGTTAACGTCTGGGAAATTCAAAAGACAACATTACTGGGAACGGCACATATTCTACGGAAGGTCCTATCCATCAAGTGACAATAATGACAAAGAAACCCTCAAGTGCTCCAGGTTCAAGGTTTGGACTGGGCCCTTGGAGAAGAAATACGGTCTTATGAACTGAACACTTAATAATAATAATAATAATAATAATAATAATAATAATAATAATAATAATAATAATAATAATAATAATAATAACGGTAGATTTAAGTGAGGTCGCTTGATCAGTGAGCTCTCCAGTTCTCTTCCCTCGCCCCTTAGTCAAGAGCTTGCAGGAAGCCAAGCTTGTGAGTATCTACAACGACGCATATAAAGCTGAAAAAGCCGGATAATGTAATCAAGGCCCTTGTCTAGCTGTTCATTAAGGTTTCTCTGCTGTTTTCTAGCCCGACCAAGGTCTAAGTAGTCTAATCACCAAGTGCAGGACAAAATGTACATGTGTCATCTACATTATGGAAGTTCCATTTTCTAGGACAAAGGCAAACTCATTTCTCTGTTGTTTGATCTTCGTCGCCCTCGTCGTCAACGTATTTGTCCAAGTCTCGCTTACAGCAGTGTATCGGGCAGGTGGGAGGGCATGGAACAGAATTAGGAGAACAGCTGCTTGGGCAAGCTTCAGATCAAAGATATGAAAAAATATAGGATATCAGGTAAAACACTCTTCTTTGCTGTTAAAAAGTTTACATAAGAGTCGAGATTGGCTATCTGATCTAATTATTATTTTACTATCCTTCACATAGGCTCGATTTCCGCCGTCTCCAGGGTCTGGACTTTGATCCTCCCCGAAGCTCTTTTGGGGAGATGAGTGAGGGCTCATTTTCCTGAGTATCGGTTGGTAATCGAACCAATCCTTCACAGATGTTATTTCTGATTAGTGCTGGCTTATACATAAAAATAAATAAATTTGAAGAACCATCTGAAATGTGACAATGATTCTTGGCCCCGGATGTTCAAAAGGTGGATACCGTTATCCAGTGGATAAATTTCTGTCCAGTACGAGATAACGCAATTGGTTTCCCTAATAGATATCCGCTGGATAGTGATTTATCCGGTTGATACCGCTGTCTAAACAACTGGGCAAGATCATTATTTGATCTTCCTTCCTGTATCAACTCAACATTTTCACATTGACTATAATGCACCTTGTTAACCCTGTAATGTTGTTAATCACGAGTTCATCACGTCACGTGATCCGTCAGTAAAAGTACCGAGTTACTCGAGACAAACAAGCATGACGTTGTTTTCTAGTTCACTCGGTCGATAGTACAAACCCATCAAATTTTGCATAACCATTGTTTCCAATTTCTCCTGGGTATTACTGGCGTACCAAGGAAAATCGAAGACAACGCCGAGTTATGCAAAAATTTGGGGAAGTAAATTAGGTGCATTATGGCCTAGGTGAAAATAGTGAAATTTAGGAAGAATAAGGCTTTGTCATGGGTGCTAAATACATAAAATAAAAGTGTATCATTACCATGTAGGTGGTCAGCCGTCTTGGATTTATAATAGTGGTAATGGTAATGAACCGACCCATTGTCTGAAAACAGTAAAAAAAAAAACCAATTTCTTTTTTATAAACTAAGAAAAATAAAATTATTGGATAAATCGTACGTAAGAGGAGGCTGCCAACGTATATTGCTGTCTAAAATTAAGTAACTTTGTTACGGTTTAGAAGGGCGAGGATTTATATTGTAAAATCAGTATTGAATTCGAAAGCTACGTCATTGAGTAATCCATCAGTTGCAATATCAAAAAATTATTAATTAATTGTCTTCAATTATAACAAAAAAGAAAGCTATTGAACTGCTTAGAACAGGGAAGGCAACTATCATAATTAACTTCCACGTTATAATTAAGTATACATACTGTCACTGTTATTATCAACTAAAAGAGCATAATTAGTTGTCTTTTCTTCAGAACTGATATCCATGCATTTCACATCGAAATAAACTCTCTAGTAAATTTCATAATGCAAATCAAGGGAAAAACAATTTATCAGTTACTATTTTTAACATCATCATCATCATCAACGTTATCATATTGTTACTATTAGCAAATGATTTACTTGCCTCTTGGCGTGGAAGGAGCACCCTGAATGGACGGACTATGTGGAGCATAAGCCGGCTGGGGTGCTGGTGCTGTGGACGGAGCCGGAGGAGATGGTGGCGCTAATGAAGGTTGGGACGGCGGAACCGGATACGCTGGCGCAGGAGGTAATGCAGGCGGAGGTGCAGCAGGAAGTGGTGGAGGAGGAAGAGGTGGTGACGGAGGAAGAGGTGGAGCTGCTGGAGCTGGTGGAGCAGCTGGCGGTGCATACTGTCCGGGAACAGATGAAGGGGGAGATGTGACCGGGGCTCCGGGGGGTGAACTTGAAGAGCCTTGTTCGGCTGTCACACTTACCGGGAAAAAATAATCACAGTTAGAAACCACTGGCCTTGAAATACTTGGTTCCCCATTTAACAAGTCTCCTCGATTTCCACCTGGGTCTTTAGCGTAGAAGGTCACGTGGCTGTGCAGTTCTGGTCGATCTATCAAAAGTTTCAGTTTAAAGCCAGATCCAGTGACGAGATATCCCTCGTGTTTTAGAGAAGAGTACAATGTAAAAGGAGAGCCAACCTTGTTGTCGAAGATTACCGCAACACAGTATGCTGTGATAAAAAGCAACAAGTTTATGGTGAACCATGGTCTGCCCCGGATACTGTCGGATACAGGAAAGTCCATCTTTAAACATTTCAGAGGCAATTATTTCAACGGAGTTACGTACATTATAGTAAGAGTCATAATGGGGGGTTTGCTCTGACGGTTAAAGGCTAAATAACAGTTACCTTCTTTTATTATTCCAACATGACGTCATTACCATACAGGAAAATTATACACATGCCACAGTTGGGGTCAGACGATTTACAGTCCACTGTTCTTCCGGGTCGACCGATGATGATGATTCAGCGAAATAATAATATTCTTTCTCACTCGTTTGTAAATAGGCCCTTGATGGCTAGCGTTAAAAAAATTTAGCTTTTTGAGGGTTGACGGTTACGTCCTCGGTCGTCTGACGGTTAACGCCAATATGACCCTTTTGAGGGGGTGCATTCACTGTGAATAGTGTCAGACTGTTTATCAAGTTGATCTGAATGCAATCTGTTTAAACTTTCTCCAATTATCCCCATCCGCACCCACTTTTAATTAATTTCTTTTTTTCTGTATTTTTAATAAAAGTTGAAAGCGGGGACAATATCCTTTGCGCGATAAATGGCTGCTTATTGGAAAGGTGAGTTTTGTGCGATTATTTGATGTTTCTTTCGGAAAGTTATAGCTTTAAATACCGTAATATGACCGAAGAGCCCCCCTTCCTATTTGAGCCATCCTCTCGACTCAAAAAATTTAAATAGGCGCTCATTTGACACCATATTTGTTTATCATCTCTCTTGTATACTCAAGGGTATGAGTAGGTGGCAGCAATTACTTCTTTTTTTGTATCAAAGGGAAGGGGGGATTTTTCACGGGAAAACTTGTATTTGAGGAAGTTACGTATATTCATTGTCTATCTCTTACGTTTGTTAGAGGGTTGAACAGCTGTTGAGGGTTGAACTCCATGTGATGAACTCGCTCCAGCAGCGGAGGCGCCGGGACCCGCTTGGCCCATACTCCCTTGTCCTGCCTGAGCTCCAGGCTGTGTTGGTCCCGCTGGGCAAACTGGTATACAGGTTGGTAGACCAAAAGGAGACGGTGGTTTATTCGAAACCAAATGAGGTGGATGAGGAAGAGGTTGTCCGCTTATTTCTGGAGTTTCCACTGGCCCAATAAAGTTTTTACAGTACCTGAACTTGTTGCCATTTTTTTTTAATGGGTTGAGTATAAAGGCACATCGTGGAAGAACGTCTGGGTTACCACTGTAAAAGTCTAGAGCAAGTTTACTTATTTTGTGAACTCCACGATCTTCAGCCCTACCTTCGTCGCAGATATACCAGTCTTTGTGCATCGAATTGAAGAGAAAATTGCGAGTGTACGTCACGACGTCGTAGACAAAAAAAGAACTGTCTTTATCTAGGGATTTAATAACAAATGAATATTAAAATGTTAAGACGGAATCCACCAGGAAATTGAGTAATCTTAATATTCAGTGGACAAAATCCTCGTACCAGAATAATTTAAAGAATATTGCAATCTTTTTTAAATGTTTTATTTCTTCCGTTTGTAATCATTTATTTATACTATTTTTACATTTCAAATTTCTTTCATATCACTAATTCAACGGTTTTTGTTTTCATATAGATGTACTTTTTTAGGTTCTCTTTTCTTCTAATTTAAATTTTCACCTATTATTATAGTATCATATCGCACACTATCGCTTGCTGGCCGATTTTTTCCAAAAAGAAAAAAAATAAAACAACCTCTGTGTACAGGCTAGCTATTCTTTATTTCAAATTTTAACGTCTTAGCTTTATCTTATCATTGTATGCAAGACCCTGAAGAAGAAGCCCGTGCCTTCATAAATATTGCTAAAAGAAATATATATATTCCCGACAGTAAAATCGGCATTGCCTCTTTTGTTTCTTGAAAGTTAGCATTCCAATTGAACTTCCCGCCAATCAGCTTACCTTCGACGGAATGCCGTCACGGATAAAAGGGCTAGGTTACTAAGCATGAAGAAAAGTGGCGGCTCGCGAAACTGAGTCTTTAAGTGTAGAGGAAAAACTTTCACTCTTAAAAACTTTCGCACGGTTTTCCAAATCCTAGCCTTATCTCAGTCCAAAACATTTTCTCATCCTTTTTTCAGAACTGGCCTCTGAAAGTTTTTCTCTGTTCGCCAATCTATTACCTTTTTCCTGGTGGGGGCAGTTATCCCATAAATTGGATAGGTGTGTGCCGTCTTAAACCCTGACCCTATTTATGGATCAGACAGACCAAAACTGATACCTTATTTAAGGCCCAAACCTGAAAAATGTGGCAATTCAAGGGAAAAACAAAAACTAAGAATTTAATGGAAACACACGAATCTTTAATTTCTTTAACTGCTTCCTTTCTCTCGAAAATAAAGTTTAGTTTTAACAGGTGATTTATTTTTCGTGCAGATGGGCATATACGCGATACGAACTTGAATTTTTAGCTCCTATAGCAACGGTACCCTTTCTAAGGATCACACCGAGAACCAAGGGAGGATAGACGAGCACAACGCAAACAAGGGTAAAAATAATGCCCTATTTAAGGATGGAAGCCCTAAAAATCCATATGGCCCATATATGGGTGTACCTCCCACGGTTACCTTGTTCAATTTTTATTATTAAGTATTTGACACTAGACGATCTTATTCATCTGAAAAAAAAAACGTTTATAGCTGAATAACTAATAAATTTATACGTTCTCGTGGTTCCATTTAAAACCGTATCCGTATTTAGATAGACCATAATGGGCAAAAGCTATACCCATTTTTGTGACAAATACTGTACCATTTGGGGCGGCACATGCCTCCATACCATAGCTTATATAAGGGAGCACCACACCCCGCGGCTTGGATCTAAAAGCAAAAGATTCTCATGTATACCTACCGAAAAGTTCCGTTCCGTCTCTCTTTTGGAGAATGAAGTGATAGTTCTTTTGGCGCAAGAAATATCCTGGCCGACATGCAGATTCAAAGGAAACTGTGTCTCTCGATGTGCTGGCTTCTTTTGACAAGGCAGGAATACGGGTAATAAATACCTGACAAAATTTATCTACATAGAATAAACCATTTTTTGATCTCCAGCAATCGTTGAGAACGGCATCTTCCTGGCTGTACGGTGCAACCATTGAATGAAAAGTATACATTCCATTTGCTACAACTAAGACAAAGAAATAATGAACAAATAATTTAGAAAGACATATTTAAGTATAATGAAAATAACAGAAAAGTACAAGAACAACAATAAACGAATCTTTATACAGGATAATCCTTTTTTATATTTCATTGCTTTAATAACTCTAAAAGGTAACAATTATGATAGATTAATCAATTTATTGCAACTTGCAAAATTTATTAATAGAAAACTATAAGTCATATGACTTCTACTAATTCAGATAATGCTGGTTATACTTATAGCAACAACAACAACAACACTAATTTATTTAACCTCGTTATCGTCTAAGAGTACAAGTGCTCGTTCAAAATACGAACGTGCATTTAATCTAAAATTATATAATAATACCTAGTATAAAAAAAATTAAACGTATAATGTATACTCTATGTATATAAAATGAATATAAAAAACTATAGAAATTACAAAAAATTTGAAAATATAAAAATTACAGCTGAATTGATCTTAGCTTAGACTTAAAAATATTAACATTATGGGCCAGCTTGACATCTTCTGGAAGTTTATTCCATAGTTGAGCGCAAGAAAGAATATTCGTTTGAGGTTTATCTTTTTTACTTTCACCCGCGGTTTTTGAGCCTTGTGCCGCTCAAAGGTGGAGAGGTAAAGATCAAAGCCCCCCAAAATATCAAAAACTTTGATAACCCAGTAAATGGATGAATGAAGGAATGAATGAATGAATGAAAGAATGAATACATGCATGAATGACTGACTGAATGAATGAATCAGAATGGATGGATGCATGCATGCATGCATGAATGCAAGGGTAGAAAGATGACTTCATCTCTTCTATGGTTTCAATTTATTGATAAAAGATGATACTTCAAAAGCAAATACAAACTTTTCAGATAACTATTCACTAACTATTGCCTCGTTATCTATCTTCAAAACTTACATTTGAACTCAGACATGAGATATTCTTAGTAATTTGATAGAATGATTTTAAACGTAAAAATGATCTTGTAAAAACAGCTACACCGTCTATCCAAACATTAGCGGTTTTTCCAAAGCAAAATTTAATTTGCTAGTATCGATAACATTATCTGACTTACTTTTCCTCGCTCCCCCGGCCCTCCAGACCAAATTAAGTGCCATTGATTGTGGATCTTCTCCTGGTTTTGGTATATACGTCACTTTGGCAGGTTTTATTGTGCCAGAGCTGGCTCCGCCTGTTCCAGCACTTCCAGTTCCAACGCCTACACTTGCAGCACCGGAAACCTGAGAGCCTCCTCCACCAGCAGCCGCTGCACCTCCTGCTGCAGCACCACCAGACGAGCTACTTCCTGTACCAGTGCTCCCAGTAGCCCCAGCACCTACAGCACCCCCTGATCCTCCGGCTCCAACGGCTCCCCCAGCAGCACCTGCCGCTGCACCTGTACTTCCTGCAGCTGCCGTAGCTCCACCACTACCAGTAGCTCCAGCCGTGCCACCTGTTCCAGCAGTTCCAGCCGAGCCTGCACTTCTGCCGGCTCCACCAGCCCCACCTACCCCGACAGTCCCTCCAGCCCAAGCATTCGCTGCTGCTCCTGCAGCTGCACTGGCTCCTGTCATTCCAGGTCCAGTGACTGAGACCACGTTACCATCCACTACGTTAATCTTATATTTATACCCGTCGTTACCATGAAGATTGTTTAACCCATCCTCCAGTGTTTTTGTCATCATTCTGATAGCTGCGTTTTCTCCTGCGGTTCCTCCAGCCCATGCTCCAGCTTGTACTCCTGCCATTGCACCAGCTTTAGCTCCTGCTTTTGCGCCTGTTTTCTTGGCCCATCTTTCGCCAAAAGATAGTCCAGCCTTCGCACCAGCTTCTGCGGCTACCTTAAGCAAAATGGCTTGGTAGGAGAAGTTTTGATCTGTTCATAAGCAAAAAAAGCAACTAATTTTACATCGAAATAAACAAAGTCAGTCTGCTTGAATACGCATGGATCTCTAGCGAGGTAGCCTGAAACACGAAGCGGCAATATATCGAGCTCACGGGTGTCCAGAGTTAGCTAGCAAAGACCGCGAGTAAACAAAACCTCGCAAAAAAAGCCATTTTAGCCGCCACGAAATGCTTTTGGCGATAAATTTCGACTGTGGAAGTACTTTAAACAGAAATGGAAGCGATTTAGGCCGTTAAATTCAAAATAAGACCGACATAAGAGAACATTTGTTTTGCGTCTTACTTAGCAGTCGAGTTTTGTCGTCGGTATATCGGCTCTACAGGGCATTTGTTCTTCGAATGCAAAAAAGGAATCCAAATTCGGCTCTCTACAGTCAAACCCCTGCTTTTTTTCCTGAAATACAACTTTGATACATGCTTGACGTTTAATACGGCTTGACCGGCTTTACACTGCGTTTTCCTCCGGCAATTTGTTTTCCCCTTGAGGCTCATATCTGGTTCATTAAGAAGCGTCTTGGTAAGCATGTACCTCACCTAGCAAGCAAGGGTTTCGAGTTTGAATTTTGGATAAATCTATCACTTCGTTAAGAACAATGTTGTTTTCACTTGAGGTTCTGGTTCATTACGTAGCGTTATGGTAAGTGCGTACCTTACCTAGCAAGTAAGGGTTTCGAATTTGAATCTTGGATAAACCTATCATTTCGTTAATTATTTGTTTATTTTGTTTATTTGTTTGTTTTCGTTAATTATTTGTTTGTTTTCTCGTTTTGTTCGATCGTGACTTTTGGAAGTTAACAGTGCTTCCAAATAGATCACACTCACACTTGTGACGTACAAGCCCGAAAAATATGTTTCTTGGCCACAATGAATGGATAAATAGCGCCCCAAAGTAGTGTTCGATTGATAAACTGGGCCGTTGAGAAGTTGTTAACTCCACGGAATCATACAAATGAAAAAACGCTTTAAATTCGACAGAGGAAAAATGCATCTCATTCGTCGTACGGATGAATCAAATCGTTGTCAACTAGGAATTAAAACACTAGAGATCGCAAGTTGTCAAAATAGACATAAATGTCCCCTCTCCTGATTTGACCAATGGTCAACTTGAATTTGTTTGCCTTTTTCATAAAAAAAACTTTTCTTCCATATTTCTTGTCCTGACAGCGGGAATACACAGCCGAGAGGATTAAGTCCGATTGTCAGATAAGGGAATCCAAGACAGTCTTGGATTGTCGATTCCAAGCTACGGATTCCGGATTCCAGGTACTGGATTCCGTATTCTTGTCAGTGGAACTGGGATTCCGGATTCCAATCGTTAGTAGGATTCCGAATTCCTAGACCAGTATTCCGGATTCTACAGAAAGTCAGGATTCCAGATTTCACAAGAAAACATTTCTGGATTCCGGATTTCACAGGCAAAAATTTCTGGGACCCCGGAATTCGGATTTCTTTACATGGGAAGAAAGAAATTTCCAGCGTATTGTCACAATAGGCTCTTAATGAAGTTGTCGATTCGAAGGATTCTAATATGCATTATTATTATAATAACAATATGCATTATTCCTTCGGACTTCGACAACTCATCCCGCTGAATCGAGAGAAATCTTCCTCCGAACCATTGTCTGCTCTCTGACATCTCAATCAGCCCACGCTGGGAGGTCACTGAGGCGCTGGACTTGTTATTTACAGATTTCAAGTCCCGCCCTGACCGCCAGTTTGATTTGTTCTCGGTAATCTCAAGTTCCAATTGTCGGCGGCCAAGCACATAAAATAGCCAACTGGCAATCACGAGGAGCCGCAAGCGGTGATATTTTTGCACGGCATCTGGCGGCACATCAAAGAATTTGGAATTGAAGGGCAAATTCCTAGAATATCTTCGCCAGTTAAGCTAGAGAAAAGGTGTCAAAAAACCTCAGGATCCTAAACAACACGTCAATCAAGATATCACTTGGACCTTTTCGCTAATGAAGAGCTATCACGCGGCTAAGCTTGAATTAGACATATATTGAAATAGGAACTCGTGTCAACAAAGTATCAGAAGTGAGTGGGAATCGCTCCTGGTTAAAAAACTGGTTCACAGGGATATGCATCTCTTCTAGTTAAGAGAAAGGAATCAGAGCTGCTTTTCATGCAGGAATAGGTTTTCTTCGGGCTATAACTACATCACTTCAGCTTATTTTACTCCTTGACATTGTCAAAGCGCATTTTGTAAAGATAACTTTTTCCGCTTTATGAGATTTTTTTATATTCTATTCCATTAATGTTCAACCTCCCTCAAAAAGCCAAATAATATAAGTGCTGTTGTTAAAAAAAGCGTTTTACCTGTTTTCGTGAATTCGCTACCCAAAGATCACTATGTTCAAAGGACAGGGCAAAATTTCTAGGAGAGAGGCATTAATTTTTTTTCCCACGACGTTACAAAGAGAAAATGCCGCAATTATTATTATTAATGTAACCATCAGGTATACTCTACCCACGAAGTTACGGACAGCAAATGCAGTAATTATTATTGTTAATGTAACCATCAGGTATGTTCTACCCACGAAGTTACAAAGAGAAAGTGTAATGATAATTATTAACGTAACCTTCAGGTATGTTCTACCCACGAGGTTACAGAGAGCAAATGCAGTGATTATTATTAACGTAACCTTCAGGCATGTTCTACCCACGAAGTTACAAAGAGAAAGTGCAATGATTATTATTAACGTAACCTTCAGGTATGTTCTACCCACGAGGTTACAGAGAGCAAATGCAGTGATTATTATTAATGTAACCTTCAGGTATGTTCTACCCACGAGGTTATAGAAAGCAAATGCAGTAAAAATTATTAGATTTTAGTGCAACTATCAGGTTGAGTTCCTCCATTAAAAGAGTTTTTTGCTAGGGTTAAACAAGTTTGGCTTTCATGAGTTTCAAGGTGCAAGAAATTATCAGTATAATTATAACACACAAACATTGTCTAATTTTTCGCACGTAGCCGGAATAAGCGAAGAAATGAAGCATATATAACGAAAAATCTATGATCTCCATATTAAGTAAATTATACCAAACGTTGCGAAAGAAATTATTGTTTGTATCCGTCTTATCCATCGTAAAAGCGATGAGTCATCGCATGACATTCGGTATATTAAACAGAGGTAATACTCACGGGTTTCACGAGTTGTATGCACTATTTTCGCCGAGAAACAAATTTAAACTTTAATTCTTACCTTACAGTAGTCCGTTCTTTTACCTTGCATTCGACAACAAATCTGTTAAAGGCGAACAAAGCGATTCCGACACTTTTCTTTATGATGAGTAGCAAGCCGCAGGAACTGAAGCCGCTTGACTGAAGTAAAATCCACCGATATGCACAGCATTCTCACTACAAATATAAGCAAACATCGCGGGGAAACAAAGACGAGGAGGAAAAAATGCCAGATCTTCGCCTCGGTAATGTATTCCAGCTACCATGCCGGCGTATCTCCAGAAGGTGGACTCGAAGTGGGACCTTGTGATTTTTTGCGCGCAAACTAATTTATTCTGGCGCGAAATGAAGATTAACAATATGTATACTGAAATCTAATCCACGACAAGAAGATTTTCACACTGTAGCGCGACATATTAAATGCCTATTTTTACAAGTACGCGGAAAAAGTGGTCCACTAGTTTAACTTTTTTAAGATGAATTTACTCCACAAAAGCAAAATGAAATGTTTTATCTCTATGTTGTTTACGTGCCTGATTAGAAGGCAGAAGTAAATTCATCATACAGACCCCATCAAAATGAAAGTACACGAATGAAACGGAATAAGTCTGGGACGGTTTAGTTTCTACTCAGCAACTTCTTTGCTTTTATAACAAAAATTTAATGTTGCAGTCTGTTTTAAACGTTGGCATATCAACGCGCACAGTCATTGAATGAAAACAACAGTCACGATCACGTTTTTCGAAACCGACCGGACGCGCGCGACCTACGACTGTTATGGTAAGCAATTATCCTGAAGGTGTTAATGTTCCCGTGACAGTCTTCGCACTGAAGGCGTAAATGGTAAACCGAACGGTCGCTTTGATCATCAGAAAGACCTGTCAACTTTGATGATTTAACTGATTAAATTACGGGACAGAAATTTTACTGCTTGCGGCTCCTCGTGATAATGGTTTGCCTCCCACCAATCAAGTATTTATCATCATCATCGTCATCATCATCACCATTTATCATTAAGGCCCCAGTTGTTCAAAAAGTGGATAACGCTATCCACTAGATAAATCTCTATCCACAGAATGGCGCAATTAGTTTCCCTTATACTTATCTGCTGGATAGTGAATTATCCGGTGGATAGCGCTATCCAACGTTTGAACAAGCCTGGCCAGGTTGACAGTATCGAAAAAGTTCATTGTCACTGACTTACGGGGTGGAACAGGCAAACTGGTCCTCAAGAATGCAGAGGGTATCACTGTGTAATTTGTCCCGTCAGGTGCCTGCATTCCAACTTCTAAGTGATCATCTTGGTGATCATCTTTCATTCTAGTTTCCATGTAATAATATTTGCCCTTTTGCAGACGAATAGGAAGAGCCTTTTGGTTACGATACCTGTATAGGTCCATACGTATAACGCTGATTAGATTATGTCTCTTATGCCTTCGATTTGGTTCTTTAATCCCGGGTAAAAGTCGGGATGTATAAATAAAAACCTGCATAAATTGACCCGCGGTCACTCAAGGGACGTTCGGGAAGAGGTGTGCCGCCATTTCACGACATTGTTTCAGACGTTTCAGACAAGAGACCTAATTTCATGACCCTCATCCGTTTCGTTTCCACACACAGAATAAAGTAATTTCTCAAACTAGCATCATGGAATTAGATTTTTTGAGAAACATTGTCGGTTAACACACATGTAGACCGATGTGCCAAAGAAGTATTGACTTATAATAAAGCACATAACGGAGTTCAAACTGCACCAGCGCGCATCAGACCTGATTATTTCAATTGTATACTATTTACTGTTTGCCGTGTTTAGTTCTGTGTTAGACAAAAATCATTCATTTCGCTACCCTGTTTAAGGTGGCTCGATACAGTTTTTCAGGGTCAATACCTCCCAAGTTTGAGCGTAAACTACGTCGCCATAAACAAAGATTTGGAAAAATTGACACCACAGTTGCATGATATGAAACTTGGAGACAATAACCCTGAATAATTGGAAAAATTGACACCACAGTTGTATTAGATAAAGATGAAAATTTGTTATTATAAGGGTTGCAATGACATCGGAGTTGTCATAGCAACGAAATGACGCCATTACCTATTTTGCTTGCAGCATGATTTCTCGGCACTGGAAACTGTTCTCCAGTGCCGAGAAACCATGCTGCAAGCAAAATAGGTAATGGCGTCATTTCGTTGCTGTGACAACTCCGATGTCATTGCAACCCTTATAATAACAAATTTTCATCTTTATCTAATACAACTGTGGTGTCAATTTTTCCAATTATTCAGGGTTATTGTCTCCAAGTTTCATATTTTCGTGCACAACAATACCTAGTATTTTTGCATATGTCAAATGCATTGTTAGTTACTGCTGTTCACGTGAAAATGAAAACAGTTCTCTGTTTTTTTCTTTGTTTACTGCGACGTAGTTTACGCTCAAACGTGGGAGGTATTGACCTTGAAAAACTATATCGAGCCACCTTAAGACAAGAGACCTTACTTAAGACCCTGGGTAGGGTAGACGAAGAACCACTTTGTGGATGTGCTACCTCCAAATCATTATTATTATTATTATTATTATTATTATTATTATTATTATTATTATTATTATTATTATTAATTTCGTTCCGTATACATTATCAAACCATTTTTTAAACAAACATCTTGGAATGAGACTTTTTGGAAAAAAAAAACATTCCCGTTGATACCATGTAGACCACTCATCGCCAACATTCACACCTTTTTAAAGGCTTTTTATCCTAAAAGACATCCTGTTCAAGACGCTAAATTTTGAAACTATATCCCCTGTTTAAGACTCAAGACCCTGAAACCATACCCTGTTCAGCGGCACATACCTGTCAAGGCCAAATAATCTTTCTTGCGCCCATTAATTCCAAGCGCGTTCTACGTTAAACATCTTTCAACTCACCTATCAAACTCATATGGTTTAGTTGGATGTCCTCCCGCAACCGACGCAATCATCGAAATGTGAACAGGTTTCTCATTGGTACTAATATAAAGCTCACTACCGGCATCTGATGCTGAGAGAAATTACGTGCACACGTTATACACCGAGCACGAAAAAATGGATTTGCACAACTTTTACTATATTTGCCATATATTTACTCCCCTGTATGTAAATATTTGCGACATATTTGCCTAGTCCCTATTGACTGAGAAGGCCATGGAGAACGCCGTACAGGGACTAGGGGAAAGTGTAAACGTGAAAATTCGTTGGTCGCTAGTAAAAAACCACTGGAAGGGGAGAGTAACGGTCTGCCAGTAAGATGAAGATAAGAGGGCGCTTGTCATTGTTAGAACCGGCCGACCAGACCGCTACAGTGGTAAAGAGAATCCCTAGGCTCTATTAATCAAGACTATTCAACCAAATCAACCTATTCATCAAGGGTATATTCGGCATTGGTAGGTTTTGGGAAAATTTCGAGAAAAACCTAGAATTTTTTAATTTCAAAATAACCAGTTCGATCGCGCGCCAGTTCTGACTTTCGGTAAGCGCATGTCTAATAATGACAATTCCATTGCGTAGCATTTTGATAACATTAGCCTGCAGAGCAGGCGCTTTATCAGCCATGCGAGGCAAACACGGCAAGTGCGCGAAGCGCAAAATGCTGCGTTCGACTCGCTTGGTTTATACAGCGCCTGTTATGCAGACTGGATAACATTTGCCTTTCTGGATCAAACCCCTTCATTGGTCAAAAACCCCAAGAATACGAATCAGTTTGGTTTGTTCAGTTGCACTGTTGAGTATTCACCGATCTACCGCCGCGCTTGTCTCCAAAGACTTTGATCAACCGTAACCCCATTGACCTTTGTCCCCCTTATCTCTTTTTTTCTGAAACTAAACTCCTCTTTCTTGCATGCCTTATTATGACTAAGGTACAAATTTTGAAATTCAAAATAAATGCCCTCACAAAGCATGAAGTAGTAAATTCCAGTCTGCGGTGGAACAAAATACGTCCTTGCTCGAGCACCGAAATAATCAGCCCAACTCTGCGGTTGCTGGAAATCAGGAAGACATATTGTTTTCGATGGCAGCCTTGGATAACGAGGGTCCGTGAGGAGGAATTTTACACGCTTGTAATCTATCCGATCCCATCTTTCCAAATAGATGCCGTTGGTAACTGAAATGAAAACAGTTTCACTGGAATGTTGCAAGTGAAATCTCTACCCTTTCATCTCCCTGAAGCCTCCCTGTATATACAGGGCGCGGCCCCCGGGCTCTTCTGGCGACTAAGAAGTCGGACGATAACGTCTAAAATGAGCCGTAAGCCAAGATTAGAGTGACAGAGATACGAGTAGAGTGTAGAGAGTAGACATTCGAGTCACAATTCTGACATTTTATGTGCAATCCTTCAGCTAAGTGAACGGCTTCAGTAATATCTTCCAAGGCCGAGTTGTTCAAAGCTGGGTTAAGATAACCCAGGGTTAGTGCAAGATTTGAATTCAGATTTGAAGGGATTGAAAGCATTTCAGATTTAATTCTTTTTGTCTACAAGTTGATGATTGGAAGCTCTAAATATAACAGAGAAAATTATCTGAGAAAAAGGCTTTTGAACACAACAAAGAGAAACCCGAGTTAAATGTAACCCCGGGTTAAGCGCTAATCGGCCTTCGAACAACTGGGCCCAGGGGTGTTTTGCTTTAATGTAATTTCACCTTCAGACAAGTCAGAAAACTGACTAACATATTAACTAGGGGTTTCAATTTGCAGGTAAGTGCTGGCGTCAGAGTCGGAAGAAAATACGGAGACTACAGTTTGAAAATAGAGAAGAAAAAGAAAGTAACTCCTGCGAATGAGGGTGGGTAAGCCTAAGTATTAAAAAGGAATAAATATGACATTTTTAGCATAAAAGGGGAGAGCCCTTCGAGTAAATTTCCAGAGTGCAAGCAGATGAAAAACGAGGCCTGAGTTTCAATGAATTGCCTTTTGATATATTTTATAGATTTCCTTATTTGCGAATGGAAGTATTCATCAAGGTCACGAACGGTTAAGTGGTGAATCCCGAGGAAGACAACAGATTTTAATGCGTTTGACTGCTCTTCTATCTCAACAATTTTTGCCCGTTCGCGAATGGCGTTGCGAAGGCATTGCTAATACATTTTCAGCAATAATCAAGGTCAATGGCCGAACGACGGTTTAATGTGGTGCTCGAGAAGATAAAAAGAAAACAATTGGACCCCACGGTAGCCTGCGTGGCAGGTGCTTGCGAACGCGACAGTCAAATAATTGTGCAGTTGAATGGTTAGCCATGAGGAGATAGCTTCAAAGAGCGATATACATTTTGAATCCAAGGTTCCAAGCTATTTCTTTCGCCTCATCGAACAAATGTAATTCAGTGGTAAAATCTTTATTTATCGGCTGAATTGTTTAACTCGACATGTACAGATTTTGACATAACGATCAGATTTAACGCCTCAACGGGCGAAAATAATACTTTGATTTGCATGTGCCGCAGCAGCTTTAGACGCAAGGCTGTGTTATCAGGTTAATGCTTCGCACCGTCCTGTCTTTTCTCACGAGACCAGCAAGCCAGATTCGGCGGTTAAATCCGAATGGAAGTATGTTTACCTGGCACTTCACTCCTGCTGAATGTACAGGGAAAAAACTATTTCCAAAAAGGAGGATTTGAATGATCGATATCTTCGCTCCTCCATATGTATTTGCGAATCAGCAAAAAGAGCAGCCAAACACATAATCCTCCTGTCTTCCACGAGATTCATAACTAAAACGCTCTGGATCGAGAAATTGATGAATACTTTATAGACATCTAGAAAATGAAAAAAGCAATTGTTTAACACACATCTCGCTTACTTCTCTGCTAGCAAAGGTCTCTCACGACGAGGCAAAAATTTTGGCCTCGTCGTGAGAGACCTCTGCCTGCACCCTGAAATCTATTCGAAGTCCAAGTGCGTTTTACGTGATGTCATCGTACAGGAGCGAATACCCCGGATAATAAGCAAAAGCAATCGACTGCGCATGCTTCTGATCTTGCATCCGACAAATTTTGGCTTTTTCCCGCTATTGTAGAGAATAGTGTGCTGGCTCGCTTAAGGCTCGTCAGCAATCAAAGACGTTACCAAGAAGAATTTTCGTTGTTTATAATTAACTTTATTACTCACTGTTACAGGATGGCTTCCAAGAACCAAATGCTCGCCGCTTTCTAAGCAGTTCACGTTTAGCTCCTAGAATTTTAAAAAAGGCACTCAAAGCTTAGTGATATTGTATAACGGATTTATTCTCCTACAGTGTGATCTCGAATTTTAGGCAGTTTAAGATATCACGAAGACGACAGTAACGAGAACTTAATGCCAAATTTCACTTTTTATGAAGAACGTAAACAAGCGAAGTCGAAATTTTCTCTCTCTCTCTGAAGTTGGATATAGTTTTTAGGAATTCAACTCCCGGAAAGTTTTTGCCTACATTTGACAAAGTAGGTGAGTTCTGGTCGGGATAATAATTGCGATGATGATTGGAAGCCGGAACGCAAATTCACCATTTTAAGCGTCGACCCACCCGACTGTCACCACCAGCTAACGTCGCCGTCCTCGGATTTTAAATTCGTTTTTAACGTACCTGGCAGGACTGAAATACATTTGGCTGACTGACGATTTTTTGGAAGTGCTAATCTCTTAAAAATAAACAGTCAGTGAGCAATTTCTGTCTTTACCATACGTCCATAATCATCAATGAATCGATCGAAAAGCTATTTCCAAAAAAAAGCGTTCGAGATCGCTTAATACGGAGTACTATTAGTTATAAACCCAATCAATCTGCCCGCCTTCAGTACGTTTTACCAATAATGTATTGGACTTAATTCCTCTGTTTCCTTTATTATGTGTTTTTTCTTTCATCAACAAGTGTTTTTTGTTCTTTATTTAGAGCTCAAGTTCGTTAATCTTGACTACTACAAAAACATGTGTTTAAAACTCTGAAAGCCTAATTTTGTCCAGACATTTAATACTATGACATTCATATCTGTGCGATTCAACGCAAAAAATAAACAGGTAAACAGGATTAGATACATCTAGGGTCAGAAAGAAGTGGTTATCACTTCGAGATGCGATCAAAGAATCGTGTTTGCCAAGTCAACTTTTCAGTTCAAAGTTGATATCAGGACAGTCGCCGCGGTTTGCCTTGTCATTCTACAATTAAGTAAAGACGTTTACGTGTTATTTTCTTATTCCATTTAGTTCTGTTTAGCTTCAGAATGGCCCTAAATGTAAACAATAAATAACGAGTTTTATCAACAAACAGCGACAATAAAATTTTTGCAGTGGTGCTAAAACCATTTAACGTACCTTTTGACTCGTGTCTTTTATCGCCTTGCTTGACCCCGTTTGAAAATTTACATAGTAAAGCATATGTTGCGCAGTAGAACACTGCTGAAGCGGTACACTTCATTGGACGTCGTTGTTTAGTGGCTGGTAAGGACGTTTCACTGTTACTTTTTGAAGGTTAAAGTCTCTTGTCTGACGAAAACTGAAGCAATATATGACCACCTGCAGAAGAACCTTAAGGCAACTATCAGAGAAATCAATTGAATACCAGCTTGCATGGGCAGTTGAAAATTAAAATTACCAGAGATTGCATTACTAGCATTGCAGCTGGTGGCGTTATTGCTGTTCCAGAATGCTTTGCCTACTGTCGTTTTAGAGTTCCAATGTCTTTCCAGGGGACATACAAAGAGAAAAAAGGGGTGAAAAACGTGGGAAGCTTTTAGCGAGCTGATACTTCCGATCGCTAAAAGTGGGCGTTCCCTGTCAAGGCTCTATAGATATCTAGTCTCCCCCGCAGACGTCCTTAGTGGGGCAGGAACGCACGACAAACCCCTAAGAACGTCTGCGTGGGAGGCTAATAGATATCTTGCAAGAATTTAATTAGATTATAATTTTACTATGAACAAATCTCTCTAGTTGTTCAGGTGATAATGGGCGTGAGTCCATTTTATCTGAATCGGTAAACTTTCCTTTCATTCCTGTTGATAAAAGAAAATTTACCAATCAAAAATGCATCCATTTTCTGTTCGACAACTTATTCTGTCGAGTTCGCCCCAAGTAAGAGAATCCAATCTTGGATTATGGATTCGTCCACGCCGTGGATTCCAGCCTCGTACCTAGGCCAGTTCTCGCTATCCGAGTTACCAGAGGAGGCTTGGAACCGAGTGCGATAGAGTCCTCGGCGAATTTCCCGACAAGCTTGACAGGTGACGTCACATCCGAAATCGCCGAGGACGACTGGGAACGAGGCTGCGTGGATTCCAGATTACAGATGCCGTATTCCGGATTCTTTATCAATGGTTAGAGGGATTCCGGATTCTAAAAGCTGTTTTCCGGATTTCAAACCCCGGGATTCCGGATTCCACAGCAAAAATTTGATGCAATCTGGATTCCAGAAGCAAAAATTTCCCCGATTCCGGAGGGGCCATGTCGAGTCAAAAACAAGCCACAGTCTATTCGTGCAGTCGCACGAACGGGAAGTTTGTCATAGAGCCCCATAAATCAACATGCTAGAAAATTTCATGCTGACTTTCTGAGACGCTATTTTGTCGTTTGGCAACTTATATCAAGTCCCCAAAGACTGTCCATTCGTAAAATTCAAACGGTAGGAACACTTCGCTGCAGTTGCAAAGCCCCTCATATCATTTAAAGATTTTTGAAGTCTCCAATAAAATCAATTTCCGTTTACTGACAACTCATTCTTCCAGTTTGACAATGATTTTGTCTACTTATGGAGCCGGTATGTAGGAGTCGACGACTCACTGTATGGTCTTTTATGCTTGGCAATTTCCAGCTCTCTTAAATGAGATGCACTTTTCCGTTTGACAAATTAAGTCACTCTGCCGAATTCTTCGGAGTAGAAAATGATTCTATCCATTCGTAAGACACGTACAAACCGACAATTTTTTGTAGGGCCCTTTACAATAGGCAATTTACAATTCTCTTAGATAAGATACATTTTTCGGTTCGAAATCTAATTCTTTCGAGTCGACAATTACTTTTTCTGTTCATCCTGGGCTCGTACCGTGAATAGACAACTATGTTGCAGGTCCCTGTAAGCTTGACAGTTTTCTCCCACCGAACTCTCTCAAATGAGAAAGACCACCAATCGAAATCTTTGACAGTTACTTGTGGAACAGTACGTAGCAAACAGTAACAAACAATACTTAATCTTCAAGACTTACTAGGTGGAACAGGCAAACTGGTCCTCAAGAATGTCGAGGGTATCACTGTGTAATTTGTCCCGTCAGGTGCCTGCATTCCAACTTCTAAGTGATCATTTTGATGATCATCTTTCATTCTAGTTTCCATGTAATAATATTTTCCCTTCTCCAGAGGAATAGGAAGAGATATTTGGTTCGCATACCTGTATAGATTCATACATATAAGGTTGATTATATTACTGGTTGTCCCCGATATGGTCCTTTATTTAATCCCGTCACTGAAACTAAAAGCTCACTCTGTATTAGCCTGTTTACAGCCGCCTACTTCCCTCAAACATAATAGGGGACAGAGTGGAGGGAGGCTAACTTTATACACGCCTCTTCAATGTACAGATAAAGCGAGATGCACGTGCAGAGTTGCTGTTTTGCCTATTAACCTAGTACTGCCTTTTTGCCGTTCTCGTCGCTGTCGCTGTCGTCGTTGCTACGGCTCCATAGAATCGGGATTAGAGAGAGGAGGGAGAGACCGTACACAGGCTAACCCGGTACTGGCGAGGTGCTTTTTATCCGCTTTTCTTGATCGGGAGCAAAAGTTTATTAAAGCGTCTTTTGGGTGATCCATATGTACTAACCTGTTAGGAGACCAAGGGGCTCGTAGATCAATTAAGACTAATGTTCGTCTCGTTTCGATATATCAAAATTTATTCCTGTCTCTTAAGATCCGGGGATGAGTAAATATGACTTTTTAATTTTTATCCTCTTAACACTAAGCTGTGTTCGGTTCGCTGTTTTCGGCCAAAAGAAACTGAAATCAATAACATGGTACGTTGCGCCCTTCAGTCCTTTAGTCTGATACTCCAGTAGACTATTCTCAGTCCCACATTTTTCCGTAAGGTGGAGATCGAGCGCTGACCGACAGGGGCAGCCATCTTGGTTTTAAGTGTATTGAAAGAGGACCAGAATCCTGGATTAAAGATTGCCTTCTCTGACTATCCTGCACAGTCTATTCTGTTTAAGGTGGGGCAAACATTTACAAAATATACTATTAATAGAAGCTTTTATCTCACCTGTCAAACTCATATGGAGCAGTTGGAAATCCTCCTGCTACGTAAGAAATCGTTGACTTTGAGTCAGGTTTCTCATTGGTACTAAGAAACAGCTGGCTTCCAGCGTTAGAAGCTGAGAAAAGAGTTATCAACTACGATCAGTAAAATTTTCTTTCGCAGCCGTTATTAGGAGGCTTAAGCAACTACGACAACGGCTGCAACGGGAACGTCAAAAACCAACTGATTTTATCACAGGCGGCCCAGACGTAGTGTGTATCAATATATTAATATTCACATGGACAAAATGGGATGAGTCGTCGAAACTCCCATGAACTAAAATTGTCCAAAAGTCAAACTATAACGAAACAAAGCTAAGATAACTTTAACTGAACGTCTCCTTCTTCTTCCTGGCCGGTTAAAGTGGCATTTTGTTGAGTTTTGCAATTGTAGGTTCTTTAGTGGATAGTACCTACGATTGTAAAACCCAAACAAAATGCCACTTTAACCGGCCAGGAGAAGGAGACGTTCAGTTAAAGGTATCTTAGCTTTGTTTTGTTATATTTTGACTTTTGGACTATTCTAGTTCATGAGAGTTTCGACGACTCATCCCATTTTGTCCATGTGAATATTAATATATTGCTACACACTACGTCTGGACAGCCTGTGATTTTATGAGCAAAACGCGGGTAAGTCGGCCTAGCCTCGATTAGCCTGCGTAGCATGGCGGTTTCGTCTAGCCGGGCGCACGAGCAACGAAGGCGCGAAATTCGCGCGCGAAGCGCGAGAACAAGCGGCGAGGCCGAGAAAAATAGAAACCAAGTTGCTCCCGCCCCAATCTCCTCGCGGTTTCTCTGCCCTCGCCCGCCCTTATTTACTTAGCGCGCCAAACCAAGACCGCCGTGCTACGCGGCTAAACCTCGATTTCCGCCGTTCTCCCGGGCTGGCCCATTTTTCGAAAGTCCCGGTAACTTATCGGGCCCTGAAAGCTGTTTGTGTTTCCCGTGTTTGCATCAGTTCAAGATCAAAGTTACAATAAAGGAGTCTTCATTACTTATCCCGTTGGGGGAGGGGGGGGGGGGGGGGCTCGGCAAAATCATGAGGGGAACAGAAACGTTTGAAGTGCTTCCTTTGGGGGAGGGGTTTGGGGGGATAGTTACTGTGTCAACATAGTTAGTGGGGGTAGATGTCAAACTTGTAATAACAATAATAATAATTATAATACTAATGTATTTTACAACACTTGAGATTTGAAGGCTGGAATCAAAGGTGAAGAGCTACTCTACCCAGACACATTGTCATATGGGTGTGCGTATGTGCTGAAGGAACACTAACTTGGCTGTCTCAATCTTTTGAGCTTTATAGATTTCATCAGTTTTCCTTAAAGGTTGAAGCCTGCTGTTTATAGGCGAGTAACTCTGGAAACCTGTGGTTTTAGCAGAGGTTGACACTGGTGATGCAGGACATAAGAGATAGCGATTTTGACAGTGAATCAACCGACAATGAAAGTGAGCTTACAGACGTTACTATGCCCAGTCAGGAGATTATTAGGCTCCTAGCCCAGTACAGCTTCAAGCAACAAATCTGGAAGAAGAGTGAGGCCAAAACAATTCTTGAATAACACATCGTTTGAATTATTTATTTGCACTTATATAAAGAATAGGGGGATGCCCGAGGGGGCAGTTTTAAAGATATTGAAAGTGGATCAGTAGAAAATGCGCCCCTTCCCTTCAATCAAGGATAAATAATGAACACTTTTGAAAATGATACGATGAAAATATCAGTTGACGAAGAAAAATTGGATAGTTTATGAGCTACTATTCAATTTTGTTTTGTTAGCTGTTAGCTTCATTGTATAATTTTAAAAACTATTAGAACTTCGATCTTGAATGTAAACACGGCAAACGTGAAACGGCTTTCAGGGTCCGAAAAGTTACCGGAACTTTCGAAGAAACCAGCCTGCGAATACAGCCTTTCTCCTTGCTCCTCGCCGCTAAGGGCGTTAAACGGGCTCATTTGTCTTTGCAGGGAGGAGAGTGGGCTCATTTCCCGTACAGCGGCTGGTGAGCGTACAGTTCTGCATGTGCAATACACTTTTTCATACATTTCTTTGGCGCCCACTGCACGACTATGACCTTGAAACTTCCCAGTGCGACCTACGAATTTCTCTGTTTAAACCTAAATACAGTCTTTAAGAATTCAACTCCAGGAAAAATCACTCACATTTGACAAATTAAGCGGGTCTAACTATACGCTTGAAACAACAAACATTCATTTCTTAGCGACGTTTTCACCGAAGTCGTCGTTAAGGTTGCTGAAGCTCTCTCTTGGCTGGGAATTAGTTAGCCTGCAGAGCAGGCGGGTTTTTTTAGTTTTTGTTTGTTTGTTTGTTTTTTCTTTCATTCAGAATTTTTCAGGCGAACGATAGCCTGTTCCAGGCGTTCAGATTGTGAGGAAGGGGCAAAGAAAAGTGAGCACGAAAAAACAGCGGGGCGAGGGTGGGGGTTAGGAGAGAACAAACCCTTCCCTCTTCATTTCCACTTCATTTCTTCTTCTTTTCTCTCTCCACTCTCCATTTTGCACGTCCACTCTCCACTATCTGAAAACTCCCTGAACGCCTGGAAGTCCCTGAAACGGGCTAAACGAGCCATCATGCTTGCCTTTGCAGAACATATATTTTCTTGATCACTCTAGTAATGAATTGTTAGCCTGTTAGTGGCGCCAATTCAGGAAGAAAGTAAAAAACTTTTACTAAATCTAATCTTACCACAATAAGCACATATATGTGTAAAGAGAGAATAGAAGGGAATGAGTAATTCCCTGAGGTAGTTAGAGACGAAACTAAACGAACAATTTCTTTCTCATATCCTTAAGTACGAATCGTCAAATGGACTTACAGAGCATAAAGTGGTAGATTCCGGTCTGCTGTGGAACAAAATACGTCCTTGCTCGAGCACCGAAATAATCAGCCCAATTCTGCGGTTGCTGGAAATCAGGAAGACATATTGTTTTCGATGGCAGCCTTGGATAACGAGGGTCCATGAGGAGGAATTGTATACGCTTATAATCTATTCGGTCCCATCTTTCTAAATAGATGCCGTTGGTAACTGAAATGGAAACATTCTCACTGATTTGTTGCAAATATTAATAAAACAAAAGTAAATTCGCGCGCTTTGCGTGTCAATTACCCCTATTTACTACTTGGTCCGGGTCACCCAGCTCTGTGAAAAAGCTGGGGTATGCTTACTGCAGTGGTAAATTGTATAAAACTTTTAAAGAAGTGTACCTTACAAGTGCAGACATTTTTTTAGAGATTGAGAGAGTGTCACAATGGCTACTGACACTTGGAAATTACAATTGTAAAAGATTTTTTAAATAGAGCTCAGTAAATGCAACTCCGACGCTAATATAGTTTGTTTTTTCTCATTGTTTTTTAGCCTGATGTCAAGCCTAAGCAAATGCGCAAACGTCATTCACTGAAATACTTTTTTCTGGTCACAACCTTTTGCATCTCAATTTATAATACTTATTTGATAGCCAAACTTCGTTGGAAAATCGATCTAGAAATAAACTGGTTTATGGAAACGCCACTGCATGGACACAAAGGAGGTGATCACTCCGGGTTATGGGCTCCCAAAGAAAAAAACTTATCTAGAAAATTACGGTTTTTGTTGTTATTGGCGCCCATGACGGTCAGAACAATTTTATCCTTTTTTTCTTACTGTTTACGGTGTCATAAAAAATTGGTAAAGAAGGCTATCATCTCAAACAACTAGCTACTACGTTTCTTTTGTTCTTATAAGCAAGCCGGTATCGTGCATCAATAGCTCTATATACAGCACACACCGAGCCGTTTATCATTTGGGAATTGGGTTTATAAAAGTCCCATATATTTGAATTAGCAATTTTTCTTTCAAATCGAGGTGAATAGTGGCGGAATAAATCGCGGCGAGGTAAATATCAGCGATCATTCGAGACAACTGTCAGCCAGGACCTTCTCTCCTTCTGCAACCTGCACGGCCGAACATCACGAGCCCGAGCGAGGTGAGGGGGGGGGGGGGGGGAGGGCTACTAGACAAAGCTTTATACAGGGAAAATACTCTCAGGGGTCCAACCCTTTACCCTTTTCTATACCATTTTTGACAGAAAAGGGACCCCTTTCGTATACCTTTTATTGACAACTATGGTACCCCTGCTACATACACGAAGCTTAACAGTCGGAGGTCGTGATTGATTGATACAGTATATCATTTATTAGTGAAGAACAACTAGGGGAGGGGATGGGGGACTTATTACTTTCTTTCCCTGAAAAGGGGGGCTTGTTAGTGGGAGGGGGCTTATTTGAGAGGGGGGCTTAATAGAGGATTTACGGTAATTCAGTTCATGATATTACTTACGGTTGCATGGTGGTTTCCAGGAACCAAACGTTCGCCGCTTTCTAACCAGTCCATGTTCAGCCTCTAGGATCAGCACAAAAACACAATCACTCTTTTTAATCAAGCAAATAAACCCGTGTCTCATCCCGACCTCCCACAGCCGTTCGGATGTTCGCGAGAGAGACAAAAGATTATTTTAGAAGCATCCAAAAACGAACAAGGATATCTTTGCTCCGTTACTAAAACTCAGTCATTAGAAAGATTTTAGCTTACAGTCACGTTTACGGCAAACGTGAATTTTCACCAGCTGACCAAGTTTTCTCTTTACTTGTTATAATCTGTACTTCAGATCTAGACCTTCAGATAAGGGGGGAGGCCCAGTCATTCAGATCCAGAGATAAGGGAAGGGGGGCGCCAGTCTCAAAAAAATTTTTTTCGGCCCTTCGGGCCTCTGTTTCGTCTAAAAGTAAGGGGGGCAAGGCCCGTGCCTTCCCGGCCCCTCCCCTGGATCCGCCACTGGGGTGATTCTGAATCTCTCCCATGGATCATACTTTCCCAACAGAAATTCGTTCGAGCCCTCTTAAAGAAATGCTTGGGGATATAACATGCCCCATTGTATGGTCTAAAAACCACCGTGGTTCAATAAGTTGAACTGACAAAACTGGGCTGAATCTTCCTGGCTATCCTTCTTTAAGAGTTTTTGTACTTAATTCTGAAATGCTTTTTTTGTAATTTGAAACCTCAGTTTGTTAATTATAAATAGTGAAAAATAAGTGCGTTCGAAAGTTGAACCGCTCTTTCCTGCAGACATTGATCCTCTGTGGTCTAGATTTAACACAAATAAAGAATTAGATACATTTGGATTCAGACTGACGCGGGTAAAACCATTTCGAGATAGATTTATCTCTAGGTATGAACACTAGATCGGCTTCGACATTTACTGTTGTGTTATTATAAAAAGTACTATAGATACGATCGTTTAATTTCTTTATCGTTTTTGTATGTTTCCTAATCTTATTACGTTCATTTTAGTTGAAAGACTGGCATAGAATGTAACCATTGGATCGCGAGAACGAAAAACATCAACGAAATAATTACAATGGTGCTAAAAGCACTTAACGTACCTGTTGATACGTGCTGTTTTTCCCTTTGTTGGCGCCCTTTTGAAAACTGAAAAATCAAAGTGTATACTACGCAGTAAAGAACTGCAGTTAAATACTTCATTGCACGTCGCTAGTTGACAACTAAACAGGGAAGTTACACGATTTTCTATTTGCGATGGTTAAATTACTTTTTGTCAGCCAGACATTGAAGTAAGATGATCCACCTGCTAGACACCTACACGGTAGATTCATAGAAAATCACTACCAGCTATCAGATGTTGTCAATGCAAATTGTCAGTTGAAAAAACAAATTAAAATAATAATAATAATGATAACAATAATAATAATAAAACGGTAGATTTGACTACCAGCTACTTCTGTGGTATTACAGTTGTTGAAGTGTGGGATACCTAGTAAAGTCCAGCCTCCCTTAATTTTTTACCCAAATAGGAAAAGAAAATGCAGAAAAAAAGAAGAGAAAGAAAAATAAAACAAATAAACAAATATTGTATAAGATTAACATAAAAATCATTGCTTAGATGATTTCCTCCGTACAAAAGTAAAGTAACTTTCTGCTCTTATCATCGAAGGGATAAGATTCCATTTTCATTATTCCATTTTTCGGAAGGAAGCTAAACAAATGATAGTCAGCGAGCGTTGAGTTGAATATACTTCGAGTGGCTTGCGACTGCTTCTAGCTAGTACCGTGGTATTGGTAAAGTAATCATGTTGTTGAGTGCTTGGTACGTACAATGTTAGAAACTTTTGATTTTTCTTCTTTCTTTCAAAAATTCTATGAACAACAAACCCATCATTGGCGACACCCTAGGATTCCAGTCTTAATCTTGTCTTATAAATCTTGCTGCTCGGCTTTTGACCGCTCCAACCTTGTCTATGTGATTTTGCTGGTAGGTATCTCTTACACCAGAGGCAAATTCTAAATGAAGTCTAAAAACACATACATTGCGGCTAGTGGCTGACGTTACTAGTGTTCCAGAATGCTATAACTAATTTTAGAGTTCCAATGCCTTTCACTGACGGAAATAAAGCTACATGGTTAGTTGTTTTCTGCTTTAATTAGGGAGCTGATAACTCCGGCCACTAAAGTGGGCGTTCCTTGTCAAGCCTCTAGAGAAATCTTGCAAGAATTTAATAGGGTGAGAATTTTACTATGCAAAAATCTTTCTAGGTCTTTTAGTTGATAATGGTGTGAGTCCATTCCATTTGAAATGGTAAATTTTCCTTTCGTTCATTCCTATTGACAAAGGAAAATTTCCCAATCGAAAATGCATCCATTTTCTGTTCGACAACTTATTCTGTCGAGTCAAAAACAAACCTGTTTATTCGTGCAATCGCACGAACAAGCAGTTTGTTTCAGAGCACCATCAACGTGCTGGAGAATTTCCTGCTAACTTTCTGATATATTATGTGACGCAATTTTATCGTTTGGGAACTTATATTATGTCAAGTCCACAAAGATTCAATCTTTCCACTCGTTAAATTCGAACGAGAGGACAATTTGTTGCAGAGCCCCTCATATCATTAAAAGATCTTTGAAGTCTCTCTAAATGAGTTGCATTGTTCGAACTCATTATGCGTTCATCGCTGCCGCGGCGATGACCGGCGGCAGACGAGTTGTGGGCTTCGTTCAGCAGTCATGCGAAAAAAACACGAAAAATCCAAAGCAACGTGAGAAGTATCTTTATCCACGTTACCCGCGGGGTTTATCTCGAGACGAATGTAGAATAGGGCACGCCCTTCTCTTAGCCCTTTATACATTCTTTTGTGACAACTCCTTTTTCGCAGTTGACAATGATTTTCAATTTCTCTATTTATATATACAGCTCATACGAGTCGACAACTCGTTGTGTGGTCATTGCTGGGCAATTTCCAGCTCTCTTAAATGAGATGCATTTTTCCGTTCGACAAATAACGTCACTCTGCCGGATCTTCCATGCAAGTAGAAAACGATTCCATCCATTCATACTACACGTGCGAACCAACCATTTGTTAAATGGGCCCTTTACACTTGGCAATGACTTTTTCTATTCATACGCCTCGTATCGTGAGTCGACAGCCGTGTTGCGGGGCCCTTTAAACTTGACAGTTTCCTCCCACCGAACTCTTTCACGTGAGATACATTTTGCCGACCACCGATCGAAACCTGGCATTTATGGTGGCTGTTTAGGAGAAGTTCATTTGTATAGTTCTTTTACAGTTACTAGTGATTTGTTGGCTTCAAACAGTACATAACTTGCCAGACTTACTTGGTGGAACAGGCAAAGTGGTCCTCAAAAAGGCCGAGGGTATCACTGTGTAATTTTTGCCGTCAGGTGTCTGCATTCCAACTTCTAAGTGATCATTTTGATGATCGTCTTTCATTATAGTTTCCATGTAATAATATTTTCCCTTCTTCAGAGAAATAGGAAGTGATATTTGACCGCTATACCTGTATAGATTCATACATGTAAGGTTGATTATATTACTGGTTGTCCCCGATATGGTCCTTTATTTAATCCCGTCACCCAATCTGACCCTTTAAGCTTAATTGAAAAACAGTAAAAATAAAACGTACGTTGATAAGCACTGCTCTAGATTGTTTCGGGGCGCTTTTTGTACTTGCTTCGGGTAAGCCTCTCCGTTTATAAGCCCTCCCTGTGCGGTACATGCTCAGTTGTTGTGCAGTGCATTCATTTAGAAATGTGCGATAGACTTATGGCCAAATTCGATGTATCGCGCTGCGCATTTTGCAAACTTCGAAGGATTTTGGGTTTTTCTGTTCCGTCAATCATCTTCGCGAACCTCTTAGGAGACACATGTTTACTTGTGATTGGTGCATTTCGATCCACTTTGTTTTTGTTTCTGTGATGGCCCTGTTTCGGGCAATGATCGACTAGTTTTCTTCGAAGATTTTCTGAACTTTCTCATTCTTGTCTCTTGCATTGGAAAAATAAAGCAATGTCTGTCTCCTGCCCTCGACTAAAATTTCATTCATCATCGCGATTTCCTTCGCTATTCTTGAGCAGTCTAAAGTCATTTTCAGTTTTGTTTTTGCCGGCCAAGCTGAGCGAGTGCGTTGCATTGTGATTTGCATTAACTCCACCCCACTCAAGAGAGTGACGGAACAGAAAAACCCATTCGAAGTTTGCAAACGCGTAGCGCGATACAACGAATTTGGCTATAATACACGACTACAAATTATAAACATTACAACAACTTAAACGAGCTCGGCTCGAAACGCTACGAGCCTGGTGGTAGAAGAAACAAGAACTCTTTGATATTTAGCCTGTACAGCCCCTGAAATGATCCGTCATGAAATGATCCCAACCCTAAAATGATCCCCAAATCGACCCCCAAATGATCCCCAATTCTCTTCACGTCGACCCCGAAATGATCCCCATTTAATTTTAGGGATGGAATGATATCCTAGAACTATGGATCGTGCAAAATGCACAACATTATAACTTAAGCTTCACTACAATAATCTTCACTTGCCAAACATGACATTAATCTGGGATTACACTTTGAACTGAATTAAACGAAAATATTAGTATCAAAAAATAAACAAAGTCAAGTATATTTTTAGGAACACCGTGAACTGCAACTGATAATATCAAGAAACATAACATTTTTTAAAATCATTACTTAGGTGATTATAGCCCGGGTTTTAGAGAAAACTGCATAGATGTTAAATTCTAAGGCTGCGTGCAAACGGGCGCAACAACTCCCAACATTGTTGCGCCAACAATGTTGGGAGTTGTTGCGTTCGTGTTAGCAGTGGTGTGCAAACGGATGCAACAACTCCCAACAAGTTTGGGACCTGCAGTGCATCGTGGGAAGAATACAACCCATAAGTCTTTGTAATCCATGCGTAATGAGCGTGCGTGGCCCCAACAATGTTGGAAGAGCTGTGCAAACGGATCCAACATTGTTGTGCTACGCTTCGGCGATCACGGAACAAAAGAAATGTTGGGAGTTGTTGGCTGAAAAGTTTGACCGGTTTCAAACTTTGCGCAACAACACGCAACAACATCCAACAACATGCAACTGGGTGTGCAAACGGACGCAACATGTAACATCCAACAATGTTGAGAGTTGTTGGCCAGCAATGTTGCGTCCGTTTGCACGGGGCTTGAAAATGATCTTAAAACTGCATGCCTTGGATATTGAATTTTAAAAATGGTGTTTTAACACTTTTTAAAATCTTAAAATGATCTTGAAGATGCAAAAGTATACATAAAGGCGATTAGATGACAAAAGCGCTAAAGAATCACAAACTGTAGCGAAATGTTTAATGAAGGAAAAAAACCACTGCAGATACCGTGTACGATCAATCTTGCTCAACGTCGGATCCAAAAAGATCGTGATCAGTCAAAATAGGTCAAATTGAAAACGTTACAGTCAAGAAGACTTTAGTAGGTTTCAGTCTAAGTCTTGGGTCGGTTTTGTAAGTGCGTCAGTGCGAAGAATGTCGGAAGCTCGTTGTATTTGGATCTTAAGAAAGGTTTTGTCGCAGCCGCGATTACACTTTTCACTCTACAGGTGAGACTCACCACATCAAATCTCATATCACTTGTGAAACTTTTAATGTTATCTATTTGATTCAATGTCGCCTGTGTAATCTACAATTTGGAGAAACTAAACGTCGCCTCAAAGACCGTTTTAATGAACACAGACGACCTATACTCAACCCTACTGGTAATTACATCCATACTGCAGCAGCTTCAGAACATTTTCTAACCAGTAATCATTCCGACAATCATATGCTTTTGATTCCTATTGAAAAACTTAAAAATGGGCGTGATTCTTTCAGGAAAGCACGTAAAGCCCACCTTATCCATAAAGCTAAGACAATTGAACCTCTGGGCATCAATAAACGTGATGAACTGTAACTATATATAGTATATCTTTAATTTTTTTGTTATCTTGTCTTTTAAAGTAGCCACCATACCACGTCATACTATGTAATTTCCGGTCATAATTACTTCATATATATTTCTGTGAATTCGCGATATCTCAATAAACCTGATGAAGACTGGTATTGGCCAGTCGAAATATCGCAACTAAACTCTATTTCACTTTGTTTGATCAGTCGCTGCTAAAATCTTCTTGACTCAGACTCGTACCCAGTTGCTATTTAAGTGATTTTGGGATGAGAGAAGCTTGGGGAGTAGGTTGAGGCGCGCGCGGGGTCTCATGGGAAGGGTAGGAGGAAAAAATACTGTTCTTGACTGAAACGTTTTCAATTTGTAGCGAAATGTTAAACGCGATTTAAGAACGTAAACGCTGCAACAGATTTGTAATAATTCCGAGACGAAATACAAGTTCCATTCCAAGAATTAATTGGGGATCATTTCGGGGTCGGGATCATTTTGGGGGCTGTACAAGCCCAGGGCTTATAACGGACTCTTTAGCGAGATACATTTCTTTGTTTTGTTTTGTTTTGTTTTCTTTGCTTTTCTTTTTAACATCCCCAAGTCTCGAACTTTTCAGTTAATATTCCTAACTCTATACTGTGTTTGATACGCTGTTTTCTGCAAAAAGCTAGAAACTGAAATCAATAAAACGGCATGTTCATCCTCGAGTTTGTTTATAGATTGTTCCCAGTCCATTATTTTCTTTATATAAGATCGAGCTCGAGCGCTGACCGTTACGTGCGGCAATCTTGGTCTCAAATAAGCCGAAAAGGAAGGGACGAAGGAAAACTTTTCTTTCGTCCCTTCACATGAGTTCTCGCGCGCCTCAACCTAACCCCAATTTTCTCACACCCCAGAAAGAGATAAATAGCGACTGGGTACGAGTCTACCGAAACCGCCGAGGATTCAAGTGGATTTTCCACAGCTCATTCACAGGTTAGAGTCGGTAATTCAAAAACCAAAGACGGCCACCTGTAACTATCCTGAACCCTCTAGTCTATCTAAGGTGGATGAAACATTTTCAAAAAAAGACGCTATAACTGGAAAATTAATAGAACTTTTATCTCACCTGTCAAACTCAAATGGATATGTTGTAAATCCTCCATATATGTTAGAAATCTTTGACTTTGAGTCAGGTTTCTCATTGGTACTAAGATACAGCTCGCTTCCAGCGTCAGAAGCTGGAAAAAAAAAAGAGTTATGGTGTATGCATTGATTCCTAAGTTTCTTTTTTCTGTGTCACGGCTGGCTAGTTCATGGTGTTCATGATGTCAGTTGGTTGAATTATTACTTTTGAATACGGAGGTTAAGCATCAGGTTTACGTCAAACGACAAACGCAAATTCGTACCACGTGACCAACTTTCCTCTTTACTGGTCGTTTACTGTTCATTATTTCTACGCCCAAATTAGTAGTTTCGCGCAATTTTTTATTCATGAGAATTGCTTTTGAGCTCTTTTATCTACTCTTTTTCTATTTTGAGAAATTTTCAACTCGAACCTGACGTTTGCCGTTCGCCGTATACGTGAAGCTTAACTCTCTAATGACAAAATCACAAAGGGTTGCTTTACAAACAACAAAATGAACTTTGAAAAACAATTAGACTGAAAAGTTTTAGAAAAAACGATAATTGCAATCCGTTACACTCTTCTTCAAGTTTGTCTATCCGTGCCTCCTTTAGTAATGGCGGATCCAGGAGAGGGGCACGGGGGGCCCAGTCCCTTCCCCTTATTTTTTGGACCAAACTGTTTGCATTCACGGTCAAAATTTTAATAATTTTGAAAATGATAGAATGAACCAAGAGAGGATAAAGGGGACAGAGAAGGCATCCCCCATACACACCCTATTCCAAAGGTAATTCGTCTCGAGTTATTTTTAGAATCGGGATAAAGTTACCTCGCGCGCTGCGTGAATGTTTCGCGGAGGTTTCGCATGACTAAACGCCGTGCAAAACAGGTCGGGCGAAAGGCAATGAAAGCGTGAAGAGATCGAGAGCGTTTCTGAATATTGAAGCGAAATGAGTCGGCGTTCATCTGGGAAAATTGAATCGCTGCACTCTTTGACAACCCGTGAAATCAGTTGAACTCGAAGTTGTCGTAACCTCGGTGCTTTAATAAAATGAGAAATTTCGCCGCACTATTGAAACCGGTCGTTTGTATAATAAAGCAAGTAGGACGCCAAGTGTTATTGTTGAATAATAAAAGACTAACAAAAGAATAAATATCAAACCAGAAATTGCTCTCTTCAAACTGTAAATTATAAATGATCCTGAGAGAATATTTAGTGAGTTAAGGATTTCCCTGCTGTACTGTTAGCTCTATACAAGAAAGGCAGGGCTTTAGTAGTTTTCGTCGACAAAACAAATAGCAATATCGCTTTCCGCGTCTTCCGCCATTTTTTTCTGCGTCAATTCGTGAAGGACGCGTGGCTCTGAGCGTGGGTCATCCACGTGGAACACATTCGCGCTACGTGATTGGCTGTTGTCTAATTCCCCTTGGGATCTATGGTCTTAAAAATAACTCGAGACGAATTACCTATGGAATAGGGTGTGTATGGGGGATGCCTTCTCTGTCCCTTTTATCCTCTCTGGAATGAACCTATCGGTTAGCGAAGCAAAATTGACCGGTTACGTTTGTGTGGTAGGTAATGTGCTACTATTCAACAGTAGGTTTCGATTTTCAAATTTGCCTTCGGACCCAAAAAGTTACCGCGCCTTTCGAGGGGTGAACGGGCCCCAGGAGCCAGTTGAACCAACTGATTTTATCACAGGCGGCCCAGACGTAGTGTGTATCAATATATTAATATTCACATGGACAAAATGGGATGAGTCGTCGAAACTCCCATGAACTAAAATTGTCCAAAAGTCAAACTATAACGAAACAAAGCTAAGATAACTTTAACTGAACGTCTCCTTCTTCTTCCTGGCCGGTTAAAGTGGCATTTTGTTGAGTTTTGCAATTGTAGGTTCTTTAGTGGATAGTACCTACGATTGTAAAACCCAAACAAAATGCCACTTTAACTGGCCAGGAGAAGGAGACGTTCAGTTAAAGGTATCTTAGCTTTGTTTTGTTATATTTTGACTTTTGGACTATTCTAGTTCATGAGAGTTTCGACGACTCATCCCATTTTGTCCATGTGAATATTAATATATTGCTACACACTACGTCTGGACAGCCTGTGATTTTATGAGCAAAACGCGGGTACGTCGGCCTAGCCTCGATTAGCCTGCGTAGCATGGCGGTTTCGTCTAGCCGGGCGCACGAGCAACGAAGGCGCGAAATTCGCGCGCGAAGCGCGCTAGAACAAGCGGCGAGGCCGAAAAAAATAGAAACCAAGTTGCTCCCGCCCCAATCTCCTCGCGGTTTCTCTGCCCTCGCCCGCCCTTATTTACTTAGCGCGCCAAACCAAGACCGCCGTGCTACGCGGCTAAACCTCGATTTCCGCCGTTCTCCCGGGCTGGCCCATTTTTCGAAAGTCCCGGTAACTTATCGGGCCCTGAAAGCTGTTTGTGTTTGCCGTATTTGCATCAGTTCAAGATCAAAGTTACAATAAAGGAGTCTTCATTACTTATCCCGTTAGGGGGGGGGGGCTCGGCAAAATCATGAGGGGAACAGAAACGTTTGAAGTGCTTCCTTTGGGGGAGGGGTTTGGGGGGATAGTTACTGTGTCAACATAGTTAGTGGGGGTAGATGTCAAACTTGTAATAACAATAATAATAATTATAATACTAATGTATTTTACAACACTTGAACTTTTGAAGGCTGGAATCAAAGGTGAAGAGCTACTCTACCCAGACACATTGTCATATGGGTGAGCATATGTGCTGAAGGAACACTAACTTGGCTGTCTCAAACTTTTGAGCTTTATAGATTTCATCAGTTTTCCTTAAAGGTTGAAGCCTGCTGTTTATAGGCGAGTAACTCTGGAAACCTGTGGTTTTAGCAGAGGTTGACACTGGTGATGCAGGACATAAGAGATAGCGATTTTGACAGTGAATCAACCGACAATGAAAGTGAGCTTACAGACGTTACTATGCCCAGTCAGGAGATTATTAGGCTCCTAGCCCAGTACAGCTTCAAGCACCAAATCTGGAAGAAGAGTGAGGCCAAAACAATTCTTGAATAACACATCGTTTGAATTATTTATTTGCACTTATATAAAGAATAGGGGGATGCCCGAGGGGGCAGTTTTAAAGATATTGAAAGTGGATCAGTAGAAAATGCGCCCCTTCCCTTCAATCAAGGATAAATAATGAACACTTTTGAAAATGATACGATGAAAATATCAGTTGACGAAGAAAAATTGGATAGTTTATGAGCTACTATTCAATTTTGTTTTGTTAGCTGTTAGCTTCATTGTATAATTTTAAAAACTATTAGAACTTCGATCTTGAATGTAAACACGGCAAACGTGAAACGGCTTTCAGGGTCCGAAAAGTTACCGGAACTTTCGAAGAAACCAGCCTGCGAATACAGCCTTTCTCCTTGCTCTTCGCCGCTAAGGGCGTTAAACGGGCTCATTTGTCTTTGCAGGGAGGAGAGTGGGCTCATTTCCCGTACAGCGGCTGGTGAGCGTACAGTTCTGCACGTGCAACACACTTTTTCACACATTTCTTTGGCGCCCACTGCACGACTATGACCTTGAAACTTCCCAGGGCGACCTACGAATTTCTCTGTTTAAACCTAAATACAGTCTTTAAGAATTCAACTCAAGGAAAAATCACTCACATTTGACAAATTAAGCGGGTCTAACTATACGCTTGAAACAACAAACATTCATTTCTTAGCGACGTTTTCACCGAAGTCGTCGTTAAGGTTGCTGAAGCTCTCTCTTGGCTGGGAATTAGTTAGCCTGCAGAGCAGGCGGGTTTTTTTAGTTTTTGTTTGTTTGTTTGTTTTTTCTTTCATTCAGAATTTTTCAGGCGAACGATAGCCTGTTCCAGGCGTTCAGATTGTGAGGAAGGGGCAAAGAAAAGTGAGCACGAAAAAACAGCGGGGCGAGGGTGGGGGTTAGGAGAGAACAAACCCTTCCCTCTTCATTTCCACTTCATTTCTTCTTCTTTTCTCTCTCCACTCTCCATTTTGCACGTCCACTTTCCACTATCTGAAAACTCCCTGAACGCCTGGAAGTCCCTGAAACGGGCTAAACGAGCCATCATGCTTGCCTTTGCAGAACATATATTTTCTTGATCACTCTAGTAATGAATTGTTAGCCTCTTAGTGGCGCCAATTCACGAAGAAAGTAAAAAACTTTTCCTAAATCTAATCTTACCACAATAAGCACATATATGTGTAAAGAGAGAATAGAAGGGAATGAGTAATTCCCTGAGGTAGTTAGAGACGAAACTAAACGAACAATTTCTTTCTCATATCCTTAAGTACGAATCGTCAAATGGACTTACAGAGCATAAAGTGGTAGATTCCGGTCTGCTGTGGAACAAAATACGTCCTTGCTCGAGCACCGAAATAATCAGCCCAATTCTGCGGTTGCTGGAAATCAGGAAGACATATTGTTTTCGATGGCAGCCTTGGATAACGAGGGTCCATGAGGAGGAATTGTATACGCTTAAAATCTATTCGGTCCCATCTTTCTAAATAGATGCCGTTGGTAACTGAAATGGAAACATTCTCACTGATTTGTTGCAAATATTAATAAAACAAAAGTAAATTCGCGCGCTTTGCGTGTCAATTACCCCTATTTACTACTTGGTCCGGGTCACCCAGCTCTGTGAAAAAGCTGGGGTATGCTTACTGCAGTGGTAAATTGTATAAAACTTTTAAAGAAGTGTACCTTACAAGTGCAGACATTTTTTTAGAGATTGAGAGAGTGTCACAATGGCTACTGACACTTGGAAATTACAGTTGTAAAAGATTTATTAAATAGAGCTCAGTAAATGCAACTCCGACGCTAATATAGTTTGTTTTTTCTCATTGTTTTTTAGCCTGATGTCAAGCCTAAGCAAATGCGCAAACGTCATTCACTGAAATACTTTTTTCTGGTCACAACCTTTTGCATCTCAATTTATAATACTTATTTGATAGCCAAACTTCGTTGGAAAATCGATCTAGAAATAAACTGGTTTATGGAAACGCCACTGCATGGACACAAAGGAGGTGATCACTCCAGGTTATGGGCTCCCAAAGAAAAAAAGCTTATTTAGAAAAGTACGGTTTTTGTTGTTATTGGCGCCCATGACGGTCAGAACAATTTTTCCTTTTTTTGTTACTGTTTACGGTGTCATAAAAAATTGGTAAAGAAGGCTATCATCTCAAACAACTAGCTACTACGTTTCTTTTGTTCTTATAAGCAAGCCGGTATCGTGCATCAATAGCTCTATATACAGCACACACCGAGCCGTTTATCATTTGGGAAATGGGTTTATAAAAGTCCCATATATTTGAATTCGCAATTTTTCTTTCAAATCGAGGTGAATAGTGGCGGAATAAATCGCGGCGAGATAAATATCAGCGATCATTCGAGACAACTGTCAGCCAGGACCTTCTCTCCTTCTGCAACATGCACGGCCGAACATCAGGAGCCCGAGCGAGGTGGGCGGGGGGGTGGCTAGTACACAAAGCTTTATACAGGGAAACTACTCCCAGGGGTCCAACCCTTTACCCTTTTCTATACCATTTTTGACAGAAAAGGGACCCCTTTTCTATACCTTTTATTAGCAAATATGGTACCCCTGTCACATACACGAAGCTTAACAGTCGGAGGTCGTGATTGATTGATACAGTCTATCATTTATTAGTGAAGAATAATTAGGGGAGGGGATAGGGGCTTATTAACTTTCTTCCGCTGAAAAGGGGGGCTTATTAGAGGGAGGGGGAATATTTGAGAGGGGGGCTTAATAGAGGATTTACGGTAATTCCGTTCATGATATTACTTACGGTTGCATGGTGGTTTCCAGGAACCAAATGTTCGCCGCTTTCTAACCAGTCCATGTTCAGCCTCTAGGATCAGCACAAAAACACCATCACTCTTTTTAATCAAGAAAATAAACCCGTCTCTCATCCCACCCTCCCACAGCCGTTCGGATGTTCGCGAGAGAGACAAAGGATTATTTTAGAAGCATCCAAAAACGAACAAGGATATCTTTGCTCCGTTACTAAAACTCAGTTATTAGAAAGATTTAAGCTTACAGTCACGTTTATGGCAAACGTGAATTTTCACCAGCTGACCAAGTTTTCTCTTTACTTGTTATAATCTGTACTTCAGATCTAGACCTTCAGATAAGGGGGGAGGCCCAGTCATTCAGATCCAGAGATAAGGGAAGGGGGGCGCCAGTCTCAAAAAAATTTTTTTCGGCCATTCGGGCCTCTGTTTCGTCTAAAAGTAAGGGGGGCAAGGCCCGTGCCTTCCCGGCCCCTCTCCTGGATCCGCCACTGGGGTGATTCTGAATCTCTCCCATGGATCATACTTTCCCAACAGAAATTCGTTCGAGCCCTCTTAAAGAAATGCTTGGGGATATAACGTGCCCCATTGTATGGTCTAAAAACCACCGTGGTTCAATAAGTTGAACTGACAAAACTGGGCTGAATCTTCCTGGCTATCCTTCTTTGAGATTTTTTGTACTTAATTCTGAAATGCTTTTTCTGTAATTTGGAACCTCAGTTTGTTAATAATAAATAGTGAAAAATAAGTGCGTTCGAAAGTTGAACCTCTTTTTCCTGCAGACATTGATCCTCTGTGGTCTAGATTTAACACAAGTAAAGAATTAGATACATTTGGATTCAGACTGACGCGGGTAAAACCATTTCGAGATCGATTTATCTCTAGGTATTAACAGTAGATCGGCTTCAACATTTACTGTTGTGTTATTATAAAAAGTACTATAGATACGATCGTTTACTTTCTTTATCGTTTTTGTATGTTTCCTAATCTTATTACGTTCATTTTAGTTGAAAGACTGGCATAGAATGTAACCACTGGATCGCGAGAACGAAAAACATCAACGAAATAATTACAATGGTGCTAAAAGCACTTAACGTACCTGTTGATACGTGCTGTTTTTCCCTTTGTTGCCGCCCTTTTGAAAACTGAAAAATCAAAGTGTATACTGCGCAGTAAAGAACTGCAGTTAAATACTTCATTGCACGTCGCTAGTTGACAACTAAACAAGGACGTTTCACGATTTTCTATTAGCGATGGTTACAAAAGTTACTTTTTGTCAGCCAGACATTGAAGTAAGATGATCCACCTGCTGGACACCTACACGGCAGATTCATAGAAAATCACTACCAGCTATCAGATGTTGTCAATACAAATTGTCAGTTGAAAAAACAAATTAAAATAATAATAATAATAATAATAATAATAATAATAATAATAATAATAATAATAATAAAACGGTAGATTTAACTACCAGCTACTTCTGTAGTATTACAGTTGTTGAAGTGTGGGATACCTAGTAAAGTCCAGCCTCCCTTAATTTTTTACCCAAATGGGAAAAGAAAATGCAGAAAACAAGAAAAGAAAGAAAAATAAAACAAATAAACAAATATTGTATAAGATTAACATAAAAATCATTGCTTAGATGATTTCCTCCGTACAAAAGTAAAGTAACTTTCTGCTCTTATCATCGAAGGGATAAGATTGCATTTTTCGGAAGGAAGCTAAACAAATGATAGTCAGCGAGCGCTGAGTTGAATATATTTCGAGTGGCTTGCGACTGCTTTTAGCTAGTACCGTGGTATTGGTAAAGTAATCATGTTGTTGCGTGCTTGGTACGTACAATGTTGGAAACTATTGATTTTTCTTCTTTCTTTCAAAAATTCTATGAACAACAAACCCATCATTGGCGACACCCTAGGATTCCAGTCTTAATCTTGTCTTATAAATCTTGCTGCTCGTCTCTTGACCGCTCCAACCTTGTCTATGTGATTTTGCTGGTAGGTATCTCTTACACCAGAGGCAAATTCTAAATGAAGTCTAAAAACACATACATTGCGGCTAGTGGCTGACGTTACTAGTGTTCCAGAATGCTATAACTAATTTTAGAGTTCCAATGCCTTTCACTGACGGAAATAAAGCTACATGGTTAGTTGTTTTCTGCTTTAATTAGGGAGCTGATAACTCCGACCGCTAAAGTGGGCGTTCCTTGTCAAGCCTCTAGAGAAATCTTGCAAGAATTTAATAGGGTGAGAATTTTACTATGCAAAAATCTTTCTAGGTCTTTTAGTTGATAATGGTGTGAGTCCATTCCATTTGAATTGGTAAATTTTCCTTTCGTTCATTCCTATTGACAAAGGAAAATTTCCCAATCGAAAATGCATCCATTTTCTGTTCGACAACTTATTCTGTCGAGTCAAAAACAAACCTGTTTATTCGTGCAATCGTACGAACAAGCAGTTTGTCTCAGAGCACCTTGAATCAACGTGCTGGAGAATTTCCTGCTAACTCTCTGATATATTATGCAGTGATTATGAGACGCAATTTTATCGTTTGGGAACTTATATTATGTCAAGTCCACAAAGATTCAATCCTTCTTCTCGTTAAATTCGAACGAGAGGACGATTTGTTGCAGAGCCCCTCATATCATTTAAAGATCTTTGAAGTCTCTCTAAATGAGTTGCATTGTTCGAGCTCATTATGCATTCATCGCTGCCGTGGTGATGACCGGCGGCAGACGAGTTGTGGGCTTCGTTCAGCAGTCATGCGAAAAAAACACGAAAAATCCAAAGCAACGTGAGAAGTATCTTTATCCACGTTACCCGCGGGGTTGATCTCGAGACGAATGTAGAATAGGGCACGTCCTTCTCTTAGCCCTTTATACATTCTTTTGTGACAACTCCTTTTTCGCAGTTGCGATGATTTTCAATTTCTCTATTTATATATACGGCTCATACGAGTCGACAACTCGTTGTGTGGTCATTGCTGGGCAATTTCCAGCTCTCTTAAATGAGATGCATTTTTCCGTTCGACAAATAACGTCACTCTGCCGGATCTTCCATGCAAGTAGAAAATGATTCCATCCACTCGTACTACACGTGCGAACCAACAGTTTGTTAAATGGGCCCTTTACACTTGGCAATGACTTTTTCTATTCATACGCCTCGTATCGTGAGTCGACAGCCGTGTTGCGGGGCCCTTTAAACTTGACAGTTTCCTCCCACCGAACTCTTTCACGTGAGATACATTTTGCCGACCACCGATCGAAACCTGGCATTTATGGTGGCTGTTTAGGAGAAGTTCATTTGTATAATTCTTTTACAGTTATTACTGATTTGTTGGCTTCAAACAGTACTTAACTTGCCAGACTTACTTGGTGGAACAGGCAAAGTGGTCCTCAAGAAGGCCGAGGGTATCACTGTGTAATTTTTGCCGTCAGGTGTCTGCATTCCAACTTCTAAGTGATCATTTTGATGATCGTCTTTCATTATAGTTTCCATGTAATAATATTTTCCCTTCTTCAGAGAAATAGGAAGTGATATTTGGCTGCTATACCTGTATAGATTCATACATATAAGGTTGATTATATTACTGGTTGTCCCCGATATGGTCCTTTATTTAATCCCGTCACCCAATCTGACCCTTTGAAGCTTAATTAAAAAAAAGTAAAGATAAAACGTATGTTCATAAACACTGCTCTAGATTGTTTCGGGGCGCTTTTTGTACTTGCTTCGGGTATAAGCATCTCCATTTATAAGCCCTCCCTGTGCGGTACATGCTCAGTTGTTGTGCAGTGCATTCATTGAGAAATGTGCGATGGACTTATAGCCAAATTCGTTGTATCGCGCTGCGCATTTTGCAAACTTCGAAGGATTTTGGATTTTTCTATTCCGTCCATCATCTTAGCGAACCTCTTAGCAGACACATGTTTACTTGTGATTGGTGCATTTCGATCCACTTTGTTTTTGTTTCTGTGATGGCCTTATTTCGGGCAAAAATCGACTAGTTTTCTTCGAAGATTTTCTGAGCTTTCTCATTCTTGTCTCTTGCATTGGAAAAATAAAGCAATGTCTGTCTCCTGCCCTCGACAAAAAGTCCATTCGTCATCGCGATTTCCTTCGCTTTTCTTGAGCAGTCTAAAGTCATTCTCAGTTTTGTTTTTGCCGGCCAAGCTGAGCGAGTGCGTTGCATTGTGATTCGCATTAACTCCACCCCACTCAAGAGAGTGACGGAACAGAAAAACCCATTCGAAGTCTGCAAACGCGTAGCGCGATACAACGAATTTGGCTATAATACACGACTACAAATTATAAACATTACAACAACTTAAACGAGCTCGGGCTCGAAAAGCTACGAGCCTGGTGGTAGAAGAAACAAGAACTCTTTGATATTAAGCCTGTACAGCCCCCGAAATGATCCCCAACCCTGAAATGATCCCCAAATCGACCCCGAAATGATCCCCAATTCTCTTCACGTCGACCCCGAAATGATCCCCATTTAATTTTAGGGATGGAATGATATCCTAGAACTATGGATCGTGCAAAATGCACAACATTATAACTTAAGCTTCACTATAATAATCTTCACTTGCCCACATGACATTAATTTGGGATTACACTTTGAACTGAATTAAACGAAAATATTAGTATCAAAAAATAAACAAAGTCTAGTATATTTTTAGGAACACCGTGAACTGCAACTGATAATATCAAGAAACATAACATTTTTTAAAATTATTACTTAGGTGATTATAGCCCGGGTTATAGAGAAAACTGCATAGATGTTAAATTCTAAGGCTGCGTGCAAACGGGCGCAACAACTCCCAACATTATTGCGCCAACAATGTTGGGAGTTGTTGCGTTCGTGTTAGCAGTGGTGTGCAAACGGATGCAACAACTCCCAACAAGTTTGGGACCTGCAGTGCATCGTGGGAAGAATACAACCCATAAGTCTTTGTAATCCATGCGTAATGAGCGTGCGTGGCCCCAACAATGTTGGAAGAGCTGTGCAAACGGATCCAACATTGTTGTGCTACGCTTCGGTGATCACGGAACAAAAGAAATGTTGGGAGTTGTTGGCTGAAAAGTTTGACCGGTTTCAAACTTTGCGCAACAACGCGCAACAACATCCAACAACATGCAACAGGGTGTGCAAACGGACGCAACATGTAACATCCAACAATGTTGGGAGTTGTTGGCCAGCAATGTTGCGTCCGTTTACACGGGGCTTAAAAATGATGTTAAAACTGCATGCCTTGGATATTGAATTTTAAAAATGGTGTTTTAACTCTTTTTAAAATCTTAAAATGATCTTGAAGATGCAAAAGTATACATAAAGGCGATTAGATGACAAAAGCGCTAAAAATCACAAACTGTAGCGAAATTTTTAATTAAGGAAAAAAAACACTGCAAATACCGTGTACGATCAATCTTGCTCAACGTCGGATCCAAAAAGATCGTGATCAGTCAAAATAGGTCAACTTGAAAACGTTACAGTCAAGAAGACTTTAGCAGGTTTCAGTCTAAGTCTTGGGTTGGTTTGTAAGTGCGTCAGTGCGAAGAATGTCGGACGCTCGTTGTATTTGGATCTTAAGAAAGGTTTTGTCGCAGCCGCGATTACACTTTTCACTCTTCAGGTGAGACCCACCACATCAAATCTCATATCACTTGTGAAACTTTTAATGTTATCTATTTGATTCAATGTCGCCTGTGTAATCTACAATTTGGAGAAACTAAACGTAGCCTCAAAGACCGTTTTAATGAACACAGACGACCTATACTCAACCCTACTGGTAATTACATCCATACTGCAGCAGCTTCAGAACATTTTCTAACCAGTAATCATTCCGACAATCATATGCTTTTGATTCCTATTGAAAAACTTAAAAATGGGCGTGATTCTTTCAGGAAAGCACGTGAAGCCCACCTCATCCATAAAGCTAAGACAATTGAACCTCTGGGCATCAATAAACGTGATGAACTGTAACTATATATAGTATATCTTATATTTTTTTGTTATCTTGTCTTTTAAAGTAGCCACCATACCACGTCATATTATGTAATTTCCGGTCATAATTTTACTTCATATATATTTCTGTGAATTCGCGATATCTCAATAAACCTGATGAAGACTGGTATTGGCCAGTCGAAATATCGCAACTAAACTCTATTTCACTTTGTTTGATCAGTCGCTGCCAAAGTCTTCTTGACGCAGACTCGTACCCAGTCGCTGTTTAAGTGATTTTGGAGTGAGAGAAGATTGGGGATTAGGTTGAGGCGCGCGCGGGGTCTCATGGGAAGGGTAGAAGGAAAAATACTGTTCTTGACTGAAACGTTTTCAATTTGTAGCGAAATGTTAAACGCGATTTAAGAACGTAAACGCTGCAACAGATTTGTAATAATAATTCCGAGACGAAATACAAGTTCCATTCCAAGAATTAACTGGGGACCATTTCGGGGTCGGTATCATTTTGGGGTCGATTTGGGGACCATTTCAGGGTTGGGGATCATTTCGGGGTCGGGATCATTTTGGGGGCTGTACAAGCCCAGGGCTTATAACGGACTCTTTAGCGAGATACATTTCTTTGTTTTGTTTTGTTTTCTTTGTTTTTCTTTTTAACATCCCCAAGTCTCGAACTTTTCAGTTAATATTCCTAACTCTATACTGTGTTTGGTACGCTGTTTTCTGCAAAAAGCTAGAAACTGAAATCAATAACACGGCATGTTCATCCTCGAGTTTGTTTATAGATTGTTCCCAGTCCATTATTTTCTTTATATAAGATCGAGCTCGAGCGCTGACCGTTACGTGCGGCAATCTTGGTCTCAAATAAGCCGAAAAGGAAGGGACGAAGGAAAACTTTTCTTTCGTCCCTTCACATGAGTTCTCGCCCGCCTAAACCTAACCCCAATTTTCTCACACCCCAGAAAGAGATAAATAGCGACTGGGTACGAGTCTACCGAAACCGCCGAGGATTCAAGTGGATTTTGCACAGCTCATTCACAGGTTAGAGTCGGTAATTCAAAAACCAAAGACGGCCACCTGTAACTATCCCGAACCCTCTAGTCTATGTAAGGTGGGTGAAACATTTCCAAAAAAAGACGCTATAACTGGAAAATTAATAGAACTTTTATCTCACCTGTCAAACTCAAATGGATATGTTGCAAATCCTCCATCTATGTTAGAAATCTTTGACTTTGAGTCAGGTTTCTCATTGGTACTAAGATACAGCTCGCTTCCAGCGTCAGAAGCTGGAAAAAAAAAGAGTTATGGTGTATGCATTGATTCCTAAGTTTCTTTTTTTCTGTCACGGCTGGCTAGTTCATTTTGTTTATGATGTCAGTTGGTTGAATTATTACTTTTGAATACGGAGGTTAAGCATCAGGTTTACGTCAAACGACAAACGCAAATTCGTACCACGTGACCAACTTTCCTATCTACTTGTCGTTTACTGTTCATTATTTCTACGCCCAAATTAGTAGTTTCGCGCAAATTTTTTATTCATAAGAATTGCTTTTGAGCTCTTTTATCTTCTCTTTTTCTATTTTGAGAAATTTTCAACTCGAACCTCACGTTTGCCGTTCGCCGTATACGTGAAGCTTAAACTCTCTAATGACAAAATCACAAAGCGTTTGCTTTACAGACAACAAAATGAACTTTGAAAAACAATTAGACTGACAAGTTTTAGAAAAAAAACGATAATTGCAATCCGTTACACTCTTCTTCAAGTTTGTCTATCCGTGCCCCCTTTAGTTGTGGCGGATCCAGGAGAGGGGCACGCGGGGCCCAGGTCCCCCCCCCCCTTCTTTTTTGAACCAAACTGTTTGCATTCAAGGTCAAAATTTCAATAATTTTGAAAATGATAGAATGAACCTACCGGTTAGCGAAGCAAAATTGACCGGTTACGTTTGTGTGGTAGGTAATGTGCTACTATTCAACAGCAGGTTTCGATTTTCAAATTTGCCTTCGGACCCAAAACGTTACCGCGCCTTTCGAAGGTTGAACGGGCCCCAGGAGCCAGTTTTCGTGTCCGAGGGCAAATTTTTTAAATTAAAACCAGTCAAACATGACAGAGGTAGTAATTTAAATATCAAAATATCCTTACAGAGCATGAAGTAGTAAATTCCAGTCTGCTGTGGAACAAAATACGTCCTTGCTCGAGCACCAAAATAATCAGCCCAACGCTGCGGTTGCTGAAATTCAGGAAGACATATTGTTTTCGATGGCAGCCTTGGATAACGAGGGTCCATGACAAGGAATTTAACACGCTTGTAATCTATCCGGTCCCATCTTTCCAAATAGATGCCGTTGGTAACTGAAATGGAAAAAGTCTCACTGGAATGTTACCGAAGTTTGACTCTGAGGGTGCAGTGACTACCGTACAGGTTGTCGAAACGTCAGTCACTGTCAACAACAGTCGGGAGCGTAAGCAATGACGACGGCGACAGCAACGAGAACGGCAAAAAACAATTGGTTTAGATTGGCAAAACAACAACTTTGCACGTGCATTACGCTCTTTTGTTCATTCTTTGCCGTCACTTAACGACTACGACGTGAAAATGCCTAATTTCACGCTTCTTGTGGAGGATGCGAACACAAGACAACAACTTGCCTTTTTTGCCTGGACTTCGATACAGTCTTTTAGAACTCAACTCCAGAAAAAATTGCCAACATTTGACGAAATGAACAAGACTCTTGACGCGATAGAATAAGCGTGATAGATTAAGTTTGAAGCAGCGCGACTTCACTTCAGTTAAGGGACGTTTTCGTAGCCGTCACCGTCGTTGTTGCTTTTAAGATCTCTAGTCTTGTTCAGGACTACGTTTACCTTGAAGATCATGAGCAACCTATGAATGAAATGACTCCTGGGTTCAAACCTTTCACAAAAAAAGTACAGCAAACGCCGGGTCAATAGCCTTCGTTTGATATATTAAAATTCTAACACGACTCCGAGGCTTTCTGGTCATTTTTCTATATTTGGTTTGGTTTTCTTTGTGCCCAAGTCGCCTCTGGGAATTTTGAGACAATGGAGTCCTGAAAAATTTGCAATTTTTAATGATGAAGTCATTATTGCCAACGAGCAGCCTCGTGAAGGTGTGAGGCTACGAGGCAGCAGCCTAATAAAGCCATGCGCGAAAGTTCCAAGGCAGAATGAATCCCGAAGCCATGTAACATAAGGTAGTGTAAGGCCTTTTTCGACGTAATGCAGAACAGAGAATCCACACTGAGAATCCACGACCCGTGCGTGTATTTGTGAGTCCCGCGCTCACTCCCCGCCCCGCATCCCGTCTTCAACCAATCGTCGGGTGGATTCATGAACAACATACGCGTATAACTGTCGCATTTGCCCGCTGGAAGTTTTTATTGTTTTTAGGCTTACAGACAATACAAAGTTCCAGCGTGTGGGTAAAATCTTTGCTTTTTGGCACTCAGCTAACGATACTATAACCAGAAGCATATAACCCTGAAGGGTATAACTCTGTTCCAATACTTGGGTGTTTTTGGAGAACCAATCAAAATGTACTTCCTGATATGGAATCACTGATACGCGAGACTGTCCCGCTATTGTTATGAAAACTTTGTATCGCGATGTAAACGAAGCCCTACAAAGAGCAATTACTGTTTTACTAAGTGAAATTCGACCAAAATCGGAATTCAAAATGGCCAGGAATGACTTATTCCGGACAAAATAAGGTCGACTAATCATCTCACGGGCCTGGCTTAACTGAGACTACGAGCAGTCTCTCTTTTTTCTTGGTCCGTCGAGCAAAACGCCCGAGACACGCTCGCGCGCGTGCACTCCCCTTACTAAATCTGAAGAAAAAGAGAGACTGCTCGCAGTCTAGGCTTAACTTGGTCTCGAAAGCTACTAGCGCGTGCTCAAAAGGGTATGCGTCAAAATCATTACTAGCTTAGTGCTTTTACCGATATATAAAATGTTTCTTTACTATATACATACTGAGAAATACTCACCAAAAAGCTATGTCGTAAATTTTCGTACGCAAATTAGTTCTAGCCAATCAGAGGAGCGAAAGATGGTTTTCACACGTGAAAAAAATGATACGTCCAATCAGAATCGCGAACGATGTTTTTTCACGTGTGAGAAAAATGATACGTCCAATCAGAAGCCACAGAGGTGTGTGGGTTTCTCGCTAAAATTCCCGCCTTTTATTGCAGCTTGCAGCGCCGCTTCGCACACATTCACAGAGAAAAGTTTTGGCTCGATTTCCGCCGTCTCCCGGGTCCGGTCTTTGATCCTCCCCGAAGAGGAGGTATTGTACGGTATTTACGCACTCACTGTTTTTGTATCAGAAATCTTACTCGTTCGCTGCGCTCACTCCTTCGATTTCTGATACGTCAACAACTCGTGCGTAAATACCGTACGCCAGCACTTTCCATGAAGTATTCTCTATGTATAGTATAGTTATGAATTGAAGAAGATATCAAACAAATCTGGGAACACTAACCATGATATTTTTTGGGTGATTTTTCGCGCTGGCATAGCACTAAAATGTGAAAACGTTGGCCCAACCTTTTCAAGTTTCAATCGCCACGTCCATGTTCTGTCGCACTTTGCAATAACAGACCATTGCACTTTGTAATAAAATAAGCTGTCGCACTTTGTAATAAACTTGAAATGGATGGTCGGAGGACAAGTAAAACCCAGTAATAAGCATCATCACCAACGACAACAACAATAACATTCCACTGAATTCGAACGGTTTTCAGCACCAATTTCTCAAGTGAGGGTGGAGGAAAGTGTTCACTTCAACTGCGACCTTCCGGCTTCAAGATCTTTGAAGGAAAGTACAACTCTTTCTATGCGGACGACCTCGAGACCGCAAGTTAGTGTCCATACGGCAGCGGATGTCCGTAGTGATGGGAGTTTGGAATTAAGCTGCTGTCCGTATTATCGGGTTTTCTATAAAATTAAGGTGTCCTTGACTGTGTAAGCAAAATATTTTGATATATCTAGTTATCGCACTATTCATTTCCAAAATCTAGACATAACTTGATTGACACAATGACGTACGTAATTTGACGTCATAAAGAGTAGTTTAGTTATATTTTTGTTTTTTCTCTTGCAATCAAAACATTTTTATCAGACGTCGGATATTGCAGTAGGCTTCACTTTGGAACTGGGAAACAGCCTATTTGACTATTCATAGCCTTTGAATGTTTAGGTTTGGAATTCCACAATCAACTAAAAAGATTAAATATTTATTGTTTCCAGAGTTAGATTTAAGGGTCTTAATAAGGGAAATCCGCTGTCAAATGTATTTTCAAGCATGGAGTTGTGCCCATACAAGTGTTAAATGTTATTTCAAATAATTACCGCTAAATTTGTCCCGTGCTCGTGACATGTTGATTACGTCATTTCTCATAACAATATGTACTATTTACCGAAGTGATGGTGAATGGTGGTGGAAACTTACTGAGCTACAAAGTGGCCAGGTAGATATCTGCCAATTGCATTAACAGTGAGGGGAATGACCACTACAAAAAGGTGTGTCGACGTCCCCTAAATGAATTATTCCCTTCAGAATTATTCCCTTTACTAATTTCAACCAGACACTGGACAGCAATTTCAGATTTTGTGGTTTATGGCTTATGGAACGAGGAATATTACTGTTGGAGCGTGCTTGTTTCGCTTGATGGCTTATATAGCTTATATAACGAGGAATTAATACGGTTCGTATCAATCAAGCATACTGACCGTTACGATTCGTACGGATCGTACGAACCGACAACACACTGTGCCCCGATGTCATAAGGAGATGCACTCTCCGTATGTGCTGAGAATACGGACCGTGAGCAACTCTGACGATTTGTATGGAGCGTACGATCCGTCAACTGCTCTTAGCATACGGACCGCTACGATTCGTACGGATCGTACGGACCGTACGAACCGTAACACACTGTGCTCTGATGTCACAATGAGATGCACGCTCCGTATGTGCTCAGAATACGGACCGTGAGCAACTCTGACGATTTGTACGAAGCGTACGATCCGTCAACTTCTCTTAGCATACGGACCGTTACGATTCGTACGGATCGTAAGGACCGTAACACACTGTGCCCTGATGTCATAATGAGATGCACGCTCCGTATGTGCTCAAAATACGGACCGTTAGCAACGCTGACAGTTTGTACGGAGCGTACGATCCGTCAACTGCTCTTAACGGTCCGTAACAGTGCGACAGTATTGGACATGACTGTTATGAAGTCATGCTGTTGAATTTATCAGTTTATTGGCAAAATCCAATTCCATAATTTTTTCCTCAAAGCGAAAAATACTCAATTGATAAGGTGTCCGACAAAATCAAGAAGTTGGCAAACACATTAAACAATAAGGTCATTCATTGTTAAAGAAGGATCTGGAACCTTTTCGTGGCCTAACCACAGATGTCAAGTTTACAATCAACTCTGCAAAGTCAATAATCGGGGTATTAACGGAAAATGTCCGCGTAAAAATATATCATCAGAATATGTTTGGGCCTTCAAGTGGTATGTTTGAATTACGATTAATCTCGAATCAAAAATAGCCAAATGCTTGGCTGACACTGCGTTATATAGGTCTCGGATAGTTTATCATCGTATTAACATGGACATATTTTGGCAAAACAAGTAGCATACTTCAAAGCTCTAGGCAGAAACAAAAATGCCTTGTTTATGGAACTTGAGCATAAACGTTCTAGACTGAGATTTTTTTAGTATCATTGTACTTAAGATTTGATTTTAGAGTTTGCAATTTTTTTTGCTTTTTGTTATCTTGGCTGCGCCACACTTTGCGCTGTCGCATTTTCTGTTTATTGTGAATCTGTTTGTTTCATGTCGATTCTAGCGCATTCGAAATTTCCACAAAATTAGCAGTCATTGGGGCACAATGACGTAGGCAAATGATATAGTACATTATTAAAAACTGAATCATTTGATAATGCAATTCTAGCGTTTTGGTTGGCTTAGCCATTATGGTATATGAGCCATTATACTATGCTCTCCATATATGGTCCGTGTACGCGTCAGTTTAAAATTGGAAGCTGGCTGAGATTTTTTTCGCGAAGGATAGAATGGCGCCCGAGGCAAATCGTTTTAATTCATTTCTTAGAATGCTACAAAAATGCAATTTCATCGGGAAAAAAAACAAACAAACAAAAAAGTTACAAGAGCCTGCTTGAAAGTTTATCGAAAAACACATGAAAATACATGGAACTAAAGTACCTTCACCAGCTACGAAAGAAGACAAGTGTTCTTTCTTCATGATTACGAAGCCATTCGCCGAGTCACTCGCGTGCGACAACTTATATTTTATTACAAAGTGCGACAGCTTTTTTATTACAAAGTGCGACAGGTATTTCAAAGTGCGACGATTATTACAAAGTGCGACAGAACAGTCCATCCTTGTTATCGGTACTTAGACCACTTAAGCCATGAGTATCTAATTAAATATGCATATTTTGTGTCAATGATCCTGAAAATTGAACTACAAATGTAGCTTAATGGCCTTAGCAATATGAGACATTTTAGAAGGTCAAATTTCCGTCACGTGACTGATAATTGAGAATTAACGGTCAAAATATTTACTTTAAAATGGGGAAAGGATAATGAAAGAGCAACAAGTTCTTTTAGGTACATTTCAGAGGCTATTAAAAAGGTTCTTAAGAATTCGCCTTGTATGCGTGTTAACGTTGTATAGGAATCGGTAAATAAAGGGAAAAGGGTCACGTGACTCATTAATTAGTGAAATAGCTAATAGGATAAACAACACTTCCATTCATACAAGGCAGATTTACGATTTACACTGTTTATGTAACATTTTGGTAGTGAAAATTCCTACGATCAAGGCACGTATTTTGTAACATCATTGACGAAGCAATGTCAC